>NC_071995.2:23343863-23665000 GCF_028885655.2 Pongo abelii
TACTCTCCAAAAAAGTGAGTTACATTTGGTTTCTTTCTTCAGAGACAAGAAGTTGATGTAACCTATTTCTATATAAATCATTGAAGATACTTATTCTTCTAGGATTGCTTGCATTCACAATTAAAACGAGAGAAAAGTGACACCTAACATTTATAGAGCTTTGAATAGAAGGGCCAAGAGTCTCACAGTTTGCATTTTGGTGTAGTGTTGCCATCTTTATAAGTTTCTATTTTTTTTAACTTTTATTTTAGGTTCAGGGTTTAGGGGTATGTGTGCAGGTTTCTTATATAGGTAAACTCATGTCGTAAGGGTTTGTTGTACAGATTATTTTGACATCCAGGTATAAAACCTAGTACTCAATAATTATATTTTCTGATCCTCTCTCTTCTCCTGCTCTTCACTTTCAACTAGGCACTGGTGTCTGTTGTTTCCTTCTTTGTGTCCATGTGTTCTCATCACTTAGCTCCCACTTATAAATGAGAACATGTATTTGGTTTTCTGTTCCTGCATTAGTTTGCTAAGGAAAATGGTCTCCAGCTTCATCCATTTTTCCTCAAAGGACATGATCTCATTCTTTTATATGACTGCATGGTATTCCATGGTGTATACGTATCACATTTCCTTTTTCCAGTCTGTCATCGATGGTCATTTAGGTTGACTCTATGTCTTCACTATTGTGAACAGTGCTGCAATGAACATATGTATGCATGTATCTCCATGATAGAATGATTTTTATTTCTTTGGGTATATACCCAGTAATGGGATTGCTGGGTCAAATACTAGTTCTGTTTTTAGCTCTTTGAGGAATTGCCACACTGCTTTCCACAATGGCTGAACTAACTTACACCCCCACTAACAGTGTATATGTGTTTTTTTCTTCTCTGCAACCTCGCCAGCATCTGTTATTTCTTGACTTTTTAATAATAGCTATCCTGACTGGTGTGAGAGAGTATCTTGTTGTGGTTTTGATTTTCATTTTTCTAATGATCAGTAATGTTGAACTTTTTTTCATATGCTTGTTGGTCACATGTACATCTTATTTTGAAAAGTGACTGTTCATGTCCTTGGCCCACTTTTTAATGGGGTTGCTTTTTTCTTTTAAATTTAAGTTCCTTATCGATGCTGAATATTAGAACTTTGTCAGATGCACAGTTTGCAAATATACCCTTCTATAGGTTGGCTGTTTACTCTGTTGATAATTTCTTTGCAGATGCTCTTAAGTTTAATTAGATTCCATTTTTCAATTTTTGCTTTTGTTGCAATTAATTCTGGTGTCTTCATGAAATCTTTGCCAGTTCCTATGCTCTGAATGATATTGCCTATTCCATTGTCTTCCAGGGGTTTTATAATTTTGGGTTTTACATTTAAGTCTTCAATTCATCTTGAGTTGATTTTTTTGTATATGGTATAAAGAAGGGGTCCCATTTCAGTATTCTGCATATGATTACCCTGTTATCCAGGCACCATTTACTGAATAGGGAGTCTTTCCCCACTGCTTTTTCTTGTCAGCTTTGTCAAAGGTCAGATGGTCATAGGTCTGTGTCCTTATATCTGGGCTCACTATTCTGTTCCATTTATCTACATTTCTGTTTTTGTGACAGTACCATGCTGTTTTAGTTACTGTAGCCCTGTAGTATAGCTTGAAGGTGGGTAACAAGATACTATCAGCTTTGTTCTTTTTGCTTAGGATTGCCTTGGCTATTCAGGCTTATTTTGGTTCCATATGAATTTTAAAATAGTTTTTTTCTAGTTCTGTGAAGAATGTTATTGAATTTGTAAATTGCTTTGGGCAGTATGACTATTTTATTTATTATTCCTATCCATGAGCATGAGATGTTTTTCCATATGTTTGTGTCATCTGATTTCTTTGAGCAGTGTTTTGTCATTCTCATTGCAGAGACCTTTCGCCTCCCTGGTTAGCCATATTCCTCAGTATTTTATTCCTTTTGTGGCAATTGTGAATGGGATTGCCTTTCCGATTTGGCTCTCAGTTAGGTTGTTGTTGGTGTATAGAAATGTTAGTGATTTTTGTGCATTGATTTTGTATCCTGAGACTTTGCTAAAGTTGTTTATCAGCTGAAGGAGCATTCAGACTGAGACTATGGGGTTTTCTAGACATAGAATCATGTAGTCTGCAAAAAGGAATAGTTTGACTTTCCCTCTTTCTATTTGGATGTGCTTTATTTCTTTCTCTTGCCTAATGTTCTGGCCAGGACTTCCAATGCTATGTTTAATAAGAGTAGTGAGAGAGGGCATTGTTGTCTTGTGCCGATTTTCAATGGGAATAATTCCAGCTTTTGCTAATTCAGTATGATGTTGGCTGTGGGTTTGTCATAGATGGCTCTTATTATATTGAGGTATGTTCTTACAATACTTAATTCATTGAGAGGTTTTAAGGGATATTGAATTTTATCAAAACCCTTTTCTGTATCTATTGAGATAATCATGTGGATTTCGTCTTTAGCTCTGTTTATGTGATGAATCACATTAATTTGCATATGTTAAACCAATCTTGCATCCCTAGGATAAAGCCTACTTGATCATGGTGGTTTAGGTTTTTGGTGTGCTGCTGGAATAGGTTTGCAAGTATTTTGTTGAGGATTTTTACATCTGTGTTCATTAAGCATATTGGCCTGAAATTTCCTTTTTTTTTGTTGGATCTCTGGTAAGTTTTGGTATCAGGGTGATACTGGCCTCATAGAATGAGTTAGGGAGGAATTCTTCCTCCTCAATATTTTGGAATAGTTTTAGTAGGAAGAGTACCAGCCTTCTTTCTACATCTGGTAGAATTTGGCTGTGGATCTGTCTGGTCCTGGGCTTTTTTGGTTAGTAGGCTATTTATTACAGATTCAATTTTGGGACTTTTATTGGTCTGCTCAGGGGATCAACTTCTTCCTGGTTCAGTTTTGGGAGGGTGTATGTGTCCAGGAATTTATAAATCTCTTCTAGGCTTTCTAGTTGGTGTGCATGGAGGTGTTTGTAGCAGTCTCTGATGGTTATTTGTATTTTTGTGGGGTCAGTGGTAATATCCCCTTTGTCATTTCTAATTATGTTTATTTGGACCTCCTCTCTTTTCTTCTTTATTAATCTAGCTAGTGGCTGATCTTATTAAATTTTTTCAAAAAGCCTACTCTTGGATTTGATGATCTTTTGAATGTTTTTTTGTGTCTCAATCTCCTTCAGTTCAGCTCTGATTTTCATTATTTCTTCTCTTCTGCTAGTTTTGGGATTGGTTTGTTCTTGCTTCTCTAGTTATTTAGTTGTAATGGTAGGCTGTTAATTTGAGATCTTTCTAACTTTTTGATCTGTGCATTTAGTGATATACATTTCCCTCTTAACACTGCTTTAGCTGTGTCCCAGAGATTCTGGTATATTGTATCTTTGTTCTCATTAGTTTCAAAGAATTTCTTGATTTCTGACTTAATTTCATTATTTACCCAAAACTTGTTTAGGAGCAGGTTAATTTCCATGTAATTGCATGGTTTTGAGCGATTTATTTTTAAGTCTTTACTTCTATTTTGTACTGTGGTCTGAGAGTGTGTTTGGTATTATTTCAGTTTCTTTGCATTTGCTGAGGATTGTTTAATGTCCGACTGTGTGGCCAGTTTTAGAATATGTGCCATATGGTGATGAGAAAAGTGTATATTTGGTTTTTGGGTACAGAGTTCTGTAAAGGTCTATCAGATCCATTGGTCCAATATTGAGTTCAGGTCCTGAAATGTTGTTAATTTTCTGCCTCAGTGTTCTATCTGATACTGTCAGTGGAGTAAGGAAGTTTTCCACTATTATTGTGTGGAAGTCTAAGTCTCTTTGTAGGTCTCTAAGAACTTGCTTTACGAATCTGAGTGCTCCTGTGTTGGGTGCATATATATTTAGGATAGTTAAGTCTTCTTGTTGAATTGAACCCTTTATGATTATGTAATGCCCTTCTTTGTCTGTTTTGATTTTTGTTGGTTTAAAGTCTGTTTTGCCTGAAATTAGTATTACAACCGACGCTTTTTGCTGGTTTCCGTTTGCTTGGTATATTTTCCTCCATCCTTTTATTTTGAGCCTATGGGTGTCATCGTGTATGAGATGGGTCTCTTGAAGACAGCATATCATTGGGTTTGCTTTATTATCCAGCTGACCATTCTGAGCCTTTTAAATGGGGCATTTAGCCCATTTACCTTCAAGGTTAGTACTGATATGTGTGAATTTGAACCTGTCATTGTGTTGTTATCTGGTTATTGTGCCAGCTTGTTCGTGTGGTTGCTGTATAGTGTCATTGGTCTGTGTCCTTAAGTGTGTTTTTGTATTGGCTGGTAATGGTCTTTCCTTTCCATATTTAGTGCTCCTTTCAAGATCTCTTCTTAGACACATCTGGTGGCAATGAACTCCCTCAGCATTTGCTTATCTGAAAAGGTTCTTCTTTCTTTTTTACTTGGAAAAAAGAAAGGCTCTTCTTTCTTTTTTACTTGGAAAAAAGAAAGGCTCTTCTTTCTTTTTTACTTAGAAAAAAGAAAGGTTCTTCTTTCTTTTTTACTTAGAAGAAGCTTAGTTTGGCTCGATATAAGCTTCAACCAAGCTTTGCTTGGTTGAAGATTATTTTTTCCTTAAGAATGTTGAATATAGATCCCCAGTCTCTCCTGGCTTGTAGTGTTTCTGCTGAGAGGTCTGCTGTTAGCCTGATGGGGTTCTCTTTGTAGGTGACATGCTCTTTCTCTCTAGCTGCCTTTAACATTTTTTCATTTCAACCTTGGAAAATCTGATTGTGTTTTTTGGGGATGATCTTCTTGTATAGAATCTTGCAGGGTTCTCTGTATTTCCAGAATTTGACTCTCAG
This sequence comes from Pongo abelii, assembly GCF_028885655.2. Lineage (NCBI taxonomy): Eukaryota > Metazoa > Chordata > Mammalia > Primates > Hominidae > Pongo > Pongo abelii. The sequence continues at coordinate 23,348,686 of NC_071995.2, forward strand.
CCTGTATAGTGAGGTTGGGGACATTTTCATGGATGATATCCTGAAATATGTTTTCCATGTTGTCTGCTTTCTCCCCATCCCTTTTCAGGATGCCAATTATTTTTATATTTGGCGTGTTTACATAATCCCACATTTCTTGGAGGTTTTATTCATTCCTTTTTATTTTCTTTTAATTTTTGCCTGACTGTCCTATTTCAGAGAACCAGTCTTCAAGTTCTGAGATTCTTTCCTCAGCTTGGTCTATTCTGCTGTTAACACTTGCAGCCACATTGTGAAATTCTTGTAGTGTGTTTTTCAGCTCTGTCAGATCAGTTAGGTTCTTTTTTATGCTGGCTATTTTGTCTGTCAGCTCCTGTATAGTTTTATTGTTGTTCTTATTTTCCTTGGATTGGGGTTTGCCATTCTCCTGAATTTTAATTTTAATTATCTTTGTTTTTCCTATATTCTGAATTCTATTTTTGTCATTTCAGCCAGATCAGTCTGGTTAAGAATCCTTGTTGGAAAATTAGTGTGGTCATTTGGAGGACATATGGCACTCTGGCCATTGAGTTACTGGAGTTCTTGTATTGCCTTCTTTCTCATCTCTGCATGTGGGTGTTCCTTTAACTGCAGCGTAGATTGAGTATAGTCAATAGACTTCTTTTCTGGATGTTTTCACAGGGCTGAAGCTTTGTGCAGGGTTTTTATTTGTGGCTAACTTCTTGTCTTTGGTTTTACAGGGGAGTCTGTTACATAGACATTTTTGGAGTTGAGGCTTTGGGGTGTGATCCAGTAGGTGGCGCTTAGGCATAGTGGTCAGTTGGTAGGCTCTTGCTCAGTTGTGTGGTTCCCCTATATTTCCTCACAGTTGCAGCCGTGTTCCCTCTCAATGCTCTGAAATCATGGGCCCCTCTTCCACTTAAGCGCTGGCTGTAAATTGTGGCTTGGCACTCCCGGGCTGTCCACCAGAGCTCTGGGGTGAACTCAAGGTTTATGTTTCCTCCCCAACTTAGAGGCAGCAGAGGAAGCAACCTTAGCAGTGGTTGTAGCCGATGGTCTTTTATTTGTATCCTAGGGGCTCCACCCCAGAGAAATGCAGGTCAGCAATCGCTCAGTGCAATCAGCCTAGGATGGGTCTGTGCTGTAGGCCCAAGCCAGGAGTTCCCTTTCCTGCACTCCATCTTTCTTGTAGGTGGAACCCCCAGGGGCAACCAAAAGTCTCTCTGCCACTGCTTCTGCCTTTGTTAGTCTGAGAGTGGCAGGGGTAATACCACTGCAGAGGCAGTGGCAGAGAGGTGTTTGGTTGCCCCTGGGGGTTCCACCTCTGTGAAGCAGAGCTGCTCTTACTGGGAGTGTTCAGCCAGTGGGGAGGGGCAGCTGCAGTGCTGGCACATGAGCTTGGAACTCTGCTTGTTTGGCAGCAGGGGGTCAACGGTTCACTGGGAGGAGAGACTGCTTTCCTCTCCATATGACTGTGGCATGCTGTAAGCTCAGATGTAGCCTTTAGGTTCTTTGTTTCTTCTTCAGACTGAGGGCAGCAGGGATAGAACCAGTGACAAAGGGGGGCCACTACCAGTGGATGTGTTCAGCCATGGGTGGAGTGGCTGTTCTGCAGTCATGAGCCAGGGGCCCTGCCTGGTGAAGAGTGTGGGGTGGGGGTTCCCCTGGAAGAGGGGCTGGGCTCCTCTCTGTAGCGAGGCTGTGGTGTGCTGGAAGTGCCAGCATAATGACTAAGCCCCTTGTTCCTTCCCAAGCATGAGGGCTGTTGGAACTGTACTACTGCAGCTGCAGCGAAGGAGGGTTTGTGGGTTGGCTCTGGGATTTCCTCCTGGGAGAAGTGCTGAGCTGGCTCTGACTGAAGTGATCAGGCAGGTGCAGGGTGGTTGTGTTGGGGGTTGGATAGCCCTGCCCAATGAGAAGTGAGGACCGGGACCTGTATAGGGAATAATCTGACCACTTTTCCATGGGGTTGGTGCTCTGTGCTGGGGGTCTGGACCAGTCCCTGATCCTCGCAGACTCTCCAGAGCCTGGAGACACCAAGGGCAAGGGCTGCAAGACAGCCAAGATGGCAACCTGCCCCTACCATGGGGGGAGCTCTGCCCCAGGGAGTTACAGAGCTGCTGTTGGCTCTATAGCCACAGCAGAGGGTAGTTGGAGACCCAAGCCAAGAGGACCTGGCCAGTGAGGAGCTACATGATTGGGGACCCACATAACAGTCTGGCCACTTTTCCATAGGGCTGCTGCAGTATGCTGGGGGTCCACTCCAGTCCCCAGTCACCTTGAATTTTCCGGTATCTAAAGGTATCAACAGTGAAGGCTGCAAAACAGCAAAAATGGTGGCCTGCATCTCCCTTTGGGAGCTCCATTCCAGGGAGGTTGGACCTGTTACCGACCTGAACACACCTGCAAGAAGTGATTGGAGACCCCAATCGGGAGATCCCACCCAGTAAGGAGGTATAGGATCAGGGACCCATGTAAAAAAGCAGACTGGCTGCTTTTCTTCAGGATAGTTGTGCTTTTCTGGGGATCCACTACAGCCCCTGGTCACCCTGGGCTCTCTAATGCCTGAAGGCAGCAATGGCTAAGGCTGCTAAAGAGCAAAGATGATGGCCCGCCCCTCCCTCTGGGAGCTACATCTCAGGGAGGGGTTGAAACTGCTGTCAGCCAGAAAACACCAGTGGGGGTGACAGGAGGTCCTGGTCAGGAGGTTCTACCCCGTGAAGAGAAATGGGATTTGGGATCCACATGAAAAGCAGTCAGCTGCTGCTTTGTAGAGCTGCTATGCTGGACTGGGGATCCGCTCCAGCCTCCAGTCACTTCAGACTCCCTAGAGTCCAAAGGCAACAACTGCTAAGGCTGTAAAACAAAAAAGATGTGGCCCACCCCGCCCTCTGGGAGCTTCATCTCAGGGAGGTGTAACAGTTGTTATTGGTGACTGGCTGGATTCCCAAGCCAGTGGGTCTTATCCTGTGAGGTGCCATGGAAGCAGGGCCTGCAGTCCATCGCTGCTCACTCCCCTGGATTCAGCCCCTTTCCTATGCGTATGTACAAGGGTCTAACCTCTCACTTTGAAAGAGTTGCAGCTACTTTTTGACAGGAAGCTGGATATCTAAGCCTCCCAGGGCTCCACGTGTGCCTGAGTGGCTATTCTGCAGAGACATTATGTAGCTCTGCATGTCAAACTGAAGGTTCAGGTAGAATGGGTCCATGAAAGGATCTCCTGACCTGAGGGTTGCAAAGATCTGTTGCAGAACAGTAGGTCTCTGCAGTCACTTCCTCATTCAGTCAACACTTCTCTAGGCAAGGGAGGCTCCCCTGGTTCACTCCTGGGTGGACAGTTAGCCTGCCTTGCTTTTTTCTGTTCTCCATGAGTCATATTGTTTCCTTGATGAATCCCAATATGTGTACCTGGATGCTTCCATTAAAGGTGCTGTATTTACTCACCCCTTCTATTTCTCTTAGATTGGCACAACTGCACAACCTAGCTGCTTCTAGTCAGCCGTCTTGGCTAACCCCCTCACCACCACTTTTTTTCTTACTAATAATTCTCTGCTATCACAAAATATGATAATAGTCTATCACACATGACACTTTTGACACATTTATAAAGTGTCTGTTTTGCACTGAAAAAAAAATCTGCATTCTATAATGGTGAAAAATATTTATGTTTTCCCCAAGCACTGCATTGCATAAAATAAAAATTGGTTTCATTTCCCATTTGTATTAAGAGTGATCTTCAAAGTGTCTTACCAGTTCACTGTGTTTCATCTTCTCTGTGAATAGCTCATTAAATACTCTTCTGCTCTGAAGTAGTTTATCCAGTCCCCCACCGCTCCTGGATAGACTGGAAATGTATCAGACAAGAATAAATTTAAATGTAGTGTATTCACAAAAGAAATCTGCCAGTTTTAAAATAAAATGTGAACATTTTGTATCTCTTGGTGCCAAGATGATAGGGGATTATTCTTTATTTACTTATCTGTTGTTTCTAATTTCTTCTGTAATGGTTGTATATTATGCAGTTTAAAAAGTTACTTCTGGGAAATAAAGGCAGATTAAAAATACATGAATGTCATAGGTTTTACTCTAGCAGGCAAAGTTTCTCACCTAAACTTAATAAAATCATAAAGCAGGCAATATGGACATAATGATGTTTCATTTATTTCCCGACTTGTACATCTCCACAGCAGAAGCTGTGCTGACGACTGGAGGGTGGCGGTAATTAGTCTAATTTTAAAGACATTTATTTTACAAAGTTGATATTGAAAACGTAAGTGCCAAGTTCTATAAACACAAAGAAAATTTACTTGTGTGATATCCTCACCTTCAATATAACGTGTTGGGTGATTGAGATAAGATATACACTTCACATAATCCATCAGCCTCTCTTGATCATACAAATCATCTCTCTCAGCCTTGGCCACAGGGTCAACCACACAGGACTGCCTTTTTTGCCCCCATTATGCACACAATGCCAAACCCCAACCCTGGATCTTGGCCGCAATGGTCTTTTGCCACTTCTGGCCTCAAACTTCATCTCTGGGGTCTACCTGCACTGGAGCCAGTGATGCATTTTATCCATCCATTACAGAACATCTTCTATTGTTCTCTATCATCTTTTCTTTCCAAATAGCTTATACATTCATTCATGTTAGGAACTGTGATGTGCTGTTAGTGTGTAATCCTGCAGAACCTCTCATCCAGTGCTGACCAGCAGCCAGCAGGTCCTCAGTAAATACCTGTGTTTTGAATGAATGTCAGACAATTTCCCACAGCAAAAAAAATACAGTAAAATCTAGGAATTTTTGATGTTGTTGATTCCTGATTCAAAAAACTGACTTTAAGAAGAAGCAGAGAGAAATGACAAAAAGTAGTACCAGAGAGATCTCAGAGTAAGGAAATGACATTGCTCCTAAAATGCACGAACTGGGAAACAAGGCCAACTTCATGGGGTCAAAGTGCCTGGCCCATAGAAGATTAATATTAATGTCAAAGGCATACCTCGGAGATATTGCAGGTTCAGTCCCAGACCACCCCGATAAAGTGAATATTACAATAGAGTGAGTCACTTGAATTGTTTTGTTTCCCAGTGCATAAAAAGTTATATTTACACTATACTGTAGTCTATTAAGTGTGCAATAGCATTTTGTCTAATAATAAACAATGAACATACCTTAATTAAAAATGCTTTATTGCTAAAAATTACTAACAAACATCTGGGCCTTCAGCAAGTTGTAATCTTTTCGCTGATAGAGGGTCTTGACTCCATGTTGATGGCTGTTAACTGAACAGAGTGGTAATTGCTGAAGTTGAAATAGCAGTGGCATTTTCTTAAAATAAAACACTGAGTTTACACATCAATTGACTCATCCTTTCGGTAAAGATTTCTCTGAGGCATGCAATGCTATCCAATAGCATTTTATCCACAGTAGAACTTTCAAAACTGGAGTCAGTTCTCTTAAGCCCTGCTAGTGATTTATCAGCTAAGTATATTTAATATTCTAAATTCTTGGTTGTCATTTAAACAATGTTCACAACATCTTCACCAGGAAAAAACACGTTTTTTCTCATCCATAAGAAGCAACTCCTCATCTGTATTAGTCCATTTTTCATACTGCTATAAAAAACTTCCCAAGACTGGGTAATGTATAAGGGAAAGAGGTTTAGTTGACTCACAGTTCAGCATGACTGGAGAGGCCTCGGGAAACCCACAACCAGGACAGAAGGTGAAGGGGAAGCAAAGCACCTTCTTCACAAGGCACCAGAAAGGAGAAAAAGTATCATGACTATCTGAATAGACACAGAAAAAGCATTTGACAAAATCCAGTATCGCCTTGTGATTAAGACCCTCAGCAAAATTGGCATAGAAGGGACATACCTTAAGGTGATAAAAGCCATCTATGACAAACCAACAGCCAACACTATATTGAATGGGGAAAAGTTGAAAGCATTCCCTGTGAGAACTGCAACAAGACAAGGATGTCCACTTTCATCACTTCTATTCAACATAGTACTGGAAGTCCTAGCCAGAGCAATCAGACAAGAGAAAGAAATAAAGGGCATCCAAATCAATAAAGAGAAAGTCAAACTGTTGTTGTTTGCTGATGATACAATCATATGCCTAGAAAACCCTAAAGATTCATCCAAAAAGCTCCTAGAACTGGTAAATGAATTCAGCAAAGTTTCAAGATACAAACTTAATGTACACTAATTAGTAGTTCTGCTATTCACCAACAGTGACCAAGCTGAGAATCAAATCAACAATTCAACCCCTTTCACAATAACTGCAAAAAAAGATAAAATACTTAGGAATGTACTTAACCAAGGATGTGAAAGTCTTTACAAGGAAAACTACCAAACATTGCTGAAAGGAATCATAGATGTCACAAACAAATAGAAACACATCCCATGCTCATAGAAGGGTAGAATCACCATTGTGAAAATGACCATACAGCCAAAAGCAATCTACAAATACAATACAATTCCCATCAAAATACCACCATCATTCTTAACAGAACTAGAAAAAACAATCCTAAAATTCATATGGAATCAAAAGAGAGCCCACATAGCCAAAGCAAGACTAAGCAAAAAGAACAAAGTTGGAGGCATCACATTACCTGATTTCAAAGTTTGCTATAAGGTCACAGTCACCAAAACAGCATAGTATTGGTATAAAAATAGGCACATAGACCAATGGAACAGAATAGAGAACCCAGAAATAAAGCCAAATACTTACAACAAACTGATCTTTGACAAGGCAAACAAAAACACAATGTGAGGAAAGGACACTGTTCAACAAATGGTACTGGGGTAATTGGCAAACCACATGTAGGAGAATGAAACTGGATCCTCATCTCTCACCTTATACAAAAATCAACTGAAGAAGGACCAAAGACTTAAATCTAAGTGGTGAAGCCATAAAAATTCTAGAAGATAACATTGGAAAAACCCTTCTTGACATTGGCTTAGGCAAAGACTTTATGACCAAAAACCCAACAGCAAATACAACAAAAACAATGATAAATAGGTGGGGCTTAATTAAACTAAAACGTTTCTGCACAGCAAAAGAAACTAAGCAGAGTAAACAGACAACCCACAGAGTGTGAGAAAATCTTCACAATTTATACATCTGACAAAGGACTAATATCCACAATCTACAAAGAACTCAAACAAATCAGCAAGAAAAAAAAATCCCATAAAAAAGTGAGCTAAGGACATGAATAGAAAATTCTCAAAAGAACATCTATAAATTGCCAACAAACATATGGAAAAATGCTCAACATCACTAATCATCAGGGAAATAAAAATCAAAACCACAATGCAATACCACCTCATTCCTGCAAGAATTAAAAAATAATAGATATTGGCATGGATGTGGTGAAAAGGGAAAACTTTTTACACTGTTCATGGGAATGTAAACTAGCACAACCACTATGGAAAACAGTGTGGAGATTCCTTGAAGAACTAAAAATAGATCTACTGTTTGATCCAGTAATCCCACTACTAGGTATCTACCCGAGGAAAATAAGTCATTATACAAAAAAGATAATTGCATATGCATGTTTATAGCAGCACAATTTGCAATTGCAAAAATATGAAACCAGCCCAAATGCCCATCAATCAACCAGTGAAAAAAGAAAATATGGTGTGTGTGTGTATACCATGAAATACTACTCAGCCATAAAAAGGAATGAAATAATTACATTTGTAGCAATCTGGATAAAATTGGAGACTATTATTCTAAGTGAGGTAACTCAGGAATAGAAAACCAAACATCACATGTTCTTACTCATGTGGGAGCTAAGCTATGGGGATGCAAATGTATAGGAGTGATACATTGGACTTTGGGGACTCAGGGGAAAGGGTGGGGGGTGGTGAGGGATAAAAGACTACACATTGTGTACAGTGTGCACTGCTCAGGTGATGAGTGCACCAAAATCTCAGAAATCACCACTATAGAACTTATTCACGTAACCAAATACCACCAATTCCCCAAAAACCTATCGAAATAGAGAAATAAAGACATCTTTATGTTATAACATAAAAAACAGCTTTATAACATAAAGAAAGCAGCACTTGCTGCTTCTCTGTGTGTCTTTATGTTCTAAAGATGGCTTCTTTTTTTAAACCTCTGCTTGCCTTAAACCAACCTCTGCTTGCGTTAAACTTTTCTTCTATTGTTTCCTCACCTCTTTCAGCCTTCACAGAATTAAAGGTTAGGGACTTGTTCTGGAGTAGACTTAAGGAAATGTGGCTGATTTGATCTTCTCACCAGACCACTCAAACTTTCTACATCTCAGCAAGAAATTTGTTTCACTTTCTTATTATTTGTGTAAATAAATACTAAACTAGCACTTTGAGTTGCCTTCAATAACTTTTCCTTTGCATTCACAACTTGGCCAACCGTTTGGTGCAAGAGGCCCAGTTTTCAGCCTGAAGGCTTTCAACATGCCTTCTTCACTAAGTTTAATCGTTTTAACTTTTGATTTAAAGTGAGTGATGTGAGACTCTTCCTTTCACTTGAGCACTTAGAAGTCGTTGTAGGTTTATTGACTGCCCTAATTTCAATAGTGTTGTGTCTCAGTGAATAGGCAGGCTGGAACAGAGGGAGACAGATGTGGGAACAGCTGTTCGGTGGAACAGTCAGAACACTTACAACACTTATCAGTTAGGTTCACCAACTTATATGGGCACATTTCATGGCACCCATAACAATTACAGTAGTAACATCAAAGATCACTGATCACACATCATCCTAACATATATAATAATAAAAGTGTTTGAAACATTGGGAGAATTACCAAAATGTGACACAGAGACACAAAGTGAGTGCATACTGTTGAAAAATGGCATCCACAGACTTGCTTAACACAGGGTTGCCACAAACCTGCAATTTGTAAAAAAATAAAATAAAATAAAAACAAATACCAATATCTGCAAACTGAAATAAAGCAAAGTGCAATTTATGAGGTGTGCTTGTGATTGTCAATATTCTTTGGTCCTTTCTGGTTCTACCATCTGGCTTCTATATTATTCACCTGAACTCGTACTTCATTTGACCTGACTTTTGTTTCTTTGCCCTGTTTTTAATTTGTTCTTTCGCCTTACCATTTTTTTCCTTTTTTTAAGATAAACTATTTTAAAAGATATTATCATAGTTGTATATGTAGGTTATGGAAAATTATATAAGCCAAAGATGAAATAGAGTAAATACACTCAGCTAACATGGCTTACAGACCTGCTAACATGCATTCTTCCAGATGTTTTTCTTTGCAGACACACACACACATATATAAACTACATTTAAAAATCACACAATTTTAGCCTGCTTTTTTTGCTTATTATACTTTGATTATCTTCAATGTTAACATTAATATGTGTATATACACACACACACACATATATGGTTCAGTAGAGCAAGATGAGTAACCAGTAGGTCAAAAAAGAAATCAAAAGATTAGAAGTGAAAATGACAACACAACATATCAAAAATTATAGGATGTTGCTGGGCGCAGTGACTCATGCCTGTAATCTCAGCAGTTTGGGATGCTGAAGTGGGTGGATCACTTGAGGTCGGGAGTTCGAGACCAGCCTGGCCAACATGGTGAAACCCCATCTCTACTAAAAATACAAAAAATTAGCTGGGCATGGTGGCAGGCGCCTGTAATCCCAGCTACTCAAGAGGCTGAGGCAGTGAATCACTTGAACCTGGGAGACGGAAGTTGCAGTGAGCCGAGATCGTGGCACTGCACTCCAGTCTGGACAACAGAGTGAGACTCCATCTCAAAGAAAAAAAGTTATAGAATGTATTAGGTTGGTGCAAAAGCAGTATAAAGAGGGCAGTTTATAGGGTTAAACACTTATATTTAAAAAGAAGATGATCTCAAAAAAAACAACCTACCTTTATACCTCAAGGAACTATAAAAAGAACAAACTAAGCCCAAAGTTAGCTGAAGGAAGAAAATAATAATGCTTAGAGCAGAAATAAATGACATAGAGAATAGAAAAACAATAGGAAAATAGTCAACAAAACCAAGAGTTGTTTTTTGAAAAGTAGACAGCATTGACAAACCTTTGGTTAGACTAAGAATAAAGAGAAGACGAATAAGACTGTTTGAATTCAAAGCTTGACTACCTTCTACTAGCTCTGTGACTTTGGACAAATTATTCAGGTGCCTGACATCTCAGCAAAGTGTGGATAGCATGAATGTCATCCTCAAGTCTGCTGCTATGTTTAAGATAAACCAAGTACTGTGCCTGGCACATAAGAATCACTCAATAAAAGCTAGTTATACAATTTTCTATATTTTTCATGACTTCATACTGAGTCCCTATATGGTTGTATGGTTGCGTCTTAAGAGTTTTTGATTAATGGTCATTTAAGTGCATTCTAGGTTTTCATTGTTATAAGCAATATTGCAAGATGCATCCAGTCCATATGTCCTTCCATCCACCTGTAATTCTTCCCCTGATTTTTAATATGTATGGGACCTGAGACTTGTGACACTTGTGTTCTTACCTCTCATCTTATCTCCATGACAACCATAATCGCTTTCTTTTAAAAAAAAGTGTTTAATTATTTACTTTTTATTTTTGTAGAGATTAGGTCTCACTATGTTGCCCAGGCTGGTCTTGAATTCCTGACCTCAAGCAATCCTTCCATCTCAGCCTCCCAAAGTGCTAGAATTACAGTCATGAGCCACTGCTCACAACCGACTTTATTGAATATCAGCTCTATTTGTGACATCAGAGTAAAGAGAACTATAGGAATGCCTGTAATCCCAGCACTTTAGGAGACCAAGGCAGGAGGATCACTTGATGCCAGAAGTTCAAGTCCAGCCTGGGCAACATAGTGAGACCCCCATAAAAATAAAAAATAAAAAATAAAGAGAACCACAAGCATAAATTCTTTGTAAAGCGTGGAATAACTCTGTGAGCCAAGGAGTCTGAATCAATGACTTCAGTAATTTATTTGAAATAATTATTCTCACATGATAGGTCCCTAACTCCCACCCCATCCAATTAATCAATGAAAAGAGTGAAGCAAATGGGATCTATTGGTTCATCCTTGTGTTTAATTCCGCAACACGTGTTCAGGTGATAACTGTCAGTGAGTGTCAGTGAGGATGTTTCCACTTGTAACCTTCTGTGATTAGATCCAGCACAAGAAAAACACTTATTAGATAGAATTTCAATGCATTAGAACTAATGTCACTAGCTACAATCATGTCGACATGATTTCACCTGAGGATATTTACCAGGGTTACTAGTGTGGCAGGCCAGAGATTAACTCTCTTCTTATTAGAGTAAAATTACCCAAGTTTGTAGGATACGATGTGTGAATCGTGATTATTTTGCTCATCCAAATCTCAAAGAGCAGTGATAACTGGTGTCAACAGTGACACCAAACACCACTGAGCATCAGAACTTCCTCATTTCTCACTGTCCTCTTCACCAGGGTCCCTCCCAATCTCTTTCTCTCCCCTTTGCTTATTTTGCCTTCCTTCATGTGTTCTTTTCTGAAGTCTGTCTTCCCTTCATCTTCTCTCCCCAACCACTCCTAATCTTTGCCTTGACCCTGCCTCTCTCTCTCTCTGTCTCTCTCTCTCTCTCGAGTTCCCACGTCGTCTTGTCCCCATCGACTACTCTCAAACTTCTTGGAAGAGTGCTATTGCAAAATTATAACTGAGACAGTGAAAGAGATCTGACCTAACCAACTCCATCTTGCTTCTAACCTCCAAGCTGTCTTTGTTCATTCCTGGGTGTAGGCTGGACTAATTTGGGGAATAACTTAGTTCATGGTTTAAAACAAAGACAGTAACAGCCCTTTCCCAAAATAGACCTCCTTCTTGCTTGGAGACTAGACTGCCTTTGTAGGACTAACAAATTACCTATAAGATTGGAGATTATGTTTTAGGGGTCATGCAGCTGGAGGCTACAATATTCTGACCCTTCCTAAACTGCTCCTAAGGTCAGTGCCTGAGATATTATGCAGACCCTGCATTGATGGGTCAGCTGGCACCACCCAGATCGATAACTGACTTATCTGATCTTGTGGCCCCTACCCAGGAACTGAGTCAGTGCAAGAGGACAGCTTCAATTCCCTATGATTTCATCTTTGACCCAATTTTCATGACTTCATACTGAGTCCCTATATGGCTGTGTCTTAACAGTTTTTGATTAATGGTCATTTAAGTGCATTCTAGGTTTTCATTGTTAAGAGCAATATTGCAAGATGCATCCATTCAGCACTCTCGACTCACTGGCCTTCCCCCAACCCACCAGATTATCTTTAAAACTTTGATTCTCAAATTTTTGGGGAGACTGATTTGAGTAATAATAAAACTCCACTATCCCGTAAAAACAAACAAAGAAACAACTACTTAGAAGAGTGGTCCTTATTGCTGCTCCCCTTCTTCACATCTCATCTCTTCAAACCCTTCAACCTGGCTTCCATCTCTATTGCTGTAGATGCTGTGCTCTCAGAATTCAGGAATGATAAACCAATAGCCATATGTGATCCTGGTTTTCCTCCTAATTCTGGCTGATCTTTTTTTCTTGAAGCTTTTCTTGGACTGTTTCATTCCCATTGACGTTAGGGTCTCCAGCGCTCCATCTTCTATCACATTCTTCACTAGCTCTTCCCACTTGCCTTGACTATTTTACCTAATTCCACGACCAGCTGATGGCTCCTAAACTCACTTTTCAGCTGAGCTCCACCCAACAGTGATTCCACTGTCACTGCTGTAATTATGACCCTCGATGTTTACCACCCAAAACTATTACAACAACATCTTAATCGGATGTTCTGCTTCTGCTTTCACCCTCTTCTAATCAGTTTTCTACCCTGACTCTATTCTTTTCTAGCACGTAGGTCTGGTCATGTCAGGTCCCTTCTTTTAGCAACAAACCAAGGGGAGAAAAGAGCTCCTCATGCTGTCCACCAAAGCTCTCAGGCATCAGTCTTTATCTACCTCATTCTGTTTCACACATCATATAACATTCCAGCCCATGAGACTACCTGCTATTTCTAGAAAATGCCATTGAGCTTTTCTTCTTTCTATTAGCTCTCGCTGGAATGTATTTCTTCCCCATCATTTTCCTAGTAAAATCCTGCTCATTCTTTCAGTTTGAGATCCAATATGATCTCATCACCCTACTTTGCTGGGGTAAAATGATCTCTCTTTTACCCATGTTCCCATTCACATTTACTCATACCACCTTTTATTACTTGTGTTATCATCTTGTGTTACTATGTAGATTATGATCCTCTGAAGGAATGGGCTGTGTTTTTTTCAGTTTTTGAATGGTAGTTCCTAGAAGTAATCATGCACTAATAAATATTGGTTGAATTGAACTCTCAAGTCCCTCTAGCCCTTTTGCAACCATAAGGGAATAAAAAATGAGCCACCAAAAGGGAAAATCATAATTTGCAAAATTAAGACAATATCTGTTCTACATGAGTTGGCAAATATATGCTTTGGAGTGAATTCAATCCAGTTGGGGCAAAGAAGGGAAACAAATGTGTATTTTCTGGTAAGAAACCCAATTTGCCTTTGTGATTATATTAAAATATTTGCCCCCACATCTCGATAAAAATTCACAGACTTTAAAACAATTCTATATTCAGATGTATCCAACTTACTTTTTTTTTTTTTTCTTGAGACGGAGTCCTGCTCTGTCACTCAGGCTGGAGTGCAGTGGTGCAATCTCAGCTCACTGCAATCTCCACCTCCCTGGTTCAAGCCATTCTCCTTCCTCAGCCTCCCGAGTAGCTGGGATTACAAGCATCTGCCACCATGCCCGGCTAATTTTTCTGTATTTTTAGTAGAGACAGGGTTTTGCCATGTTGGCCAGGCAGGTCTTGAACTCCTGACCTCAGGTGATCCACCCACCTTAGCCTCCCAAAGTGCTGAGATTACAGGCATGGTAATTAGTGTAATCTCAGGAATTAGTTAAACCTCAGGAATTAGTGAGAACGATTTATTTCCTTCTCTTTGTGTTTTCATGCAGAGGAACTTCCCTAGATAGCATTCCCAGCTTTTCTCCAGCCTCTACTTATTTCTGGAGGGTAATTTTGCAGGTTGGTGAGTTGAGGGAAATGTACCGTTCATACTCCTCAGCTCCCTTCTGTCTCCTGAAGAACAAGTGTCTTATAGGGCTCCCTACCACAGTCTGGTGACTGGCCCCAGAGGGAGAAAGGCCTGCATTCAACTGACTGTAACTAAGTGGATATGCTTGTAAAATTCAGGGTAAACAATAAGCAAACACACTAGGCTGCAGACTTGAGGCATAGAATTCAATAGCTTTATCATTTCCATCTTTTTGACTCCTGTGCCTCCCTCTCAATTGGTTTCTAACTGGGCATGGAAATCTCAACTCTGGAAAGAATGCAACTCAAGAATTTCATTTAATAAACATTCACTGAAGGGTGACAATGTGGAATCCATTGCACAAGATATGGGGTGTATGACGATGAAACGAGAAATTAAAAAGGGCAAAACTCTGGAACTGAAATGGGAGAGTTCCCTTATCCCCTTTGCAGGACATGCAGCAGGGGTGTGGCTTGCCTGTTCAGTCGCCTCTGCTGCTCAAACCTCCAATAGGAGGGAGAACACATAGATAGGCAGGTGCAGGAGCCAAGGCAAGTGCTGTGGGCTCCAGCCCTATGGTAGTGTCTAAGGGTGGGTGCCTGCCGCCCCAGTGTTACAATGCTCTTTTAGCTCTGCCATCCGTAGATGGCTTAAGTTTTAATCAGCCCAATGGACCCTCTGTCTTTTCACAAGGGTGGGGGGCTAGTGTGACAGTTTTCTGTATCCTGAGCTCTTGCCCAGCATCCCAGAAGAATCGGGTAACACACGGGCTTGAAGGATGAATGTGAGGTTTTACTGAGTGGTGGAGGTTGCTCAGTGGGATGGATGGCGAGTTGGCAGGGGGACGGAGTGGGAAAATGATCTTCCCCTGGAGTTTGGCCATCCAGCTGCCAAACTCCCCTCTGACTGTCCCCAGCTGAATTCCTCTTTGCCTTCAGACATTCCTTCTCTTCTCCCTTTCTCTGCCATGCCGTTCTGCTATCCATCTGCTTGCCTGCTTGTCTCCTTGTCTCCTCGTCTGCTTCTGGAGCCTTGGGGTTTATATGGGTACAGGATAGTGGGGGCATGGTAGGCCAAAAGGCAACTTTTTGGGCATGAAAACAAAAATGCCTGTTCTCACTTAGGGCTGCAGATCTTCAAGCTTGAGGATGGGGCCTTTGCCAGGGAACCACCCTCTTCTACCCAATAGCTCCCTGTCTCCTGTCCATATCAGAACTGCTTCCAAATATAGGCTGCAGACAAAGCACCACATGGCTTTCTGGCTTACCTTTCCTAAATACCAGGTTCCTGTTAGATGTGAGGCACAGATGGTATGATTTGGATCACATTTTCTTTGGCTGCATCATTTCTCATTTCACTGAATGATATTTTCCAAGCAATTTTATTAATTTCACGTTTATACTGAGGAAAGTAGTTATTTTCTTTATGCTTTCAGAAAGATCCTGAGCAATAACTGAATTAAAACAGTAAGTGCAACTCATGTCAAAATGCCAAATTAATTCCCTGAAACCTAAATTCATTGACAAATTTTGTGTTTTAACTTAATTTGATTTAAATATTGGTTGTTGGAACATTGGGAAGGACTTACTTTTTTTCATTTCTTCATAAAATGTAATTTTTTTATCATTCTAGTACTATTCCCAGCTTAAAATATGATCAAACCAGGATCCATATACAATTGGAAGAAAAGTGAATTGTTCATATTAAACATTATGGGTTTGCATCCCTGAGTTCTTCCCACTTCAGCACAGTGAGAGAGTTTTCCTTAGAAGAGCTCAATTTCACTACTGTTTCAACTAAATACAATGTTGTGATATGAAACTGGATGGCCATATCTTTTATTAAGCCTATTAGTGTTTTTTCTATTTCTAGTTAATATTATCTTATTGTAAGCAAAAGTGGCAACAGAAATACAGAGCTACACATTTTTCCTAATAACTGTGTTCTGATTACTGCTTTGGTTTTTGAGAGAAATAGACAAACATTGAGAATTTATCATTTTCCTTCTGAAAGTGACATGCTTTTCATAATTATAGGCTCACCACAAAAAGTTCACAGACTTCAAATAAAAGATTCTATTCACTTATCTCAGTTCAAGTCTGAAAAATACAGTCCTAGGGATTTACCTGTAGCTGATTTTATCTCTTTCTTGTTGGTAAAGGACAGCCTTAAAAAACCTCTAGGGCTTAAAAGTAAAATATTATCATGCAAAATAATCTCTTCAATTAAAAACAATTAAAAACAAACTGTGAGCAACTTCTTGTCCTTACAAGAAGCCAAATAGTATGAAAATCTCAAGTATAAAACATAGTAATTGAAAGTACTATAATCCATCATTCTGTGCACTCATCATCCGAAGTTTAAATTCTAGCTAATGCCCAAGCATAAAAGAGCTACTCTGCTAGTGATTTCCTGAAGATCTGCTGACTTTTGATTCATTGAATAAACATTTATTAAAGCCATTAGTGTCTGCCAGACATTGTGCTAGGCATTCTGAACATTAAAGCTTTGATTAAATTGAAGTATAATTAACTCCAAACTAAATGCAGTTTTTCATGGCTTCAGTTCTTGAGGAAATTAAAGGCAAGAAAATAACCATAACGTATTTTTAGAACAAGAATTTCCAGGATGACTGTAGTGTCATTAAAAAATCAGTACCATTTTCTGTCCCTGGGACCCACAAGGTTATATATGTAATAAGAATTGGTGCTTAGAAAAAGCTGTCCTGATACAGTCTTTAGTTATTAGCAATCTCAGGCTATTCCAATGACTTACAAAAAACATTATCTTAGAATTACTCAAATTACCATGTCAGCGATAAGGGGTTTGCCCTCTAAGAATAGCCAATCTTTCCCCAGACACAAAAACTGGATGATAGAAAAACTGATCTCTGATGCACATTTGGGAAGTTAACTAGTCCCTAGCACCCAAACAATGTTCAAAAATATTACCTGCCTCCCCACCTCGCACCAACAGCCACAGCCCAAGCCTCCTGGATGATGTCACTGCCCAGGGTTGCTGAGGTTGCAGAAGCCCTTGAGGCTGTCAGGGAAGCTCAAGCTCTTGTGCCCAGGAGGCTGTGCAGGGATAGAGACTCAGTGTCACACTCCAAGGTCAGGTGTAATTGACTCTGCCCATTATGTTTTCTCAGTTGAAAATATATTGCAACTTGCCTCAAAATAGATTTAAAAAAGAACTTTTGGAGCATAGCCTGATTGCAATTTGACAACAAGCTGTTCTGTTACTAATTAATTTATACCCCACCTTGTTCCAAAAAGACTTAAGTCAGCCAAAAGAATGTAAAGAAATGGCTGCCTGTGTCTTCCTTACTACTGTAGGAAAGTGAATGTATTAATATACTTAAAAGCTTTTTTTAAAGAGTTAATATTTTTTTTTATTTTTAACTTTTTTGAGTCTCATTTTGTCACCCAGACTGGAGTATAATGGTGCAATCTCTGCTCACTGCAACCTCCGCCTCCCAGGTTCAAGCTATTCTCGTGCCTCAGCCTCCTGAGTAGCTGAGACTACAGGTGCACGCTACCACGTCTGGCTAATTTTTGTATTTTTGGTAGAGACAGGGTTTCACCATGTTGGCCAAGCTGGTCTCGAACTCTTGGGCTCAAGCAGTCCACCTGCCTAGGCCTCCCGGATGCTGAGATTACAGGTGTGAACCACCACACCCTGCCAAAAGTTAGAATTTGTAAAAAAGCATTTTAGTTAATTTTTAAATCAGAATCCTCATTGTGCAGGTTATTAATAGATCTGTGGCTTTAAAGAAAATGTAGCTTCCAAAATAGAGATTTGAAATCTTTTTCCAGGAAATACTTTTCTTTGGTTAATTACAGAATTATCCTACTACCTCTTGGCCTTAACATATGCCTAGACTGCCCTTTCTCTGTGGTCCAAATGGCTCCTTCCCCTGTGTGCCCCTGAATAGAGGTTGCTCACTCTCACCCAACCTATGTCTTAGGGTCTGAAGAGTGAGTCAACAATCTCACTGCTTCCTAGAAACTTTCAGAACTCCTTCCTCCTATGGAAACCAGGCTTCTTTGAGAGTCATGGGAATCTGCGACTCTTTCCTTCAATATTTCAGTCATAAGTTGACCTCCTGGTCTCTCCCCTACATTCACAGAAGATTCTGACTTTAGAACATTTTCTGTGTCATCTCAAGTCTCACCATCAGCTGGAGTGACTTTAATGAATAGTTTCTACAATGGCTTCTCTGACCACTTTTGTTCCTTTCTATCTTCACTTTCTTTCCCTTGTTCATCCTCTCAACAGTTTTCTTGCCAAAACCTTCAACTTCTTTGCCCCTAATTGCTTATTTCAATCACCTAAAAATGTGCCCAGTATTGAATCAAAATACTTTACCATCTTTTCTTCTCTCCATTGCTACAGAGTGCTGCCGGAGAAATTTACACAACTCTATTCACACCAAGGCCACCTACCAAACCTACTTGTCTTACATTAACACATTCTATTCTTTACATCAGCTATTTCAAACCTTCCACACTTCCTGCAAACCTTCTGCCCCACTCTTATATCTCATTATAATGAGCATCTTAGTCTTGAATTTCTAGAAAGTACTTTGAGGATAAAATAATTGTACAGAAAATATAAATTCTCTAGGATGAAGTGGCCTAGGAAATATAGAGTAATAATGTAAGACTGGAGATAGAGCTACAAGGAAAAAAAGAAAAAAAATGCTAATATATTAATTTCATCAAAATACTAACCTGTCAAAATATTACTAGAACACAATTTACAGTTATTGTTTAACTTGAAAAATAAAGCATATTTATACACTATCTAAAAGGTAAATTACTAGATTAGATAAATGTAGCTGTCTCTTTTTTTTTTTTTTTTTATGACAGAGCCTTGTTCTGTCACCCAGACTGGAGTGCAGTGGTGCAATCTCAGCTCACTGCAACCTCCGCCTCCTGGGTTCAAGTGATTCTCCTGCCTCAGACTCCCAAGCAGCTGGGATTACAGGCACATGCCACCATGCCCAGCTAATTTTTGTATTTTTTTTTAGTAGAGACGGGATTTTGCCATGTTGGCCATGCTGGTCTCAAACTCCTGACCTCAGGTGTCTCGTTTGCCTCAGCCTCCCAAAGCGCTGGGATTACAGGAGTGAGCCACCATGCCCGACCTGCTGTCTCTTTATTATACTGTCTTGTCATATAACTCATGTCTATGACCACATTTGAAGATGAATACAGAATATCATGATGCCTCAGTTGTAAAACAATCTATTTAGAAAAATACCTACTTGCAATATTTTCATGTTGATATAAAACTACTTAAAAGTCTTCTGTGTCTAGTACAATAATGAGTAGATTTCTATAGCATATTTTAGCCATTCCTTAATTTGAATCTCTAAATAATCCTACAGAATAGATTTATTAGTCCTATTTTATATTAGAAATGTAGAACTCAGAATGGTTACTCTGCTCATCCAAAGTCACACAGGGAATAAATTACAGTCAGAACTTGATGCCAAGTCTTCTACTTCCATCGCCTTTTCTTTCTACTACATTATGTTTTCATTTGCAAGAGAATAAGCCTCCCCTCAAAAAGCTATTGAAGGCCGGGTGCAGTGGCTCATGCCTATAATCCCAGCACTTTGAGAGGCTGAGGCAGGTGGATCGCTTGAGCTCAGGAGTTCAAGACCAGCCTCAGCCATATGGCGAAATCCCATCTGTATAAAAAATACAAAAATTATCTGGGCATGTTGCTGCGCACCTGTAGTCCCAGCTACTCAGGAAGATGAGGTGGGAGGATTGCTTGGGGCCAGGAGATTAAGGGTGTGGTGAGCTGTAGTCGCACCACTGCACTCCAGCCCGGGTGACAGAGGGAAACCCTGTCTCAAAAACAAAAGAAAAATAAAGGAAAGTCATTGAAGAACATCCCTGAAACACAGTCACATACATATAATACATCCATACATGCATACACTCAGAAAGACAAACAGCCCTATCTTATTGAAATGGGAGAGCTCCCCAGTTCCCCTCACAGGATATGTGCCAGGGTGTGGCTCATCTGCTTGGTCACATGACCCAAAGCTCAAACCCCTACGGGGAGCATGCAGATGGGCAGGTGCAGAGGCCAGCTGTGCACTTTTGGGTTCTGGCCCCACAGCAGCATCTAGGGGTGGGTGTCCGTGACTCCCAAAGCCCAAGTGGGCGTGTATTACAAAGGTCTTTCAAATTTGCCACCTGCAGATGGCTTGTGTGTTAATCAGCTCAATCGACCCTCTTCCTTGTTGCAAGGGCAGAGGGCCAGTGTGAGAGCCTTCTGGACTCTAAGCTCTTGCTCAGTATCCTGGAAGAATCAGATCACACATGGGCTCAAAGGATGAGTTCAAGGTTTTATTGAGTGGTAGAGGTGGCTCTCATTGAGATGGATGGAGAGCTAGAAGTGGGGATGGAGTGGGAAGGTGGTATTCCCCTGGAGTTGGGCTGCCCAGCAGCCAGATTATTCTCTGACCACTCCCCGCCAAACTCCCCTCAGCTTCCAGATATCCCCCCTCTTCCCTCTTTCTCTGCTGTGTGTCATTCCACCATCTCTGGTCTGCTGGTCTCGACATCCAGCCACCTGTGTGTGTGCCTGCTAAAATCTCAGGAATATATGAGCGCCGGATGGGGGCATGGTGGACCAGAGTGGTCTTGGAAAATGCAATACTCAGGTGTGAAAACAGGAGTGCTCATTCTCACTTAGGTCTGTGGGCACAGGCCCAAGGGTGAAGCCCTCGCCATGGATCCCACCCTTCTCTACCCAGCACTTCCCTACCCCCTCCCATATCATTATAAGCAAAGAAAAGTGAAGCTACTGCTTCCATTCATACAGATTTCTTTTAAAAGCTCTAGTGATTCAGTGACTATCCCTGGTGGTGACAGGGTTTGCACAGGCTGGATCATCCTGATGTAGAATACTTACAAGTAAAATCTCTTCACACCTAAGAGGGTGTAAAAGAACCATGTGGAATATTTTTCCAACCACACTCTGCCCCTCCTAGATACTCTGCTATGAGTCCTGATTAATGTGGTGACAACAAAGGCAGATGTTCCCTGAAGGCCAGTGAGCTTCACTGAGTTCTGGTCTGGGCTGGCATTTTTGTGGCTGCAGGCACAGAAAAATAATCTCTAGAACAGAAGCAGTGCTAGGTCTGCTCTACCCTGCCCTAGTCAGACCATATCTACAGTGTGCATTTCCTTCTAAGCACTGCACAATAATAGAGATGTGGCCAAATCAGAGCTCATGCAGCCAGGAGAGACAGGTGGTGAACTGCAGTGTGTAACGACAGTAGACAAAAACAGTATTTCTTTTCTTGAGGAAAAGCAGACCCAATCTTTTTTTTTTTTTAAATATATGTATTTCAGCACTGCTTACTCCAAAAATGGAATTGAGGTGGAGTGAGGCATGCAAACTATCTTCAAATATTTAGAAGCCTTTCATGTGGAGGAGGAATTAATAATGAGGAGGACTGGTTTTTTGTTTTGTTTTGTTTTGTTTTAGGACAAATTATGACACTGTGATAAGGGCAAAGATTTTCGAGCTGCTACTTGAATTTATATCTTGACTGTTTTCCTTATTAGTTACACATCTGTGGACAAGTTATTTGGCCTCCCAAGGTTTGCATTTTCCTCCTCTGTAAAATAAGGATAATGACATCTACTTCATGGCGTTCTAATAAGGAAGACATGAGACAATGTTAGCATGGTTCTTAGGTAAGTGTCTGTAGCACATGGTTAGCAAACGGTAAATTGTTAAGATTTTTTTTTTTTTTTTTTTTGAGATGGAGTCTCACTGTGTCACCCAGGCTGGAGTGCAGTGGCATGATCTCGACTCACTGCAACCTCCACCTCCCAGGTTCAAGTGATTCTCCTGCCTCAGCCTCCTGAGTAGCTGGGATTTCAGGTGTGTGCCACCAAGCCTGGCTAATTTTTATATTTTTAGTAGAGACAGGGTTTCACTATATTGGCCAGGCTGGTCTCAAACTCCTGACCTCAGGTGATCCACCTGCCTCGGCCTCCCAAAATGCTGGGATTACAGGTGTGAGGCACCGTGCCTGGCCAATAACTTTTTTTAAACATCTCAGCAGTTCCCACATGGAATGTGTTGCTTTGTAAGGGTAATTCAAACATTGGGTGGATGTTTTGACCAGATAAACATTAAGGTACCTGTCCTTCCTGAAACTTTATGATTCCACTAAGTGTGTGCCATTAGTGAAAGAGGAAAATAGATGATGAAAAACAGGAGTTGAAATAGTGTGAGCATTGCATATTCTTCTATAGGGAATAGCAAACCTAGTTGGTGGTGAGTTACCAATGTCCTTATGTTAAAGCTATACTTGCTGTGACTTCCCTGAAATGAAAATATAAAAATGTAACAATTTTCAAGCAAAATAACAATATATAACAATTAAACAGATCTACTCTAAGTCCAATAAGAGACAGGATTCTTTGGGTGTGCAGCATTCCTAAATGATTTGTTTTCAAAATTCTGTATCATCTTGGTATATTTGTTTTTGTTCAATGAAAGCCTTGGGAATTCAGCATAGTTTTTTTTAAGTGCTTCAGACACCAATGAGTCAGGGAGAAAGGGTTGGGGTCAATGGTTGTGCACAGTGGCAGGACCAATGTGTGCTGTACAGCTTAATCGAATCACATTTCATTGTGATGTTTTCAGGATAAATTACTTTCCATTAGTTTTTTTTTAAATAAATACATTTTTAAATAATAGAGACAGGTTTTCTCCATGTTGCCCAAACTGACCTCAAACTCCTGGGCTCAAGTGATTCACCTGCAATGGCCTCCCAAAGTGTTGAGATTACAGGTGTGAGCTACTGCACCTGGCCTTCATTAGTTTTTATAAAACCAATTCACTCACTGTTTGTTTGAGGAACTTACTTATGTGAGTGTATGTATTTTTTTATTTGTGCTGTTTTGTTTTCTAGGCAGGTATATATATAAGACATATTTCAGACTACCTCTTCATGTTTCAGCTATATGTCTATGCACTTCAATCAGTGAATAATTATTTTGCTAAAAAGGCTGGTGGTATATGAAAACAAAAGGAGCTTGTACAGAATTAATCTCTGTTTTGAACACACTAGCTCAATAAGTAATCACTAATATGTGCTATCCACAGGTTATAAGAAAGATTGTTGATAAGGTTTGGCTGTGTCCCCACCCAAATCTCATCTTGAATTTTAGCTCCCATAATCCCCAAGTGTTGTGAGAGGGACCTGGTAGGAGATAATTGAATCACGGGGGTGGATTTCCCCCATAATGTTCTCATGGTAGTGAATAAGTCTCATAAGATCTGACGGTTTTGTAAGGGGAAACCCCTCTCACTTGGCTCATATGTCTTTATTAGCAGCATGAAAAGAAACTAATACAGTAAACTGATACCAGTAGAGTGTGGCACTGCTGGAAAAACACCCAAAAATGTGGAAGCAACTTTGGAAATGGGTAACAGGAAGAGGTTGGTACAGTATGGAGGGTTCAGAAGAAGACAGAAAAATGTCAGAAAGTTTGGAACTTCCTAGAGACTTACTGAATGGCTTTGTCCAAAATGCTGATAGTGATATGGACAATAAGGTGCAGGCTGAGATAGACTCAGATGGAGATGAGGAACTTGACATTTGGGCTGTCTTCACAGAAGCCCCTCCCATCACAGGCCTGGAGGCTTAGGAGGAGAAATGGTCTTGTGGGCTGAGCCCAGGGTCCCCGTGCTGTGTGCAGCCTAGGGACTTGTTGCCCTGCCTCCCAGACACTCCTATGGCTGAAAGGGGTCAACATAGGGCTCAAGCCATGGCTTCAGAGCACAAGCCCCAAGCCTTGGCAACTTCCATGTGATGTTGAGCCTGTGAGTGCACAGAAGTCAAGAACTGGGATTTAGGAACCTCTGCCTAGATTTCAGAGGATGTATGGAAACACCTAGAACCCCAGACAGAAGTTTGCTGCAGGTGCGGGGCCCTCATGGAGAACTAGGGAAGTGCGGAAGGGAAATGTGGGGTTGGAGCCCTCACACACAGTCCCTACTGGGGCGCCACCCAGTGGAACTGTGAGAATAGGGCTACCATCCTCCAGACCCCAGAATGGTAGATCCACCGACAGCTTGCACCATGCACCTGGAAAATCCATAGATACTCAATGCCAGCCTGTGAACACATCCTGGAGGGGAGCTGTACTCTGCAAAGCCACAGGAGTGGAGCTGCCCAAGACCATGGGAGCCCACCTCTTGCATCAGCATGACCTGGATGTGAGACATGGAGTCAAAGGAGATTATTTTGGCGCTTTAAGATTTGGCTGCCCCACTAGATTTTGGACTTGCATGGGGCCGGTAGCCCCTTTGTTTTGGCCAGTTTCTCCCATTTAGAACAGCTGTATTACCCAATGCCTGCATACCCATTGTATCTAGGAAGTGAATAACTTGCTTTTGATTTTACAGGCTCATAGGTGAAAGGGACTTGCCTTGTCTCAGGTGAGACTTTGGATTATGGACTTTTGAGTTAATGCTGAAATAAGTTAAGACTTTGGGGGACTGTTGGGAAGGCATGATTGGTTTCGAAATGTGAGAACATGAGATTTGGGAGGGGCCAGGGAATAATGAGTTGGCTGTGTCCTCACCCAAATCTCATCTTGAATTGTAGTTCCCATAATTCCCATGTGTTGTGGGAGGAACCCAGTGGGAGATAATTTGAATCATAGGGGCAGTTTCCCCTATACTGTTCTCATGATAGTGAGTAAGTCTCATGAAATCTGATGGTTTTATAAGGGGAAAACCCTCTTGCTTGGCTCTTATTCTCTCTTGCTGCCACCAAGTAAGAAGTGCCTTTCACTTCTGCCATTATTGTGAGGCCTCCCCAGCCATTAAACCTATTTTTCTTCCCAGTCTTGGTTATGTCTTTATAGCAGTGTGAAAATGGATTAATATAGCAGTGTGAAAATGGATTAACTGTGAAGAAGCAAACTGAAAAATAATTTGTTTAGAAAGAATATAAGAATAATACATTCAGTGTATTTCTAAAAATGGTTATGATCCACTTAAACTTTTGGAAAATGCTTACATTTTGAGTGAGAAAGTTCACTGTAAATTAAAAATAAAAATTATTGTTATATTTGCTATTTCCTCTTAGGAATAGGTCTAAAATTGCAGCCCACATTTTAATGCAGGTGAGATTAGGGTTATCTCTGTAGTAGTGGCATAAAGAAAGAGCTGTGTCTTTTGGATTCCTAATGATGTAGAAAATCTATTAGAGTCATTTATTCTTGGATGGAAATAACCCCAGTACAAAACATTTCTATAAGGAAGTAGCATTAAATTCACTTGTGCAAGTCACAGTTGTTTTGGGCAGCTTCAGCTGATGATTAAACACAGTATTAGAAGTTAGATGTGATAGTAATACTTTCAATCATGCTCAACATTGCATGCTTTACTTGGTTTTTAATTTACAATCAGAACAGGCAAATTTTACTTAGGTAAGAAAGCATTTGCTGAGTCACTTTTAATACATAACTCTCTTTCTGTGTCATGTTTATATCATCACCTGATGGGTTCTTTCTGCCTGCTGCACAGGCAAAATCAATTGACTGAGACCATGAAACTGCAGTAGAGAAATAGTTTAATTGATGTGAGACCAGCCTCAAATCTCAAAGGCTCAAAGCTCAAAGCCTAGGAGTTTTCCAGGAAGTTTGGCAAGCAGGGGACTAGGGAATGGGGAATATTGATTGGTTACAGATGGAATCATAGGAGTGTGGAAAACAGTCCTTTTGCACTAAGTCCACCTCTGGGTGGGACCACGGGATCAGTTGAGTCATGAGTTAAGAGTCTGGGTGGGGTCAGCCTGAAACATATCTCAAAAATCCAATCTTGGTTCTATAATAGTGATGTTATTTATAGGAGTAATTGGGGAAGACAAAAATCTTATGACATTTGGCCACATGACTCCTGAGCAGTAAGGGATTATAGAAACTATACCTACATCTTATCAGAATTTAGGACCCTCTCATAATCCTAACACTGTGGTGTGTATTAGTCCATTTTCATGCTGCTGATAAAGACATACCAGAGACTGGGCAATTTACAAAAGAAAGAGGTTTAGTGGACTTGCAGTTCCACATGGCTAGGGAGGCCTCACAATCATGGCAGAAGGCAAGGAGGAGCAAGTGACATCTTATGTGGATGGCAGCAGGCAAAGACAGAGAGCTTGTGCAGGGAAACTCCCATTTTTAAAACCATTAGATCTCATGAGACTTATTAAGTATTACGAGAACAGCATGAGAAAGATCTGCCCCTGTGATTCAGTTACCTCCCACCAGGTTCCTCCCATGGCACATAGGGATTGTGGAAGTTACAATTCAAGATGAGATTTGGGTGGGGACACAGCCAAACCATATCATGGTGTTACATTAGTTTTACAAAGGTGGTTTAGTTTTGGGAAGGGCTATTTTTATCCTTGCTTTAAGGTTAAAGTATAAACTACATTTCTCCCAAAGTCAACTTGGTCTACACCCAGAAATGACCAAAGACAGCTTAGAGGTTAGAAGCAAGATGGAGTCAACTGTGTCAGATTTGTCTTGCTGTAATAATTTTCTAAAGGTAGTTTCAATTATAGTCCGGTATTGTGTGAGTCCACATGAATAGCACCTGCTTATTTTTAATTGAGAGATGTATAAAGGCCACTGTATACAAGAATAAATAGTCACTCACCCCCTCACTCATCTCCAATACCACAATATCCTCTCTTTATCCCAGGAAGGAATTGTGGAGTAAGCCAACATGTCATGCTTTCTCTAACTGCTCTAGACTTTCTCAGCAGATTCACAGAACCCCAAGGCTCAGGGAGCACAATTTTAAAAATCTACTTCTTAATAAAAAGGAATAAAATGGCAGAACTTTAAGCCTCATCCATTTAGTTGGATGTATTTGTTTTGACAAAGAAGAGAGATTTTAGGGCCTTTGGAGAACACCTAAAGTTATGTGTCTGTATTATCTTCTGGGAAAGACAATGCAACCCATTAATGCCTATTTTGCCAAAGACTGTATTCTATGAAATCGGAAGAATTATTGGAGGAGGCTGGGGGACATACAGGGAAGGTGGAACAGGACTCTGGAAGTGACAGGGGATCAAATATTAAACAAAACATTATGAAATGTGCTGGGAAGCATACCTTTCACATCAGAGAGTTTAGAAACATAAAAAAGGAGAAACAAGGATTAGGAAGAAAATATAGAAGGCAAAGTAAGGTTGAGAGCTGGGTGAGAAAGACTGGGGGAGGAAGCTCCTATTTGACAGGCCCTTTTAGGGCAAAAGAAGCTTGTCCAATCTGGGAGCTCTCAGGAACCAAGCCATCAGTAACAGTGGACAGGTTATCTTCTCAGGAGAGAGAACTGGAAGGTCTCAGTTCCCAGTATGGGACACACTGAAAGTACCGTACCTTAAGGCTGTACCTTCTTTCACTGTGATAGTTTAATTAAAAGTACCCCAATCCTTCTGAGCTTCAGTTTCTTTACTCATAAAAGGAGAAATATATACACTTGTCATTGTTGTAATGTATACAAAACACATAGCTTCCTATCTGGCAGTCATTTGTTATCAATGTTATTGCATTACCCTAAGTGTTACTTAGCTTACCGGACTCCTTTTCTCCTCAAATCTCTCTCTCTTCTCTGTCTCTCTCTCTCCCTCCTTCCCACCCATCTGAGAAATCATCTGCTGGAAACGAAAATGATTTATTCAATGAAACTAATTCAGTTAATACATCTTCCCTGTTCTGACAGATTCATTGGGGACAAAGGCAAACTCTAACATTTCGCCTCTGGTTGATTGCGTTTACTTTCTTAGGCGCACAAGAGTAGATGGTGTGGGCAGAGGCACTGTGGTCACAGAGTTACAATCAGTTACATATATGACTGGTAGACTGTTTCTGTTTTTATGTTTAGAATATGGCTGACATCGTTTGAAGAGGTTTTATTACTGGGAACTTGCAATGTATCCTGATTTTGCTTTTCAAATATTCTTTTTTTTCCTGATCAAAATAGAATTTTAAAATATTCCTCGTACATATATCTCTAAAGAAAATAAAATTCAACTCTAATGCCATACTGTAGAAAGTCACTTGGCACATTGATGTATTTATATCTACTCTTTTTTTATGCATGTATGTGTATATTTTAACTAAATTGAAATTATTTTATATATATGAATTTAAAAACATAGTTTCTGCTTAACCTTAACCCATAGGCATTTCTCCATGAAAACTTAAATTTGAATAAGAAAGTTTTGAAAATAGAAAGCATTCTTTTAAATTACAATTCACTTTTAAAATAATAATGTGTGCACTTTAGCTGGGTGCAGTGGCTCACGCCTGCAATCCCAGCATTTTGAGAGGCTGAGGTGAGAGGATCTTTTGAGCCCGAGATTTTGAGACCAGCCTGGGCAACACAGTGAAACCCCATCTCTACAAAAAAAATTACAAAATATTAGCCAGGCATGGTGGCACACACCTGTGGTCCCAGCTACTTGGGAGGCTGCGGTGGGAGAATTGCTTGAGTCCGGGAGGTGGAGGTTACAGTGAGCCAAGATTGTTCCACTGCACTCCAGCCTGGGTGAAGGAGCGAGATTCTGTCTCAAAAATAAAAATAAAAATAATAATGTTGATTTTTAAAATGGCTAGAGGTAACTATTCTTTGAATTTTTATTACAATTTATTTATTTATTTTCCTATATAATCCCATGCAAGGATGATAGATAAAATTATTAAAATTTAAATGGCATTTGCTCTGCCTTTCAAGCTGCATAACAGACCAAGCATCCAAGCCCGATTTTGTCAGATCTCCAAACCTCTGTCTTTATCCCACAGAACTTACCTTGCATTCCATTTGTTTAATATTCCTGGGTGGCATATGTCATAGCTCAAAGGCATTGGAATTATTCTTCTGTTAGAATACAATTTTAGCTCTTCAAATTTAGAAATGTCTCCCAATTCAATAGGAGATATGAGAGTAATTCTAGTGTTGGGAATGTTTGCAATGACGTCTGCATCCCAGTGAATGCCTTCATGCAAAAATAAAACACAATTTTCATGACATGTCACTCCTGAAATGGATGTAGAAAATTAGCATGTTATAAAAGTGATTCATACATTAGTTTTATTGTAAATAGGTATTATTACCTCCCGAAACCCGTCAAAACCTGCTGAAACATTTGAGATGCTAACTCATTTTATAGGTAGAATCACATTCTAAAAAGTGTGAAAAGGTATGAAAACCGCATGCTGTTTCCTCAGCTTGAAATACTCTTCTATGCTATGACTCCTCCCTAGGCCCTTCATATCACAAGTTCACACAGATCTTTCCATGTAGGATTCCTACTGGTCCTGCAAGCTCATGCATCTTCCTCTTGTATAAACTGTCTCCTGAGTCCCTACCCCTGGGCAGAGTTGCTCATGCCTCTCTGTCTTCCCACAGTGTACCCAGCTCCTCTCTCCACTGGAGCACACACCAGAGGATAGCTGCATAGCTCAAGTTCTTGCCTATCTTCCCACTCTCCACTTGAAGATGGCCATTGTATGTTGGTTTTGTTTGTGTGTAGATACATAGTAGTTGTGCTAAAAAGCATCTGAACAAAGAACGTATGCTATATTCAAACATCATTGGCATACAAGCCTGCTACCATGGAACCTGGAAGGAATTCAACTTTATTTACACGAAGCAAATGGTGGATATGCTCCAGTGAGGTAGACAATAGTAAATTGGGGCAGGGAAATAGAAGTTTGCAGGAAGTAGGGCGGATGTCTTACTAATATGAAAGCAATGTTCTCAAGGACTTTAAATCAGGCCTAGCCTTCATTTATCTCATTGTAATTTCAATGAGATACAATATTAACAAATTTACAGTTAAACAAATATTTAGAGTTTAAACAAGGTCCTCATTTGCATTTTATGTTTTAATATTAAGACTATTTTAAATTATATTAATAAGTCTTAAGTATTTATAATTGTAATATTCATACAAATGTGACTAGTAGTGATAGCTGCATTATTCTAACAAAACATATTGATTTATTTTGATGAGGGAGAGAGAATATACATAGCTTTGTTCTATTAATGAGGACCTCCTGGTACTTGATGCTTTAGATGGCAGAAGATGTTAAATTATAGGCAGTGAAATTATACAGTGAAAACCTATATTGGTTGCTTTTATATGGTATAAGTTAGCTATCTTCTCTAAGAACATTTAAAGTATCATAAATTACTTTCTAAACTAACAGATCAATTTAAGTAAGATATATTTATTCACAGAGCACACTAATACATTTCAACTTTGCCTTAAAGTATTTTAAGGGCAATCATTTAATATCAATTTGCAACAACATTTTCATATTTATCAACAAACATAGTTATACAGTTTACATTTATTCTCAAAAAGCATCTGGTAGATCTGGCCCAATGTGAGCTCTGCATCTTCCCTTAGGTAGATTCTCTTGGTCTTCAGATAAAGGAACTATAATGCACATACAACTCAAAGGGAGCTTGGCTCTTAGTTACTTATGCCAGCAGTTACATGCCCATCCCCTATGCCTGCTCTTCTGGAAAGAGCAACAGGAAGTTGGATATTACATAACTTGGTCATTTCTCTAAAACAAAAGTAACATAGAACTAATTTTAATTCCTCTAAAATGATATTATTCAAAATAATTATTCTTTCCCTTCATGGGCATATACCTATATGAAGGAACAAACTTTGACAATGAAAATATATATGGTTTGTATTCACCCAGAAGAAAAAAATTATTTATACATCAATTAATAAGTGTGAATTGAACAAACACTATTTAGTTATCATTATGACTTGTACAAAGCATGATGAGAACTCTATAACATTATAGCTATTATGTTTATTATATATTGTCTATATGTCTTCATGAATAAAATAGAAACAATAGTATAGTAAGCTTGAATTTTTCCAGTTGAATTTTCAACAAGGCACACTGTTTATCTCTCTAATATCAAGGTCGTAAATTAGAATCAGCAGTGGGAACATTTTTAAAATCAATGTTTTATAAAAATTATTATATTTCTTTGTATTGCATTTCTTTTTTTTTTATTATTATACTTTAAGTTCTGGGATACATGTGGAGAACGTGCAGGTTTGTTACACAGGTATACACGTGCCATGGTGGTTTGCTGCACCCAACAACCCGTCATCTACATTAGGTATTTCTCCTAATGCTTTCCCTCCCCTAGCCCCCCACCCCTTGACAGGCCCCTCTGTATGATGTTCCCCTCCCTGTGTCCATGTGTTCTCATTGTTCAGCTCCCATTTATGAGTGAGAATATGTGGTGTTTGGTTTTCTGATCCTGTGTTAGTTTGCTGATAATGATGGTTTCCAGCTTCATCCATGTCCCTGCAAAGGACATGAACTCATCCTTTTTTATGGCTACATAGTATTCCATGGTGTATATGTGCCACATTTTCTTTATCCAGTCTATCATTGATGGGCATTTGGGTTGGTTCCAAGTCTTTGCTATCGTGAATAGTGCTGCAATAAACTCATGTGTGCATGTGTCTTTGTAGTAGGATGATTTATGATCCTTTGGCTATACAT
This sequence comes from Pongo abelii, assembly GCF_028885655.2. Classification (NCBI taxonomy): domain Eukaryota; kingdom Metazoa; phylum Chordata; class Mammalia; order Primates; family Hominidae; genus Pongo; species Pongo abelii. The sequence continues at coordinate 23,380,379 of NC_071995.2, forward strand.
CCAGTAATGAGATTGCTGGGTCAAATGGTATTTCTGGTTTGAGATCCTTGAGGAAGCACCACACTGTCTTCCACAAAGGTTGAACTAATTTACACTCCCACCAACAGTGTAAAAGCATTCCTATTTCTCCACATCCTCTCCAGCATCTGTTGTTTCCTGACTTTTTAATGATCACCATTCTAACTGGTATGAGATGGTATCTTATTGTGGTTTTGATTTGCATTTCTCTAATGATCAGTGATGATGAGCTTTTTTTCATAGGTTTTTTGGATGTATAAATGTCTTCTTTTGAAGATTGTCTGTTCATATCCTTCACCCACTTTTTAATGGGTTTGTTTGTTTTCTTTTCTTGTAAATTTGTTTAAGTTCTTTGTAGATTCTGGATACTAGCCCTTTGTCAGATGGGTAGATTGCAAAAATGTTCTCCCATTCTGTAGGTTGCCTGTTCACTCTGATGATAGTTTCTTTTGCTGTGCAGAAGCTCTTTAGTTTAATTAGATCCTATTTGTCAATTTTGGCTTTTGTTGCCATTGCTTTTGGTGTTTTAATCATGAAGTCTTTGCGCATGCCTGTGTCCTGAATGGTATTGCCTAGGTTTTCTTCTAGGGATTTTATGATGCTAGATCTTACATTTAAGTCTTTAATCCATCTGAGTTAATTTTTGTACAAGGTGTAAAGAAGGGTTTTCTTTCAGTTTTTTGCATATGGCTAGCCAATTTTCCCAACACCATTTATTAAATAGGGAATCCTTTCCCCATTTCTTGTTTTTGTCAGGTTTGTCAAAGACCAGGTGGTTGAGATGTGTGGCATTATTTCTGAGGCCTCTGTTCTGTTCCATTGGTCTATATATCTGTTTTGGTATTGATGGGATGTATCTCAAAATAATAAGAGGCATTTATGACAAATCCACAGTCGGTGTCATACTGAATGGGCAAAAGCTGGAAGCATTCCCTTTGAAAACTGGCACAAGACAAGGATGCCCTCCCTCACCACTCCTATTCAACATATTATTGGAAGTTCTGGCCAGGGCAATCAGGCACAAGAAACAAATAAAGCATATTCAAATAGGAAGGGAGGAAGTCAAGTTGTCCCCGTTTGCAGATGACATGATTGTATATTTAGAAAATCGCATCATCTCAGCCCAAAATCTCCTTAAGCTGATAAGCAACTTCAGCAAAGTCTCAGGATACAAAATCAATGTGCAAAAATCACAAGCATTCCTATGTACCAATAATAGACAAACAGAGAGACAAACCATGAGTGAACTCCCATTCACAATTGCTACAAAGAGAATAAAATACCTAGGAATCCAACTTACAAGGGATGTGAAAGACCTCTTCAAGGAGAACTACAAACCACTGCTCAAGGAAATAAGAGAAGACACAAACAAATGCAAAAACATTCCATGCTCATGGATAGGAGGAATCAATATCATGAAAATGGCCATACTGCCCAAAGTAATTTATTGATTCAATGCTATCCCCATCAAGCTACCATTGACTTACTTCACAGAATTAGAAGAAGACTACTTTAAATTTTGTATGGAACCAAAAAAGAGCCCACCACAGCCAAGACAACTCTAAGCAAAAAGAACAAAGCTGGAAGCATCACACTACTTGACTTCAAACTATACTACAAGGCTACAGTAACCAAAACAGCATTTCTATATTTTTTTAAATGCGTTAAAACAAACGTACCAGAGTTTGGATAGGAAACCAGAAAGACATCATTTTCTTCTGCACAAAAAAAAAAAAAAAAAAAAAAAAAAACAGGAAATTTAGAAGTTCTTCTGAAGACATGGTGGAAAAGAGGACCTCCTTGAAGTTACGAAGAATACTTAACTGGTCCTGGGATGGCACCTTTCATCAAATCTATCAAAAAGTACCTACTAAACACTGATATTACACAAGACACAGAGGAAGTATGGTCTTTAATCTTAACCCTAGCTCAATGTGAAAGTAATCTTAGAATAACTAAGCTAACATTCAAACCAGGGAACCCTTTGCAATTCTTCGCAAGTAGTTTTTAAACCATAACCAAGCCAAGGTCTACTGTGAAAATGATATCTGAATTTTGATAATACATATTACAAAATATTTCCTCTAACTGGACACTCAGGATGGTTTGCATAAAAAGCTACCAAACTATCATACTGTAATCATTATATTAAGGAACAAAATTAATCATATTCTTTGGCCTAGATAAGGAAAGACTATTAGTGGCTGTGATGGATTATGTCACTGTGTAAATGATTTGAAAAATTAGATTTCTTCTTATTAATATTAACACAGAGATGAGGAAGTAGCTAGTATTGCATTTCATGAAAAGAGAACCACAGAATGAGAAAAGATAAATATAATTTTTTCTGGAAATTGGCAAATAAATCTATGACTAAATACAAACCTTACAAGCAGTAATTTAGCCAATAGGGGAATTAGGACACCTAAGCCAGAAAATAAATATCTTGAGCTTTCCTGTAAACATAAATTGTTAGGCTGATGTGTAAAAACCCTTGTCTGAGTCATTTGCAGCTTTTGTCACTAATATTGTGATATTCTGGATTCGGTTAGATATGGCAAAAAAGTGCCCAATTATTTCAGTGAACCAGAGTTGAATCTTTCCTGGTGAAACCCTTAAAATAATTGTATACCAACAAAGGACTGAACAATATTTTAATTGAGCACAAAAAAATATAAAGGTCTACTGTGGGAGAAATGAAGAGAAATATTCACGCCAGTGGCAAAAATAAAGTTTAGAATCATCATGTATACAGAAAATCCAAAGAATCTCAATTAGAATGAGCATGTGAATTGAACATGACTGTTAGATTATGAGTCAATATATGAAAATAAATTCTATTTCTGTGTTCTGGCAACGATCAACTGAAAAATAAAATTTGAAAAAAATGCTATTTACAATAATATTAAAAAATCAATTTTCTGAAAATAAATCTGCTACTGAAAGGCACGGAAAACCACAAAGTATTACTAAGACTAGTTAAATAAAGAAATAGAAATAAATAAAGAGAAACATGTACTATGTCCATGTACCAGATGAGTTAATATTATTAAAATGACAAAATTCACCTTATTGATTTATAAAAGTCAATTTAACTTGATCAGAATCTCAACATGTGCATGTGTGTGTGTGTGTAAATTGACAAGCAATCATTTATATGAAAGTGAAAAGGCCAAGAAAATCTGAAAGAAGAAAAAATTCTGTATGACTTATACTATCAGATTTCAAGATTTACTGCAAAGCAAATGTAGTTAAGATAGCATGACCTGAGCTCAAGTCTACACATATAGAACGATGGAACAGAATAAAGAGTTCAGAGAAAGACATACACATAAATGGTCATTTGATTCATGGCAAAGATAAACTTTAGTGAAGAAAGTTGTCTTTTAAAATGAGTGGCACTTACACATACACCATGGAATACTATGCAGCCATAAAAAAGGGTGAGTTCATGTCCTTTGTAGGGACATGGATGAAGCTGGAAACCATCATTCTCAGCAAACTATCGCAAGGACAAAAAACCAAACACCACATGTTCTCACTCATAGGTGGGAATTGAACAATGAGAACACTTGGATGCAGCAAGGGGAACATCACACACCAGGGCCTGTCGTGGGGTGGGGGAGTGGGGAGGGATAGCATTAGAAGATATACCTAATGTAAATGATGAGTTAATGGGTGTAGCACACCAACATGGCACATGTATACATATGTAACAAACCTGCACGTTGTGCACATGTACCCTAGAACTTAAAGTATAATAAATAAAATAATAAAAAAATAAAATGAGTGGCACTTATTTTTTTGATCCACCTGCGAAGTAAAATGAATTCTACTTTATACTATATACAAAGAAAAAATAAAAATGGATCAGATAATTAAATTTAAAAAATAAAAAGCTTCTAGATGAAAACATGGGAGAATATTTTTATAATCCTTGGAAAGGTAAAGATTGCTTAAACAGGATACACCAAAGCCCTAAGCATTAAGGAAAGAAATTACAATTAAATTTCATTAAATCGAGAACCTGTGTTGATTAAAAGTCATCATTTAGAGAGTGAAAAATAAGCCACGGGCTAGAAGAAAATAGGGTAATACATATTAATATATTCAATACTGTATGCGTTTCCAGACTCTTTAATAAACTCTGACTAATCAATAATTTAAAAATAAAAAATCTCAACAACTAAAAAGAGCAAAAGACGTAAATAAGCCTTCAAAAAGTATTTAACATTATTTGTCATGAAATAAAAACTAGCTGGAGGAGGTGGAACAAGAGGCCAAATAGAAGCCCCTATCAATCATCCACCCCCTAGCAGAAACACCAAATTTAACAGCTATCTACACACACAAAAAGGACCTTTCAAGAAAATCACAAAAAATCAGGTGAACAATCACAATAACTGGTTTTAACTTTATATCACTGAAAGAGGCAATGAAGAGGGTAAGAAAGACAGTCTTCACTTGCTGATGCCACCCCTCCCTCATACCCTGGCAGTGTCATGTAGCACAGAGAATCTGTGCACTTGAGGGAGGGAGGGTACAGCCACTGTAGGACTTTGTATGGCCTACAGTGCTGTCAACACTGGGCAGAACTCTGCTGACACCCGCAGCGGGAGCATTTAGACCAGCCATAGGCAGAGGGGAATTGTTCATCCCAGAGGTTGTAATTTCAGTTCCAGCAAGCCTTGGCTCCATGGGCTAAAGTGTTTTCGGGTCCTAAATTACCTTGTCAGGCAGTCTAGGCTACAAAAATTGCAACTCCTAGGCAAGTTCTACTGCTGTGCTGGGCTCAGAGCTAGGGGACTTGGTGGGCACATGATCTACTGAGACGCCAGCCAGGGCAGACAAGGGAGTGTTGCACCACCCCTCCCTCAATCCCAGGCAGCATAGCTCACAGCTCCAAAAGAGCCCCCCTTCCTTCTGCTTGAGGAGAAGAGAGGGATAAGAAAAGAGGACTTTGTCTTGCAACTTGAATATCAGCTCAGCCATTGTAGAACAGAGAACTCGGCAGAGTGATGAGGCCCTCATTCCAAGCCCTAGCTCCCAGACAACATTTCTAGACATACCCTGGGCCAGAAGGGAACCTGCTGCCTTGAAGGGAACAACCCAGTCCTTGCAGGATTCATTGCTTGCTGGTAGCCAGGTAATACATGCCCTGGGCCTTGGGTGAGACTGTGAGACGTGCTGGCTTCAGGTGATACCGAGCATGTTCACAGCTGTGGTGGCCATGAGGAGAGACTCCTTCTGATTGAGAAAAGGTGAGGGAAGAATAAAGGGGACTTCATCTTCATGTTGTAACTCAGCCATAGTTGGGAAGACCATCAAGTGGGCTTTCAGGGCCCTTGATTCTAGGCCTTAGCCCTTGGATGGCATTGCTGAACCTACCCTGGGCCAGAGGGGAACCCACTGCCCTGAAGGGTGAGTTCCAGGCTTGGCAGGATTCACCACCAGCTGACTGAAGAGCCCTGAAGACTTAAGTGAACATCAGTGGAACCTGGCAGTACTCCCTGTGGGCCTGTGGTAGTGATGGACATAGGGAGAGACTCCTTTGCCTATGGAAAGGGGAGGGAAGAGTGTGAAGGACTTTGTCTTATGGTTTAGATGCTGGCTTAGCTGCAGTAGAATGAAGCACCAGATAGATTTCTAAGGTTTCCAATTCTAGGCCCTGGCTCCTGGACAGTATCTCTGGAACCACATGGGGCCTGGGGCAACTCACCACCCTGAAAGGAAAGACACAACATTGACTGACTTTGCCAGCTGCTGATCGTAGAGCCCCAGGGCCTTGAGTGAATATAAGTAATAGCCAGGTAGTGGTTACAATGGACCTTGGGCAAGACCAAGTGCTGTTCTGGCTTCATGTCTGACCCAGTGCAGTCCCAGTGGTGGTGGCCACAGGGGTGTTTGTGTCACTCCTCCCCCAGCTCCAGGCAGCTCAGCATAGACAGAGAGAGACTCCTTTTGCTTAGGAGAAAGTAAGGAAAAAGAACAAGAGTCTCTACATGGGAATCTGGATAATTCTTCAGAATCTTATCCAAGACCAACAAGGTGGTACTTCTACAAGAATACAAGAACTAGTGTATGATGGGGCTGGGGTGCTCCCTCATGTTGATATGGCTGTAGTGACCAAAAACTCAGATCACAACACCCAAATCCCTTCAAATATCTGGGAAGCCTTCCCCAAAAGGACTGGTACACACAAGTCCAGACTATGAAGACTATAATAAATACCTAATTCTTCAGTGCCCAGACATTGACAACCATCCACAAGCATCAGGACCATCCAGGAAAACATGACCTCACCAAATGAACAAAATAAGGCACCAGAGACCCATCCTAGAGAGACAGAGGTATGTGATCTTTCAAACAGAGAAGTCAATAGCTGTGTTTTTTGCTTTTTTGGTTTTTTGTTTGTTTGTTTGTTTTTTGAGATGGAGTCTCGCTCTGTCACTCAAGCTGGAGTGCAATGGCATGATCTCGGCTCACTGCAACCTCCGCCTCCCAGGTTCAAGCTCTTCTCCTGCCTCAGCCTCCCTAGTAGCTGGGATTAAGGGTGCCTGCCACCACACCCAGCTAATTTTTTTGTATTTTTAGTAGAGACAGGGTGTCACCATATTGGTCAGGCTGGTCTCAAACTCCTGACCTCAGGTGATCCACCAGCCTCGGCCTCCCAAAGTGCTGGGATTACAGATGTGAGCCACTGCAGCCCGCCAAATATCTGTTTTGAGTGAAGTCAATGAAATTCCAAATAACACAAAGAAAGAATTCAGAATTTATCAGATATCGTTAAAGAAGACATTAGAATGACTTAAAAGAATCAAGCAGAAATTCTGGAGTTGAAGAATGCAATTGACATACTGAAGAATGTGTCAGAGTCTCTTAATAGCAGAGTTGATCAAGCAGAAGAAAGAATTAGTGAGCTTGAAGACAGGCAATTTGAAAATACATAGAAGAGACAAAAGAAAAAAATAAAAAACAATGAAGATCTAGAAAAATAGCCTCAAAAGGACAAATCTAAGAGTTACTGGCCTTAAAGAGGAGGTAGAGAGAAACATAAAAGTGGAACGTTTATTCAAAGGGCAAATAACAGGAAACTTGCCAAACCTAGAGAAATATACCAATATTCAAGTACTAGAAGGTTACAGAACACCAAGAAGATTTAACCCAAAGACTACCTCAAGACATTTAATAATCAAACTCTGAAAAGTCAGGGATAAAAGAAAGGATGCTAAAAGCAGAAAGAGAAAAGAAACAAATAACATACAATGGAGCACCAATACATTTGGCAGCAGACTTTTCAGTGGAAACCTTATAGGCCATGAGTGATTAGCATGATATTTAAAGTGCTGAAGGAAGAAAATGTTTTTACCCTAGAATAGTATATTTGGCAAAAATTTTCTTTAAACATGCAGGAGAAATAAAGACTTTCACAGATTAAAAAAAAAATAAAAGCAGAGGGATTTCATCAACACTAGACTTGTCCTACAAGAAGTGCTAAATGAAGTTCTTCAATCTGAAAGAAAAGGACATTAACGAGCTATAAGAAATCATCTGAAGGTACAAAACTCACTGGTAATAGTAAGTACACAGAGAACACAGAATATTATTACCATGTAATTGTGGTTTGTAAACTACTTATATCTTAAGCAGAAAGAGTAAAAGATGAACTAATCAAAAATAATAAAGGCCAGGCACAACGGCTCATGCCTATAATCCCAGCACTTTGGGAAGCTGAGGCGGGCAGATCACCTGAGCTCAGGAGTTGGAGACCAGCCTGACCAACATGTTGAAACCCTGTCTCTACTAAAAATACAAAAATTAGCCAGGCATGGTGGCACATGCCTGTAGTCCCAGCTACTTGGGAGGCTGAGGCATGAGAGTCGCTTTAAACTGGGTAGGCAAAGTTTTAGTGAGTCAAGATTGTGCCAATCCACTCCAGCCTGGGTGACAGAGCAAGATTCCATCTCAAAATAAATAAATTAATTAATTAATAATAATAACAAATCTTCAAGACACAGACAGTACAATAAGATATAAATAGAAACAGGGATACCTAGGAAGGTGGCCGAATAGGAACAGCTCCAGTCTGCACCTCCCAGTGAGATCAACGCAGAAGGTGGGTGATTGCTGCATTTCCAGTTGAGGTACCCAGCTCATCTCATTGGGACTGGTTAGACAGTGGGTGCAGCCCACAGAGGGCAAGCTGAAGCAGGATGGGACGTTGCCTCACCCAGGAAGCACAAGGGGTCAGGGAACTCCCTCCCCTAGTCAAGGGAAGCTGTGAGGGACTGTGCCATGAGGAATGGTGCATCCTGGCTCAGATAGTGTGCTCTTCTCACAGTCTTCACAACCCACAGACCTGGTGCCTATGCCACCAGGGTCCTGGATTTCAAGCAGAAAATTGGGCAGCCATTTCTGCAGACACTGAGCTAGCTGCAGGAGTTTTTTCATATCCCACTGGTGCCTGCAACACCAGTGAGACAGAACTCTTCATTCCCCTGGAAAGGGGACTAAAGCCAGGAAGCCATGTGGTCTAGCTCGGTGGATCCCACCCCCACAGAGCCCAGCAAGCTAAGATCCACTGGCTTGAAATTCTCTCTGCCAGCACGGCAGTCTAAAGTCGACCTGGGACACTCGAGCTTGATTGGGGAAGGGGCATCTGCCATTACTGAGGCTTGAATAGGCGGTTTTCCCCTCATAGTGTAAACAAAGCCTTGGGGAAGTTCCAACAGGGTGGAGCCCTCCATAGATCATCAAAGCCACTGTAGCCAGACTGCCTGTCTAGATTCTTCCTCTCTGTGCAGAGCATCTCTGAAAAAAAGGCAGCAGCCCCAGTCAAGGGCTTATAGATAAAACTCCCAACTCCCTGGGACAGAGCACCTGAGGGAAGGGGTGGCTGTGGGCACAGCTTCAGCAGAGTTAAAAGTCCCTGCCTGCTGACTCTGTACAGCGGATCTCCCAGCACAGTGTTCAAGCTCTGCTAAGGGTCAGACTGCCTCCTCAAACGGGTTCCTGACACCCATGTCTCCAGACTGGGAGACGCCTCCCAGTAGGGGCCAACAGACACTTCATACAGGAGAGCTCTGGCTGGCATCTGGTGGATGCCCCTCTGGGACGAAGCTTCCAGAGGAAGGAACAGGTAGCAATCTTTGCTGTTTTTTAGCCTCCACAGGTGATACCCAGGCAAACAGGGTCTGGAGTGCACCTCCAGCAAACTCCAGTAGATCTGCAGCAGAAGGGCTTGACTGTTAGAAGGAAAACTGACAAACAGAAAGGAATAGCATCAACATCAACATCAACAAAAAGGACGTACACTCAGAAACCCCATCTGAAAGTCACCAACATCAAAAACCAAAGGTAGATAAATCCATGAAGATGGGGAGAAACTAGTGCAAAAAGGCTGAAAATTCCCAAAACCAGAATGCCTCTTCTCCTCCAAAGGATCACAACTCCTCGCTAGCAAGAGAACAAAACTGGACAGAGAATGAGTTTTGACAAAATGACAGACATAGCCTTCAGAAGGTGGGTAATAACAACCTCCTCCGAGCTAAAGGAGCATGTTCTAACCCAATGCAAGGAAGCTAAGAACCTTGAAAAAAGGCCAGAGGAATTGGTAACTAGAATAACCAGTTTAGAGATGAACATAAATGACCTGATGGAGCTGAAAAACACAGCATGAGAACTTCGTTAACCATACACAAGTATCAACACCCAAATTGATCAAGCAGAAGAAAGGATATCAGAGATTGAAGAACTTAATGAAATAAAGTGTGAAGACAAGATTAGAGAAAAAAAGATTAAAAAGGAACGAACAAAGACTCCAAGAAATATGGGACTATGTGAATTGACCAAATCTACGTTTGACTGGTGTACCTGAAAGTGACGGGGAGAATGAAACCAAGTTGGAAAACACTCTTCAGGATATTATCCAGGAGAACTTCCCCAACCTAGCAAGACAGGCCAGCATGCAAATTCAGAAAATACAGAGAAAACCACAAAGATACTCCTTGAGAAGAGCAACCCCACAACACATATTCGTCAGATTCACCAAGGTTGAAATGAATGAAAAAATGTTAAGGGCACCCAGAGAGAAAAGTCGGGCTACCCACAAAGGGAAGCCCATCAGACAAACAGCATATCTCTCTGCAGAAACCCTACAAGCCAGAAGAGAGTGGGGTCCAATATTCAACATTCTTAAAGAAAAGAATTTTCAACACAGAATTTCATATCCATCCAAACTAAGCTTCATAAGTGAACGAGAAATAAAATCCTTTACAGACAAGCAAATGCTGAGAGATTTTGTCACCACCAGACCTGCCTTACAAGAACTCCTGAAGGAAGCAGTAAACATGGAAAGGAACAACTGGTACCAGCCACTGCAAAAACATACCAAATTATAAGACTATCAACACTATGAAGAAACTACATCAACTAACGGACAAAATAAACAGCTAGCATCATAATGATGGGATCAAATTCACACATAAATAATAATATTAACCTTAAATGTAAATGGGCTAAATGACCCAATTAAAAGACACAGAGTGGCAAATTGGATAAAGATTTAAGACCCATTGGTGTTCTGTATTCAGGAGACCCATCTCATGTGCAAAGACACACATAGGCTCAAAATAAAGGGATGGAGGAAGATCTACCAAGCAAATGGAAAGAAAAAAAAAGCAGGGGCTGCAATCCTAGTTTCTGATAAAACAGACTTTAAACCAACAAAGATCAAAAGAAGCAAAGTAGGGCATTACATAATGGTAAAGAGATCAATGCAACAAGAAGAGCTACCTATCCTAAATATGTATGCACCCAATACAGGAGCACCCAGATTCATAAAGCAAGTTCTTAGAAACCTGCAAAGAGACTTAGACTCCCACACAATAACAGTGGGAGACTTTAACACCCCACTGTCAATATTAGAAAGATCAACGAGACAGAATATTAACAAAGATATTCAGAACTTGAACTCAGCTCTGGACCAAGTGGACCTAATAGACATCTACAGAACTCTCCACCCCAAATCAACAGACTATACATTCTTCTCAGCACCACATCACGCTTATTCTAAAATTGAGCACGTAATTGGAAGTAAAACACTTCTCAGCAAATGCAAAAGGACAGAAATCATAACAAACAGTCTCTCTTACCACAGTGTAATCAAATTAGAACTCAGGATTAAGAAACAGCACAACTACATGGGAACTGAACAACCTGCTCTTGAATGACTACTGGGTAAATAACGAAATGAAAGACTACATGGAAACTGAACAACCTGCTCCTGAATGACTACTGGGTAAATAAAGAAATGAAGGCAGAAAAAAAGAAGTTCTTTGAAACCAAGGGGAACAAAGACACAATGTACCAGAATCTCTGGGACACATTAAAGCAGTGTGTAGAGGGAAATTTATATAGCACTAAATGCCCAGAAGAGAAAGTAGGAAAGATCTAAAATCGACACTCTAGCATCACAAATAAAATAACTAGAGAAGCAAGAGCAAACAAATTCAAAAGCTAGCAGAAGTCAAGAAATAACTAAGAGCAGAGCAGAACTGAAGGAGATAGAAACACGAAAAACTCTTAAAAAAATCAACGAATCCAGCCTCTGTTTTTTTGAAAAGGTCAACAAAATAGACTGCTAGCCAGACCAATAAAGAAGAAAAGATAGAAGAATCAAATAGACACAATAAAAAATGATAAAGGGTATGTCATCACTGATCCCACAGAAATACAAACTACCATCAGAGAATATTATAAACACCTCTATGCAAATGAACTAGAAAATCTAGAAGAAATGGATAAATTCCTGGGCACATACACCCTCCCAAGTCTAAACAAGGAATAATTTGAATCCCTGAATAGACCAATAAATAGTTCTGAAATTGAGGCAATAATTAATAGCCTACCAACCAAAAAAAGTCCAGAACCAGACAGATTCACAGCCAAATTCTTTCAGAGGTACAAAAATGGTACCATTTCTTCTGAAACTATTCCAAACAATAGAAAAAGAGGGACTCCTTCCTTCCTTACTCATTTTATGAAGCCAGCATCACCCTGATATCAAAACCTGGCAGAGACACAACAAGAAAAGAAAATTTCAGGTCAATATCCCTGACGAACATCGATGCGAAAATCCTCAACAAAATACTGGCAAACTGAATCCAGCAGCACATCAAAATGTTTCTCCACCATGACCAAGTCAGCTTCATCCCTGGGATGCAAGGCTGGTTCAACAGATGCAAATTAAAAAATGTAATCTATCACATAAACAGAACCAATGACAAAAACCACATGATTATCTCAATAGATGCAGAAAAGGCCTTAGATAAAATTCAACACCCATTCATGCTAAAAACTCTTAATAAAGTCGATATTGATGGAACATACCTCAAAATAATAAAAGCTATTTATGACAAACCCACAGCCAATATCATACCAAATGGGCAAAAGCTGGAAGCATTCCTTTTGAAAACTGGCACAAGATGCCCTCTCTCACCACTCCTATTCAACATAGTATTGGAAGTTCTGGCCAGGGCAATCCAGCAAGAGAAACAAATAAAGGGTATTCAAATAAAGGGTATTCAAATTGCCCCTGTTTGCAGATGACATGATTGTGTATTTAGAAAACCCCATTGTCTCAGCCCAAAATCTCCTTAAGCTAATAGGCAACTTCAGCAAAGTCTCAGAATATAAAATCAATGCGCAAAAATCACAAGCATTCCTATACACCAATAACAGACAAACAGCCAAATCATGAGTGAACTCCCATTCACAATTACTACAAAGATAATTAAATACCTAGGAATACAACTTACAAAGGGTATGAAAGACCTCTTCAAGGAGAACTACAAACCACTGCTCAAGGAAATAAGAGAAGACACAAATGCAAAAACATTCCATGCTCGCAGGTAGGAAGAATCAATATCGTGAAAATGGCCATACTGCCCAAAGTAATTTATAGATTCAATGCTATCCCCATCAAGCTACCATTGACTTTCTTCCACAGAATTAGAAAAAAACTACTTTAAATTTTATATGGAACCAAAAAAGAGCCCACACAGCCAAGACAATCCTAAGCAAAAAGAACAAAGCAGGAGGCATCATGCTACTTGACTTCAAACTATACTACAAAGCCACAGTAATCAAAACAGCATGATATTGGTACAAAAGCAGGTATCCAGACCAATGGAAGAGAACAGAGACCTCAGAAATAACACCACACATCTACAACCATCTGATCTTTGACAAACCTGATGAAAACAAGCAATGGGGGAAAGGATTCCCTATTTAATAAATGATGCTGGGAAAACTGGCTAGCCATATGCACAAAACTGAAACTGGACCCCTTCCTTACACCTTATACAAAAATTAACTCAAGATGAATTAAAGACTTAAATGTAAGACCTAAAACCATAAAAACCCTAGAAGAAAACCTAGGCAATACCATTCAGGACATAGGCATGCACAAAGACTTCATGACTAAAACACCAAAAGCAATGGCAACAAAAGCCAAAATTGACAAATAGGATCTAATTAAACTAAAAAAATTCTATACAGCAAAAGAAACTATCATCAGAGTGAACAGGCAATCTACAGAATGGGAGAAAATTTTGCAATCTATCCATCTGACAAAGGGCTAATACCCAGAATCTACAAAGAACTTAAACAAATTTACAAGAAAAAAACAACTCCATCAAAAAGTGGGCAAAGGATATCAACAGACACTTCTCTAAAAAAGACATTTATGCAGCCAAGAAACGTGAAAAAAAGCTCATCATCACTGGTCATTAGAGAAATGAAATCAAAACCACAATGAGATACCATCTCACACCAGTTAAAATGATGATCATTAAAAAAATCAGGAAACAACAGGTGCTGGAGAGGATGTGGAGAAACAGGAATGCTTTTACACTGTTGGTGGGAGTGTAAATTAGTTCAAACATTGTGGAAGATAGTGTGGCGATTCCTCAAGGATCTCGAACCAGAAATACCATTTGACCCAGCAATCCCATTACTTGATATATACCCAAAGGATTATAAATCATTCTACTATAATGATATATAAATCATTCTACTATAAAGACACATAAACACGTTTGTTTATTGTGGCACTGTACACAATAGCAAAGACTTGGAACCAACCCAAATGCCCATCAATGTTAGACTGGATAAAGAAAATGTGGCCAATATACACCATGGAATACTATGCAGCCATAAAAAAGGATGAGTTATTGTCCTTTGCAGGGACATGGATAAAGCTGGAAACCATCATTCTCAGCAAACTAACACAGGAACAGAAAACTAAACACTGTATGTTCTCACTCCGAAGTGGGAGTTGAACAATGAGAACACATGGACACAGGGAGGGGAACATCACATACCTGGGCCTGTTGGGGGGATGAGGGGCTAGCGGAAGGATAGGATTAGGAGAAATACCTAACGTTGATGATGGATTGATGAGTGCAGCAAACCACCATGGTACGTGTATACCTATGTAACAAACCTGCACATTCTGCACATGTACCCCAGAACTTAAAGTATAATAATAAAAAAAAGAAATAAAAAAGATTATAGGTGAATACTGTGAACAATTATATTAAATCAAATTAGATAACTTAGATGAAATGAACTATCTCCTGGGAAGATACGAATCATCAAAACCGACTTAAGAAGTAATAGGAAAACTGAACAAACTTTAACAAGTTAATAGATTAAATTTGTAATCAAAATTATTTCACAAGTAAAAGTCCAGGTCCAAATGGCTTCAGTGGTAAACTCTACCAAACATTGAAAGAAGAGTTAACAATTCTTCACAAACTCTTCTAAAGAATAGAAGAGGGGAGAACACTCCTCAACATAATGAAAATTTTATTCTGGCCTTAGTATCAGGGTGATACTAAAGCCAGACAAAGGTTACAAGAAAACTACATACTAATATCTTTGGCGCAAATGTTCAGTGGAATGCTAAAACTAAATCCAGCAACATATATAAAGGATTATGTACCGTGACAAAACAATTTTAACTGAAAATAAACTAATATAATACACTACTTAAAAGTAATGACAAAAATCAAATAATCATTGCAATGGATACAGAAATAAATTTGAAAATTTAAACAGCCCTTCAAGACAGAAACATTCAATAAACCCAGAATAGAACAGAACTAATAAAGGTCATCTACAAAAAACCAATAACTGACATCATGGATAATGATAAAAGACTTAATGCTTTTCCAGTAAGACAGGAACAAAACAAGAATATCTGCTGTCATCACTTCTATTCAATTTTGTACTGAGTTTCTTGCCAGAGTAATTGGGTAAGAAAGTGGGGGGTAAAAAGCTATCTATATCGAAAAGGAAGAAGTAAAACTATTTATATACACAGATGACACAATCTTGTATGTAGAAAATCTTGAAGAATCCACTAAAATGTAGTAGAACTAATAAACTAATCCAGCAAGTTGCATGAAAAAGATCAATATATGAAAACAATTCTGTTTCTATACATTAGCAAAGAATAACTCAAAAATGAAATTGAGAAAATTCTACTTATAATAGCATGAAAAGAATAAATTATTTCAGAATAAATGTAACAAAGTTTACATCCTGAATACTATAACATATTGTTGAAAAAAACTAAAGAAGATCTAAAACAGTGGGAACACATTCCATATGTTCATGATTTGGAAGAACTAATCTTTTTAAAGGGCAGTACTCTCCAAATTGATGCAGAGATTCCATGAAATCTGTATTAAATTTCCAGCTGATTTCTGTAAAGAAATTGAGAAGTTGATCCTGTAATTCATATGGAAATACAAGTGACCTAAAACAGCCAGATGATTCTTGAAAAGGAAAAGAGTTGCAGGACGCACACTTCTGGATTTCAAGATATACAATAAAGCAAAATCATCAAGACAGTATGGAACTGATATAAGGACAGACATATAGAATCTAGAAATAAACCCTCATATTAATGGTCAATTGATTCTTTATAAGGATCTCAAGACTATTCAAGGGCCAAAGAATAGTGTTTTTTATAAATGTTGTTGGGATGAGTGAGTATCCACATATAAAAGGATAAAGTTAGACCTCTTCCTCAAACTGTATCTAAAAATTAACTAAAATGCACTGTAGTCCTAAATATAAGAGCTAAAACTGTAAAATTTTTTGAGAAAACATCTAAGGAAATCTTCACAGCCTTGGACTAGACAACGTTGTCTCAGATCTGATACCAAAGGCACATGCAAAAAAAAAAAGAAAAAAAGAAAGAAAGAAAGATATATTGAACCTCATTAAAATTAAAACTTTTCTCCTTCAAGATACCAACAAGAGAGTGAAAATACAACCCGTGAAATGGGAGAAAATATTCGCAAATTATATACCTGATAAGGAACTTGTGCCCAGAATATGTAGGAAACACTTATAATTAGAAAAATGTTCAAAGTATCTGAACAGATATTTCTCCAAAGAAGATATTCAAATGACAAATAAGCATGTGAAAAGTGGCTCAACAACATTAACCACCAGTGAAATGCAAATCAAAACCACAATCAGAGAACCTGTCACACCACTAGGATGGCTGTAATAACAAGACAGATAAAAAATGATGACAAGTTGTGGAGAAAGTTGAACCCTCAGACACTGCTGGTGGGAATATAAAATGGCACAATTGCTTTGGAAAACACTCTGGTATTTCCACAAAAGGTTAAACATAGTTACCATCTGATGCAGCGATCTTTCTCCTAGCCACATGCCCAAGAGAAATGAAAACACAGGTTTACACAAAAAATTACACACAAATGTTCACAGAAGCATTATTCATAATAGTAAAAAAGTAGAAACAACTTAAATATCCATTAACTGGTGCACGTGTGTGTATATATACACACATATATACATACACACACACACACATATATGATGTGGCACATCAATATGTCTTAATTTCCTATTGCTTCTGTAACAAATTACCACAATTTGGTGGCTTAAAGCAATGCTAGTTTACTATATTATAATCCTAGAAGTCAGAGATTTTCAAATGAGTGTTTGCAGGGCTGTGTTCCTTTTGGAGGTTCTGGGAATTATTTTCTTGACTTCTTCAGCTTCGAAAGCCTTCCCTCATTCATTGTTTCATGGTTCTGCAAGACATAGCCTCTTTTTCCTCTCTGTTTCTGTAGTCACATCACCTTCTCCTTAACTTTGACTGTCTTGTGTCCCTCTTATAAAGCCCCTGTGAATTCATTGAGCCCACCCAGATACGTTAGGATAGTCTCCCCATCTCTAGACTATTAACTTAATCAGATCTTCAAAGCCTCTTTTGCTATATAAGGTAACCTATTCACAGGTTCTGGGAATTAGTATATTGACATCTTTTGGGGAGCTATTATTCTGTCTACCACACCATAAAATGGAAACTTATTCAGCAATAAAAAAGAATGAATTACCAGTAGATATTTCAACATGGACAAACACTGAAAACATTATGCTAAGGGAAAGAAGCTAGTCACAAAAAACCACATATTTTAAGATTCGATTTATATTAAATGTCCAGAATATGCAAATCTATGAAGCCAGAAAGCAGGGTAGTGGTTGCCTACTGTCTGAGAGGTTGAAGGAAAATTGACAGTAACTGCTAATGGGTATGGGGTTTCTTGTGTTCAAGGTTATTAAATGTTCCAAAATTGATTGTGCTGATTCTTTCATAACTCTGTAAATATATGCTAAAAACCATTGAATTTTCTATTTAAATGATTGAATTGCATAGTATGTGATATATAAAATAAAGCTGTCATATTAAAAAAAAAATCAACCATCTAACACTATACATCCACCAGAATCTCTCACCAACAAAATATAAGAATTCTAGTTGATTCAGATCCTTACCAACATATGATATTGTCATACTTTACTGACAGGAGTGTAAATTGGCTACAATATTTTGGAAAAGTATTTGGCAGTATCCTATTTTTCTATTGCTACTAACCACCATAAAGTTTAGTGACTTAAATGCAACAATGTGTTATCTTTCACTGTTCTATGGGTACTTTAGCTGAGTAGCTCTTGCTTCAGATCTCTCAAGCAGCTGATGGCAGGTGGCAGTAAGTACCATATTCATCTGAAAATTTGATTGGACATGACATAGAAGGTGGCTCACTCATATAGCTTACAGTTGATTATGGCTGCTGACTGTGAGTTTAGCTGGGTCCTTATATGTAGCTTTACCATGTGGTTTGGGCTTTTTACAGTATGGCAGCTGGATTTTGAAAGGGAGTGTTCCAACAGTAAATATGCCAGGAGACTTAAGCAGAAATTTCAAGGCTTCTTATGACCTAGCCCAGGGAGTCACACAGCATCACATCAGTCATATTTTATTGGTTATACAGGGCTAGTCCAGATTCGGTGTGTGCGGGAACTACACAAAGGCATGAATAAAGGGAAGTGTAGTTCACTGGGGCCATCATGGGAAACTAGGTCTTGAAGTCTTCCTCTTACTTCTAATGATTTATTTTCATTCTACCAGCAAATTCTCTCACAGCCTTCTCAAACCCCGAAAGTCTCCCTGTATTAAGTCACGAGGGTCAGATTGAAAGTCTGTGATTTCATCTAAAGCAAGTCCAGGTATGAATGGGGCTCCTTGGGGCCAGTTCTTTGCTGAAACACCTTGAATGCACTCTTGGAGCATGATCCCTCTCAATCTGAAGACTTATGAATTCAAGAGACAAGTTATCTGCCCTTACACACCCAAGTACAATGGTGAGACAGGGATGAGAGAACTGTATGAAACACTTCCAGTTAAAAAGGGGGAAGATCAGGAGGTACATCACTGTCGGTGGTCTGTAGAAATAGTGCTGAGTCCATCCTCCACCTTACAGGTAATTCTGTGGGAATTTTTTTTTTTTTTTTTTTTTTTTTTTGAGGCAGAGTCTTCCTCTGTAACCCAGGCTGGAGTGCAATGGCGTGATCTCAGCTCACTGCAACCTCTGCCTCCTGGGTTCAAGTGATTCTCTTGTCTCAGCCTCCCAAATAACTGGGATTTCTGGCACACTCCACCACGCCCAGCTAATTTTTTGTATTTTTAGTAGAGACAGGGTTTCACCATGTTGGCCAGGCTGGTCTCGAACTTCTGACCTCAAGAGATCCACCAGCCTCAGCCTCCCAGAGTGCTGGGATTACAGGCATGAGCCACTGCACCACGCCAATTCTCTGATGTTCTAGGCTCTGTCTTTTGAGCTCTTGATTCTGCACTCCAGGACAGTTTTCCTTTCCATAAGAGATAGCACTATTAACAGCTGAGCTGATTTCATAGATTTATTCAGGCCCGAAGACAGCTGGGGCCTCTGTGAGCTCTTTTCCTTTTGAATTGCCTGTGTTCCTTTAAGTCCAAGTATGTGGGTTGTATGTTTGTTTGTATGTTTCTCCAACACAGTGCTCTTTAAGGTTCCCAATGAATATTACTGGTGCTCCTTCCATGAGACAAAAGCCACACACGAATATCTTCAGGATAGGCCACATTCTCCTTTGGAATGAGCATCAGGTGCTTTGAGATGATGCTAAGATTCTCAGAAACTTTTTGCCTAGCAGATTAGGACTGAGTGATATGCCCTTAAGATTGCTAAATGCTTTCTTGTCTACCTCAGAGGTCTATGAGGACACGACTTTTAATTTTTCTGAGACATCTACGAGGGCCATATTTTTTATTTAATCGGTACCCTGAAACTACATGTCGCTGGTAGTGCCATGGGTATAATATTTGCTCTGAGCCAATTTCTTACTTTGATAAGGTTTTGCTAGCTAGAAAGACTGGCATGGATCCTATTTTCCACTAAATTTTAATAAAAACTGGGCAGTTTCATTTTTATTTTAACCTTTCTTCTATTTCATCATAGACACTAGAAGAAGCCAGTCATCACTTTCAACATTCTGCCTGGATATTTTCTTTGCAAAGCCAAGTGTTTGTTAAGTACCCTTTTTACATTCCACAGGAACTCAAGAGATAGTGTTGCTAATTGTTCTGCTATATATAACTCTCATCCTTTTCCATCCAGCAACTAATAATAACTTCCTTATTGTTCTTCAAGAGTTTGCCAACATTTTTCCCAACTGCTAAGGTTCCACTCAGCCGTTCAATCCTAAAGTCAGTATTACATGTTTTAGGTGTTTGTTGCAAAAACACCTCACATACAGGTACCAATTTCTGTTCCATTATCTATTTGCTATATAACAAACCACCCCCAAATGTGGTGCCTTAGAACAACAGTTTATTATCTCTCGTGGCTTTATAATGTTACTAGGCTCAGCAGGGCAATTCTCATCTGGAGTCTTTCATGGTAGCTGGGACTGAAGTCACCTGAAGGCTGACCTGGTCATGCAGATGGCTCACCTACATGACAAAGAGTTCATGCTGGCTATCATTTGGGAGCTCATCTGAATGTGTTTACCAGGTAACTTTCCTTCCTACTTATCTTCCTTCCTTCCTTTGTATTTGTGTATATATAATGATGTGAGCAGTAGAAAGATATGAAAATTTATGATACGTAGATATTATAGTTTTATGAAAATGCATATGAAGAAAGAATGAAGTAATTTTTTAAAGAACTAGATGATTGTTTCTGACAAGAACAGCAAGCATATGATATAAATTATGTGAAAATATATACACATAATATTTGTCTATTTGCATGATGAGATATATAAAAGGAGAGTCACTGCATATTAATGGTGGTTATCACAGGATAAGTGGATTTCAAGTATCAGTTTATTTCTTCTCCATATATTGTTTGCAGTTTTTTACAGGGAGCATATATTGTCCATCTTCTCAAGAAGTGAAATTATTTTCATTTTAAATTAAAAGGAAGAGGACAGATGAGGGCTAGATAAACTTTTGGAGCAAACACGCCTGGATATAGAAAAGGAATGAAGGGATGACTGGTTGATCATAAGCAAGAAATGTGTTTAGATGCAACACTGGGTGATCCTGCAAAAAAAGCCGAGACAGCTCTAATTGTATGGGCAGGAAAACCCCTTCCAGGATCATATTCACAGGAGTGCTTCCTTCTTTTCTGAGAAAGGGTTCAGTATCCTCCTGGGTGTGGTGACTGAGCCAATAGCAGTGTTGGAATGAGAGAAAGAGCATCAGTGTGTGTGATAGAGGTGGGTGCTAGTGGACAACCAGCAACAGCAACACCTGTGTGGTTCTCTCCCTCCCTCTCTCTGCTCCCTGTAACCCCCGGCGGCCAGAAAAGTGCAGGCTCTCTACTTGAATCTTGCTGTCTGGGACTCCTTATGGAAAACTCTAACCTCAAGAATCTGGTTATGAGGCTAAATATGCTCATCTTCATATGCTAAAAAATAAGAGTTGGGGAGAATATTAAGGAAATTTTAAAATCTTCTCTCAAAATGATAATCTGTTTTACTAGGCTATTGTTTTTTGTTTTTTTGTTTTGTTTTGTTTTGTTTTTCTAGAGACAGGGTCCCACTTCATTGCCCAGGCTGGAGTGCAGCAGTGCTATCTCAGCTCACCGCAACCTTTGCTTCCCAGGTTTAAGCAATTCTCATGCCTCAGCCGCCCGAGTAGATGGGACTATAGATGCACAATGGCTCACTTTTGAATTTTTAGTAGAGACAGGGTTTCACCATGTTGGCCATGCTGGTCTTGAACTCCTCACCTCAAGTGATCTGCCCGCCTCAGCCTCCGAAAGTACTGAGATTACAGGCATGAGCCACCATGCCTGGCCTAGGCTATTGTCTTGATGCATAAATTCTACTTTCAGTGTCAAATATGAAAAATAATGTTTTCATTATTTTTCTTTTGTAACACTGCTAATTTCCTTTCCCCATCTCTAGTAGTACTGGGGTAAAGTTTTTACACCTGAAAAGTCACAAGAGGAAAGTACATTAATTATTTTAAAATTATTACCATTGTCACAACAGGTGCCATTTATAATGTGCTTATTATATCATGCCAAGCATTGTGACAAGTGTTTTATGTTCATTTAATCTTTTCAACAACACTATGAAAGAAATATTAAACCTGTAGTTTTTTAGTGATAACAGATTCAATGAGCTTAAGTACTTTACCCCAGAATAAATTTAGCTAGAATATCACTGCTATTGGTACATATGACTAACCTGAAAACCCATTCTCC
This sequence comes from Pongo abelii, assembly GCF_028885655.2. Classification (NCBI taxonomy): domain Eukaryota; kingdom Metazoa; phylum Chordata; class Mammalia; order Primates; family Hominidae; genus Pongo; species Pongo abelii. The sequence goes on from NC_071995.2 coordinate 23,402,545, forward strand.
AAATCACTGTGGTATTCCTCCTAGAAGTGTTTGTGCAAGAATGTGTGTGTATGCATGTGTAAGTAAAATGTTCTGAGTAATAAATCTTTAAATGTCAGATGCTTATATCTGCTGTTTATTGTCCTAAGCTTTTTTTATTCTCTTCCAGTTCTAAAAATATTATTTGTGTATTTGGAGCTTTCCAGAACCCTAGACATAATACCTAGTGGGATATTAAAACTTAAAGCAGAATATAGGCCCCATAAGTGCAGTAGAAGAACAAAGCTATGGAAGCTGAGAGGAAGGAAGCCACATCTGGTAGACAGATCAGTAACGATTACTAGGGACAGTCGCCTTTGACAAGGGCCAACTTGAAGATGGAAAGGCTTTTCACAGAAAAAGTGTGGGTGGGCTGTGAAGTCTGAAAAGAGTGTGGCTATGGGAGAAAGATTTTAGGCCTGCAGGACAGTGCATAAGAAGTTTCAGCCACAACAATCTTGGCTGAAGATAGAACAGGTGCAGCAGTAGATGAGGTTAAAAAGCCCACCTGGGCCTCTGCCATGGAAAGGGCTGAAGGTCTGAGTGAGGGATCTGCTCCCACTCTGGGGTATAACCACATGGGGTCACAAATTCTCTTCCCCGCAGAGGCTGGGTAGGAAACGGAAGAGAGTAAATAGTGCTAAATGTATGATGAAGACATATACAAGTTTTTCCATATTATATACTTAGAAATGGTCTGCATTCCCATAAGCAAATATGTAGCCTTCTCAGGTTTTCATTTTCTTATGTTTGAAAAACAGACAAGGTTAGAGAAATATTTCTCCACTCTAAGAAAAACAACAGCACAAGAGTAACATAAATAACAACTTATGCTTGGCTCCAGCAGGGAGATAATAGGGAGTGTTGGGGACTCTGGCAAACTGGAGAGTATTTACTTTGTTTATAGGGAGCAGCCAATACTCAGCTGTTTACTGTCTCATGAGAGCCTAGCCCACTGTTTGCAGATCTTTTAGTGTTTATGAGAAATCGGATTTATATATAAAATCCCTTAACTATTTAACAAATGGGTAAAAATTTTGTTTTAAAACTGAGAAACCCAAACCAACAAAACATATATTCCATCGAAATTAGAACCATAGGTGGCTCATTTGCAAACTTTGCCTAGAAAGTCATTCAGGTTTTTTTTTTTGATAGAATAAAAGGTGAGAATTTACTTTGGGAATGTTATCTAGATGCTGTGTGTAAAGTGAATGAAAGCAAAAGGGGAACTTGGAAGCAGGCAACTCAGTCAGGATAGGCAGAAAACTTGGCTTGAACTGACTAGGTAGCCAAGGAAATGAAAGGTGTTTTCAGGTTTAGGACTATGAAGAAAGAATGTCTGGGATGCGGCAGCAGCATGGAGGGTATAAAAAAGAAACAAACAACAACAACCACCAAAAACATAAAGTGGAGTGATTGCTTACAGAAATAATAAACTCAGGAAGGAAGTTATTTTTCTTTCTCCCATTGCTTTGGTACCAGAGATAGGTATGATGATGACTTTGAGGTCAGGATAAAACAGATTCCAGAACAGGAAATGTTAAGCAACAGGAATCACAACTGGTAGAATGAAATCACTGGTGACACAAACAATGAAGTCATAAGTAGAGATGGAGTGTAGATGTCAGTGAGCTTGGAGCTTCATTGTTGTGCTACTTTATATATATATATATTTATTATACTTTAAGTTCTAGGGTACATGTGTACAACGTGCAGGTTTGTTACATACGTTTACATGTGCCATGTTGGTGTGCTGCATCCATTAACTCGTCATTTACATTAGGTATATCTCCTAATGCTATCCCTCCCCACTCCCCCTACCCCACAACAGGCCCGGGTGTGTGATGTTCCCCTTCCTGTGTCCGCAGTGTTCTCATTGTTCAGTTCCCACCTATGAGTGAGAACATGCGGTGTTTGTTTTTTTTTGTCCTTGCAATAGTTTGCTGAGAATGATGGTTTCCAGCTTCATCCATGTCCTTACAAAGGACATGAACTCATCCTTTTTTATGGCTGCATAGTATTCCATGGTGTATATGTGCCACATTTTCTTAATCCAGTCTATCACTGATGGACATTCGGGTTGGTTCCAAGTCTTTGCTATTGTGAATAGTGCCGCAATAAACATACGTGTGCATGTGTCTTTATAGCAGCATGATTTATAATCCCTTGGGTATATACCCAGTAATGGGATGGCTGGGTCAAATGGTATTTCTAGTTCTAGATCCCTGAGGAATCGCCACACCGTCTTCCACTTTTTAAAACAAGTTGATTTTTCATTTGAAATTCTTTCCATTGGAGCAACAGCTGCTGTCAGGCCAGAGCTGGAAAATACTCTTTCAACATTTTATTCAGCACTTAAAATGGGCCAGATATTATTGTGGCTAAGGGAAATAGATACTGAATGAGATTGAAAGGTATACGTTTTTATGGAGAGAATTTTAGCTCACAGGATAGAGAATTATTTTTAATTGACAAATTAACAAGAAAATATCAACTAGCGATAAGTACAATACAAAAAACAAAACCAGGGTGATACAGTATGGAATAATTGGGGAGGGGTACTTTAATTTGGGTGGTCAGGGAAAGCTTCTCTGATGAGGGGCTGGTCTTTATTTTCTGTATTCAAAGGGTGATCCTCTAGAATCTTAAGTATGTCTTGTTGTATGAAATAAAAAGAGCTAAAATTAGAAAGACTGACCACACCAAGTTTTGGTGAGAATATGGAAGAACTAAAACTCCCTACTTTGTAAAACAGTTTGAGAATTTCTTGAGAAGTTAAACATATTTCTGCTGCATGATTTAGCCATTCTACTCTAAGGTATTTACCTAACAGAAATAAGAACAAACCTCCACACAAAGACCTGCACATGAATGCTCACAGCAATTTGATTTGCAATAGCAACAAACAAACAAAAAGGTCCATCAGCAAGTGAATGAAAAAACAATGTATGATATATATCATATTCACCAATAACAAGAAAGAAACAGTTGATATATGCCCTACATGGATGCATCTCAAAATAATTTTGCTGGGTTAAGAAAGGCCAGACAAAGGGTACATGTAGCATGATTTTATTGATATAAAAATCTGAAAACTGCCAGGCATGGTGGCTCATGCCTGTAATCCCAGCACTTTGGGAGGCTGAGGCAAGCAGATCACTTGAGGTCAGGAGTGTGAGACCAGCCTGGCCAAGATGGCGTAACCCCGTCTCTATTAAAAATACAAAAGTTAGCTAGGTGTGGTGGTAGGTGCCTGTAATCCCAGCTACTCAGGAGGCTGAGGCAGGAAAATCGCTTGAACCCAGGAGGTGAAGGCTGCAGTAAGCCAAGATCATGCCGCTGCACTCCAGCCTGGGTGACAGAGCGAGACACTGTCAAAAAAAAAAAATCCGAAAACTGCAAACTTGTCTGTAATAAAAGAATGCAGATCACTGGTTCCTCAGGGTAGGAAGGAAGTGGGCAGAGGCAGGAGGCAGGGACACAAAGGGGCATGAGGCATGAGAAATCTTTTGGGTGTGATTGATCTGCTCAATATGTTGATTGTGGTGATGGCTTCACAAGTGTGTACATAAGTCAGTTGCACACTTTAAATATGTAGTTTGTTGCATACTAATTATACCTGAATGAAGCAATTAAAATGATTGAAGAAAATATTTACATAATTAAAGCCCAACAATCAGAAGATGACCGTAACACTCCATGTGATGTGTGTGTCATGTGTTCACTACAAATTGGGTCTTGAAAATTATTACTGAAATTATCTGATAAATCATTTTTTATCAACTGTTCGAAGTCTTTTTCATTAGAAATGTGATCAGTAGTTTTTTTATTAATGTAAAATCTATTGGGGATATCATGTAATCATTTTGGTGTCTTTCTTTCTAGAGTTATTGCTTTTTAATGCTTTTCTTCTCAGTGGCTCTGCCTTATTTTCTCCACCCTCATTGCCTGCCACTTCCTCCTTCTCTCCTGTGTCCTTTTCAGTGTGTTACTTCCTCTCAGCCATAAAAATATACTACATCAAAAGGCAAATGAACCAAAGCATTACCGACTTTAAATATCAGGGCTTTACTTCCTCATTTAGCTGCTGATTCCGACACGCTTTATGCCGATGAGGCTCAGTTTGGGAAACTATCTTATACCTGGATTGTGGGTGTTTTTCTGTAGTTCAGAAGATTAATTGCTTTTTTTCTTTTAAGTTTCACACAGGTTTTGGTCCATAGTTACCAAGGAGCTTAGCGATGAATAAATAGGTGTACTGTAGAGATTGGTATGGGAGGAGTTATTAGGGTTTTTCCATCAAGTAGGTCTTGTTTATTGATTCAGCTCAATTTATACACCATGCTCACAGGTACATGTGAATTCTCAAAGGTTGCTGTGATTTTTTTTTTTTTTTTTTTTTGAGACAAAGTCTCACTCTGCCACCCAGGCCAGAGTGCAGTGGTGTGATCTCAGCTCACTGCAGCCTCTCTCTCCCAGGTTAAAGTGATTCTCCTGTCTTAGCCTCCCAAGTAGCCAGGATTACAGGTGCCCACCACCACACCTGGCTAATTTTTGTATTTTTAGTAGAGCTGGGGTTTTGCCATATTGGCCAGGCTGGTCTCGAATTCCTGACCTCAAGTGATCCTCCTGCCTTGGCCTCCCAAAGTGCTGGGATTATAGGTGTGACCCACCACACCTGGCCAATGGTTAATATTGAGTGTCAATTTATGATACTTTGGACTTGGACTTTCAGGTTAATGCTGTAATGAGTTAAGACCTTGGGGGACTGCTGGAAAGGCATCATTGTGTTTTGAAATGTGAGCACATGCGATTTGGGAGGGGACAGGGATGAAATGATATGGTTTGGCTCTGTCCCCACCCAAATATCATCTTGAATTGTTATTCCCATTATTCCTATATGTCGTGGGAGAGGCCTGGTGGAAGATAATAGAATCATGGGGGTGGTTATTCCCCTGCTGCTGTTCTGGTGATAATAAGTGAGTTCTCAGGAGATCTGATGGTTTCATAAGGCACTTTTCTCCCTTTTACCTGGCAGTTCTCCTTGCTGCCGCCATGTAAAAAAGAATGTGTTTGCTTCCCCTTCCGCCATGATTGTAAGTTTCCTGAGGCCTCCTTAGCCATGCTGAACTGTGAGTCAATTACACCTCATCCCTTTATAAGTTACCCAGTCTTGAGTATTTCTTTATAAGCAGTGTGAGGATACACTAATATAGTTGGTAAAAGTAGCGCTAATACCAAGTGAAGTCAGTGTTAATTGAAGTACCAAAGATGCAAACTTTCACTTTTTTCTCATGAACCTTGGAAGAGTGACCTATGAAAAGTTAAGATGGTTTGGGATCAACTATCGGATAAAATCGTTGGTGCAAACAAGAACTGAAAGGTTGGTGCAAACAAGAACTCAGAGGAATATGACAAACCAAGAACTCCGAAAGAAAAGAAAATTTAATCAATAAGAGCAATTTCTTTCCTCTTCCCTCCACCCATAACCCTTACAATACTTGATTGTTCCGAATGAATTGGAAAGGTTCCAGGGAAAAATTTACAGGGGTAGAATTAAATTTTAGCTCAGTTCCTTTCTTCTTAAGAGCTAACCACTGATCCCAGGATACAGTTTTCTAAATGAAAAAGAAGATTTCTCTACAATGGAGAATAATGTCTTTGGAAGACACAAAATCCTATCACAGAAGGTTTATAAAACCTTATTTGATAATAAAGTTAGAACTCATAAAAATGACCTCTTGAGATTTCCACAGATATTATACTTCTGCCATCCTTTGAAGGCTTAGTGAATTGACACAGTAACAAGATGAATAAGAAAATTCAGAATGAAGACTGTATTTTATTTAAATTAGAGGAATTCCATTTTAAATATAGTCTGTATATTCAGGCCATCTAACCTGTGGATACAAACAGGGTCATACTAAAAATAGTAAATGTCATTTCCTTTGTCTAATATCCCATCAGAATACCAAAAGTATCCTCCTTTTGATAGTTTCTGAGGGTTTCCATGGCATGATCCCAAGCAGTCATGACTAATTCAGCTCACCTACCATCCACTGTCTACCAGATACATCATCTCATGGGCAGTCCAATTTTCCCTCACCAGCCGCGTGTATGCCCTGCAATACACTTTGCAATTACCACTACAGATGATTGTTCTGAGGCCACAGATGTGATAGTGGAGAGCTTGGGGAAAATTCTCATCCACCCAACCTGCCTCTCCACCCAGTTCCCTACAATACTGTAAAAGCTACTCTTTTGGCTTAGCACGATGTGGGAAGATTATTAGAAGTACTGAATGATACACATGGAAATTAAATATGATACTCACAGTTTTCATCCCTAGTATTGATGACTAGGTTGCCTTAGACCAACTTCCCTATTGAAAATAATAAAAAATAGACAAATTTTAAAAAAATCCATTTGAAGACATAAGAAATGGTGAAAATTGTAAAGGTGAAAGTCTAGAAGAAGAGAGAATAAGAGATGAACAGAGCATTTGAGTTGAACTTTTACTTCAATTTACTTGGCAATTTCAAAAGCAAAAAGCATAGCTGAAAACCTAAAAACTAGGCAGAACTTCTGCAGTCTCAGGAGAGTTAAAGAACAAAAATCGCAGGTTAGGACTCTTCAAGGAGGAGGGGCTTTTGGTAAAGATCCCTGACATAGAAATAAGGGTGACCTGGAAGTAGACCATACTCACAGAGACTGAAGTCTTTATATCAACTAAGTCTTTAAAAAATTTAAGGTGACCCACCTCTATCCTAACTTTCTGTCAAAGCAAAATAAATTATTCAGGAAGGAAGATACAATAATTAAGAGCATCCAGTTATCTGGATGTTTTTTAATATGCAATTTCCAGCACTCAATCCAAAATTGACATATTAAAAAATTTGAGTCAAAAGCCAGAGAAAAAGCAGACAAAAGAATCAGATATATAGGTGACCTAAACATTAAAGTTGTCAGACACATAATTTAAATAAGTATGACAATATATTCAAGAAAATAAATGAAAGAATGAAGAATTTCAACAAAAATTGAATATAATTTATATAAAAAACCAGGTCAGGTGTGGTGGCTCACGCCTGTAATCGCAGCACTTTGGGAGGCTGAGGCAGGTGGATCACCTGAGGTCAGGACTTTGAGACCAGCCTGACGAACATGGAGAAACCCCATCTCTACTAAATACAAAAAATTAGGTGTGGTGGTGCACCTGTAATCCCAGCTACCTGGGAGGATGAGGTAGAATTTCTTGAACCCAGGAGGCGGAGTTTGCAGTGAGCCGAGATTGCACCATTGCACTCCAGCCTGGGCAACAAAAGCAAAACTTTGTCAAAAAAAAAAAAAAAGGAGAAAGAAATTTTAGAGCCTAAAATTTTTTAAATGAAATTCAGACCTCAGTGAATACATTTAAAGTCAAATCACACAGAGCTAAAGAAGGAATTAATAAATTGGGAGAAAGGGCAGAAGAAATTACACAAACGAAATCACAGAAACAAAAGGATGGAAATACACAAGAAAGAACATAAGAGATATATGCCATACAGTGAAAAGATCTAAAGTGTGTAAAATTCAAATTTCAGGGGAAAAGGTTAGAAAAGATGGGCAGAGCATTTTGAAGAGCTAATAGGCAATAATTTTTCGCAGTTTATGAATGACATCAAGCTTCCAATTTAAGAAGGGCTACAGCGACAAGCAAGATAAATACAAAGAAAACTACACATCGGCACGCTGTTAAAAATTAGAGACAAATTTTTAAAAAATATTAAAAGCAGTCAGAAAAGGTGACCAACTTCTAACAGGATAAAGTAGTTCACAACAGGCCAGGGACACCAAACAAATAACCAGAAAATCCAGGTAAATTACATCAGTCATATATTTAAGAGCATCAGAAAGGGGTGAAAGCAACAAGGACTTGGAGAAAAATTTCAAAGAAGGAAAATCCTTCAGAAGGAAGCAGAAGATCTGCAACTATTCATAAAGGCATTTGCTGATTCTGGGCACTGCCAGGGTGAAAAAATCAGGCTTGTCCCCTGAGAGAAAAATTTTGTTGAGAAACAAAGTTGTGGGGGTAAAAAAAGAGATTTTCATGAAGCTAGAGTGACAAAAGATTTGAGATTCTCAAAATAGATCACAGACCTAAATGTAAAGCTAAAACTATACATATATATATATACACATACATACATATAAACATACACACATTTTTTATCTCAATGTATTTTTTGATTTTTATTCTATTATTCTTTGTTCTTGTTTTTGACAAATAAAAATTATATATGTTTATGGGGCACAACGTGATGTTTTGATATATGTCTACATTTTGATAAAACTATAAATATTCTAGAAGAAAACATGAGAAAATCAACCCAAGCTTATGGCATGTTTTCTTAGATATCACACAAAATGCACACCATAAAAGAAGAAAAATGATAGGTTTCATTTTGTCAAAATTAAAACTTCTCTTCAAAATGTACTTAAGAAAATGAAAAGACAGGCACAAACGGAGAAAATATTTGCAATCTGTACATCTAAGTATTTCTTAAACTCAATAATAGACAAACAACCAAATAACAAACAGGCAAAACATTTGAAAAGAGACTTCACAATACAAGATATACAAATAGCACATAAAAAGATGCTCAAAATCATTAGTCAACATAAACATGCAATTTAAACCACAATGGGATACCATTACACACCCACTAATTCTAAATTAAAAATAACCATACCAGCTGTTGGTGAGAATGCAGAGAAATTGGAACTCTCAAACATTGCTGGCGGGAATGTAAAATGGTACAACCTCTTTGGAAAGCAGTTTGGAAAGTTCTTATCAAGTTAGATAGACACCTACAATATGACCGGATAACCTCATTCCTATGTATTAACCTAAAAGAAATAAAATCATAAGTCAACACAAAGACTTGTTCATAAATGCTCATAAATTATTTATAACAGCCATGAATTGGAAACAAAACACCATAAAAAAGACAATGGATAAATAAATTGTGGCATAGTCACACAATGGGATACTACTCAGTAATAAGAAAAATAATTTGCCGGTATGTGCAGCAACGTGGGTGGGTTGCAAAAGTATTATGCGGAGAAACAGAAGCCAGGGCAGACACAATGTGTACGTGCCTTATGTCTTAGCTTGTTTGTGTGGCTATAAAGGAATAGCTGAGGCTGGGTAATTTATAAAGAAAGGAGGATTATTGGGCTTGTGGTTCTGCAGTCTGAGTGCCTCAGGCTGCTTCCACACATGGCAGAAGGTGAAGGAGAGCTGGTGTGTTAGAGATCACATGGTGAGAGAGGAAGCAACAGAGAGGAGAGGCAGGTGCCAGGCTTTTTCTTTTTTAACAACCAGATCTCTCAGGAACTAGTAAGAGTGAGAACTCACTCTTGCAGGCATTAGTGTATTCATGAGGGATATGAACAGGACGGAGTAGTTCAGCCATAGAGCATGACCTAACACCTCATATTAGGCCCCACTGCCAACACTGGAATCAGACTTTAACATGTCGTTTGAGGAGACAAACATCTAAACTATAGCATTGGTCAGGCACAAGGGCTCACACCTGTAATCCCAGCACTTTGAGAGGCTGAGGCAGGTGGATCACTTGAGGTCAGGAGTTCAAGACCAGCCTGGCCAACATGGTGAAATCTTGTCTCTACTAAAAATACAAAAATTAGCTGTGCATGGTGGCACGCGCCTATAAACCCAGCTACTCAGGAGGCTGAGGAGGGAGAATCACTTGAACCCGGGAGACAGAGGTTACAGTGAACCGAGATCACAGCACTGCACTCCAGCCTAGGTAACAGAGCGAGACTCCATCTCAAATAAATAAATAAATAAAATAAAATAAAATAGGAAAAAGAAAAACTATAGCACCTTATGATTCCATTTATATGAAATTCTAGCCTCCACAAATATAATCAATAGTGTTAGAAAGCAGATCAGTGTTTTTCTGGGACAAGAATTTGGGGGGATTTAACGGAAACGAAATGAGATTTTTTTTTTTTTTTTTGAGATGGAGTCTCGCTCTGTCACCCAGGCTGGAGTGCAGTGGTGCGATCTCAGCTCACTGCAAGCTCCACCTCCCGGGTTCACACTGTTCTCCTCCCTCAGCCTCTCTGAGTAGCTGGAACTACAGGCGCCCGCCACTGCCAGGCTAATTTTTTGTATTTTTAGTAGAGACGGGGTTTCACCTTGTTAGCCAGGATGGTCTTGATCTCCTGACCTCGTGATCCGCCCGCCTCGGCCTTGCAAAGTGCTGGGATTACAAGCGTGAGCCACCGCGCCCGGCCAATGAAACTTTTTAAAGTGATGAACATAGTCTGTGTCTTATAAGTGTTGTTGAAATTCATCACATCGTGTGCTTAAAATGGATCCATTTTATTGCTTTCTAATTCTATTTCCATGAAGTTTATTTCTTAAAAACTGCATCAAGATATCATATTATTCATCAATCATACTGGCAGTTAATGCAAAACTTGACAACACACTCTGTTGGTGAGGCTGTGGGGAAATCAGTACTCTTACATTGTTTGGGGAATTTTAAAAAAATGGTTTAACCCCTAACAAGGGGAATCTCAGACCTCCTAATATGATAGTCTCAAAATATGCTAAATTCCTGCCAAAAATGTGTTAATCGAATGAAATCATGTGAAGACATCAGACAAACCCAAATTCAGAGACATTTAATTGGCTTGAATTTCTAAAAAAATCAATGCTGGGGCCGGGCGCGGTGGCTCATGCCAGTAATCCCAGCACTTTGAGAAGCCAAGGCAGGTGGATCACGAGGTCAGGAGATCCAGACCACCCTGGCTAACACGGTGAAAATACAAAAAATTAGCCGGGCGTGGTGGCGGGCGCCTGTAGTCCCAGCTGCTCCGGAGGCTGAGGCAGGAGAATGGCGTGAACCCGGGAGGCGGAGCTTGCAGTGAGCAGAGATCGCGCCACTGCACTCCAGCCTGGGCAACAGAGCGAGACTCTGTCTCAAAAAAAAATAATAATAATGAATAAAAATCAATGTTAAAGATGATGAAAGATAGAAGAATAGTTCCAGATGAAAGGAGACTATAAAGAAACATGACAGTAATGCAATTCGTGATTCTAGATCCGATCCTGGAATGGGAAAAAAAAAATCACCAAAAAGGACATTAATGAGAAAATTGGTAAAATCTGAATAGGAGCTGTATATTAGACAATATTATATCAGCATCAAATTTCTTACCTTATTATTATACTTTTGTTACCTAGGAAAATGTTCTTGTTAGGGTATATACATTGAAATAGTTTGGAAGTAAAGGATTATGGTATCTGCAACTTACTTTCTAATTTTGAGCCACAAGAATAAGAATAATAATCAGATTTTAAAAAGCAAATATGGCAAAAACATTAATGATTGTAATGAGTAAAGATTATATGGGTGTACTATATTTGCAACTTTTAAAATTGATGGCTTTTTTTGTTTGTTTTTTTGACGTAGTTTCCCTCTGTTACTCAGACTGGAATGCAGCGGCACAATCACGGCTCACTGCAACCTCTGCCTCACAGGTTCAAGGGCTCCTCCCACCTCAGCCTTTCCGGTAGCTAGGACTACAGGTATGTGCCATCATGCCCAGCTAATTTTTGTATTTTTCATAGAGATGGGATTTCACCCTGTTGCTCAGGCTGGACTTCAACTCCTACGCTCAAGTGATCTTCCCGTCTTGGCCTCCCAAAGTGCTGGGATTACAGGTGTGAGCCTCTACACCCAGCCTGATATTTCTTTTAAATTAAACATTTAAATAAATAAATGAAACAAATATTTAAATAGATCTTTCTCAACTACCAAACATAAGACGGAAAGCCAAAGTGAGAAAGCAGGGTATTTTTTTTTTTGCCATGGGCTCCTGAACAGTGTAGACCTTGGTTCTTGTAAAGAATTCATAATGGATTTATAACCTCACTTGTATAGCCCGGTTAGAGAGTGGGCAAGAGGGTGTGTGTATGATGGTAAAAGAAGGAGGGCCACAGCTCTGCTCCTGCACCTGCTCTGCCACTTTGCATCCCTAATTCAAAGGGCTGTAAACATTCTCTTGCAATCTTGGCAACATTTGAAAATGCACAAACCATTATATCAGCAAAGGGTGTTTGTGGCCACAGTAATTTTTGAGGGAAAAAGATGTCCCAGAATTTACCTGGGAGCTGGGGTGAGCAACTTCTTTAGTCCAGAATGCCACCTGAAAGATTATGACTATATCTTAGAGTCACTGCCAGGTGATTATGGTCTGGAGTACCCCAAGGAAGAAGCCAAAGGAAGGAAGTCAGAAAACGGGAAAGGAGAGGAGAACAAGAGGAGGAACATAGTGACTAAGGTGTGGAATAAGCATGTGCCCCGGTATTACCCAGCTGCCCCTCAAGGACATTTGCAAGAGGCAGCTGCTTCTGTTCTTACGCTGTCCACAAACTTTGGTCAGGAGGATCCCCTGAAATACACAGTCTGGTCAGTCATTAAGGATATGGTTAAATTTTTTCCAACTCAAATAAATTTAAACTGATGACCTAGGCCAGGGGTGTCCAATCTTTTGGCTTCCCTGGGCCACACTGGAAGAAGAAGAATTGTCTTGGGCCACAAGTAAAATACACTAACACTAGAGATAGCTGATAAGCTAAAAACAAACAAACAAACAAACAACAACAAAACACACACACACACACAATAAATCTCATAATGTTTTAAGAAAGTTTATGAATTTGTGTTGGGCCACATTCAAAGCCATCCTTGGCTGCCTGCACCCCGTGGGCTGTGGGTCAGACAAGCTTATCTAGACAAAGATTCACTACTCTTTTGAATTTTTCTAATTCTTTGGTCCAGTTTTATGCCTCCCTTTATTTTAACTTTTGTCTCATGCCTCCCTTTATTTTAACTTTTATCCATGCTTTGTCTCCCTTACCAAATTATAAATCTCTTATAGGCTGAGTACAGAATATAGTCGTTTAATATTCCTTACAATGTTCAGCATAATGCCTAACAATTCATGTTCAATAAATGTTTGTTGAGGAAACAAAATTTAAAAACAAACAAAACAAGCTGTCAATATTTTTTTTTGACCTGTTGTGTGTTACAGCCCCCTAGCGTACAGAAACATCTGTCTAGAGGAGCCTGAATTAACTGGAATTTGAACAAATTGCCAAGGGAGTGATCTCTGATTCACTCCTTTAATTCAAGATTCCTTTGTTTTCTTATCAGCCTGATTTATTCTTCTGAGGGGAAGGACCAGTTTTAGAATGTTATAACACTTCCATTCTCCATGACTGCATCACTGACTTGTGCTTCATCCTCCTTCCAAAATGCCTTTTCTTTCTTCCCAATGATGGAAGATAAAAGTATTTGTTGATTCTAAGATACACTTTTTTCACATTTTAACATTTCTGAGATCAAACTGTATCTTACAATTGATGCTGTCACTATTACTGTTAGGTATGCAGTCTCATGACATAACCGTCATTTCCTATACATATACAAACTCTATTATAGCACTACTCAATCTCACATTAGTTGACTAAAGGGCATTGTTTGGGTCATTTTCGTTTAATTTAACTGCCATTTAAATATCTTTAAAAAGATATGATGAACCAACAATTACATATACATATACATGTAGTCTATAGAGTGAGTTGTAATTGGGCATTAAGACACAAAGCTATAGTATGTGTAAAATGGCAGGAAAATTATGTAGTGAGATGTAAATTGATTACTATAAGTTGATTATTTTTTGGAAGAATGACTACATTTCCAGATTATGCTGCAACACAACAACCAAGCTTTCTATAAGACCTAAGAAGGAAAGATACTCAGAAATGAATAAAGCTGGATTATATTCTATTGCTGAGATTCATGCAAAAATATTGCTTATTGTGTGCCATGCAATCCAACTAAAGGCAGAAAAATTTGCAATGGTACCTCCAAATAGATTAAACTTCAAAAGAATGAGATACTGATGTGAACTATTCATTCGTTATGCAAGACTATCAATAAAATGTCAATTTGTCAGCATCTGCCTGATAATTTCGAATAGAAGCTGATTACTTTAGTGATACGTGATTCATTCAGGGAAAACATGAAAATGGTAAATCAGACATCCTAATGAAATCCTAAGGTGGAAACATTCCTCAAAGTCATATGGACAGTGTTAAAGTTATTAAGGAGACCAAGATTGTGACCACAAGCTATAAAAATCAGTATATCGCTGATAATATGCATAATTACTAAAGATCAAAAATTATTTCCACATATTTAATTTTAAGGCATAGCATGAAATCTAAGAATGAGAGCTCCAAATATGCCAGTGCCTATTTCAAAATAATTGGATGGATGAACTAATGATAGACTGGCTGAAAGTCATTTGGAATTGATATCTAAGAGCTTCATGCAACACATACAAAAGTTTGATTTTCAATTCATTTCATGTCCCGTGTATCTTAACAGTTCAATAAAATGCTTACCAAATACTATATCAATGTGGAGTGTCTTGGCAATTATAAATCCTTTGCTTTTCTATATAAATTATAAATTAAGTTTTACAACAAATTCTATGGGTCTAGATCAATTTTAGCAGCAAAGACATCTTTAAAATATTGAGTCTTTCTGTCTGTGAATATAGTACATTTCTCAATTAATTCAGGTCTTTTTCATCGTCTTTCAATAAATTTTATAATTATTCCCTAAGAGACATGTACATTTTTTGTTGTGTTCATTAGGTCTTAGCATTTCATTATTATTGCTGCCATAGTAAATAGTTTCATTATTCAAATTGCATTTTCTAGCTGTTTATTACTAGCGCTGTAAAAATGAAATTTACTTTTATATGCTGATCTTGTATTTGGTAACCTTATCAAATTTGTGCATTAATATTACAAACTTTTCAAATTTTGGTAGGTAAAATGATAGATAATTTTGGTTTTTCTATCTTTTAAAAAGTAGAGTTGTGTTTTTTCTTTCAAATCTTTATGTTTTTGTTTCTTTCTATTTTTGCGTGTGTGTCATCCAGGTACCCAGAGAAAATGTTGAATGATAAGATATTCTACTCCTTCCCTTCCTCCCTTCTTTCCTCCCTTCTTCCCTCCCTCCCTCCCTCCCTCCCTCCCTTCCTTCCTTCCTTCCTTCCTTCCTTCCTTCCTCTCTCTCTCTTTCTTGACAGAGTTTTGCTCTCTCGCACAAACTGGAGTGCAGTGGCACGATCTTGGCTCACTGCAAGCTCCGCCTTCTGGGATCACACCATTCTCCTGCCTCGGCCTCCCAAGTAGCTGGGACTACAGGCTCCCGCCGCCACGCCCAGCTAATTTTTTGTATATTTAGTAGAGACTGGGTTTCACCGTGTTAACCAGGATGGTCTTGATCTCCTGACCTCGAGATCCACCTGCCTTGGCCTCCCAAAGTGCTGGGATTACAGGCATGAGCCACTGCTACCGGCCCTCTTATCCTTTATTTTTAAAGGTATGTTCTAATGTTTCACTGCTAAGAATGATGTTTACTATACATTTTTCAGGTACATATTATTATAAAGTTAGGAAAGTTATCTAAGATTTTTCTAAATCGAAAATAACTTCATTTTTTTCTCATGACCTTCCTTATCTACTGATATGAACCTAAGATTTTTTTTAACCTGGTTAATGTGATTAACTATGTTAATATGTTCTCTAATGTTGAAGCCTCCTTCTATTCTGAGATAAATCTAACCTATTCAATAACCAGAAAGATGAAGCAGTTTTAAAACTGTACCTAATAGCATAGCTTTAAAATATATTGAACAAAATTAGACAAGACTCCAATTTGACAAATCCATCATAAAGGTGGAACATTTGTCTTTCAATTGGAGTCTTGAGTATATTTAAATTAATTGTGCTTGCTGATGTATTTGGTCTCTAGTTAACAAAGTTAACTATTCGTTGTTTCCCATACACTCTGTACTTGCCTGCCTTTGCTTGTCTTATTCCCTCTTCTGGGAAAGTCTTCCCCACTACCTCTTATCTTTCTCACTCCATCATAATCTACTCCTCAAGGCTCATTCTCCTCAAAGAATTCCCTGATTCAAGAATGGGAAGTAATCATTCTTTAAACTCCTATAATACATTATCGTTACCTCTCCAGGAGCAAAGCAAACTGAAAGGAAGTAGAAGAAAGGAAATAATAAAGCTCATAGCAGAAATCAATGACATGAAAAACAAAAAAGAAAATGTATGACGACACCAAAAGTTGGTGTTTTTTTTTTTTTTCTGCAAAAGCAAAACAACTGATAAATCTTTAGTGAGAATTACTGTGAATAAAATAGAAAGACACAAACTACAATTCAGAAATAAAATAGGAGACATCATTGCAGATCTTAGAGAAATTAAAATAATAATGGCCAGGCACAGTGACTCATACCGGTAATCCCAGCACTTTGGGAGGTTGAAGCAAGTGGATCACTTGAGGGCAGGAGTTCGAGAGCAGCCTGGCCAACATGGTGAAACCCTATCTCTACTAAAAAAATTTTAAAAAGTAAAAATTAGCCAATATGGTGACTCATGCCTGTGGTTCCAGCTACTTGGGAGGCTGAGGTATGAGAATCGCTTGAACTTGGAAGGCCAAGAACACACCACTGCACTCCAGCCTAACGACAGAACAAGACTCCATCTCAAAAAACAAACAAAATAACAATATTATTAATAATTATATGCCAAGAAATAGACAAACTACACAAATTAATAATACTGACTTATGGGAATTCAAAATAGATCTATATACAGGGAAGATATTTGAATTAGCAATTAAAATTCTTCCCATAAAGGAAAGCCATTCCCTAGCTGGTTTTACTATGATTCTATCAACAATTTAATAAAGAAATAATACAAATCCCATGCAAACTTTCAGAAAGAAGAGAAACACTTCCCAATTTATTTTCTAGAGTCAGTTTTAACCTGATGCCAAAGCCAAAGACATCACAAGAGAAGAAAAATATAGACCAATACATCTCATAAGCACACAAAATCCTTATTAAAATATTAGCAAACCAAATCCTAAAACACACAAAATCTTTATACACCATGAGAATGTGGGGTTTATCACAGAAATGCAAGATTGGTTTAACATATTAACTGATTAATTTAATACACCACAGTGATAGAATAAAGAAAACAAGAACAATCATCTCAATAGATATACAAAAATACATTTGTAAGTAGTAAAGAATCATTCATAATAATAACTCTCAAGAAAATAGGAAGAGAAATCAATTTCCTCATTCTGATAAAGGGCATCTCTTTAAAATCTTCAGTTAGTATCCTATTAATCTTGAAAGATGAAACTTCACCTAATATCAAGAGCGAGGCAAAGATTTCCATTTTCAGTATTTGTATTCGACATTGTGTTTGGACTTTTAGCTAGTTTATTAAAACAAGAATAAAAAGCTTAATGCATGCATATTGAAAAGAAAGAAATGTGTCTTTATTTCCAGAAGACACCAAAGGCACTCTCTTTATGCAAAAATACAAAATGGTCTTCATCAAAACGAAAATCCCTGGGAAGAAGGATGGCATGATTAATGGGCACAAAAAAAATGGTTAGAAAAAATGAATAAGACCTACTATTTGATAGCACAACAGTGTGACTACAGTCAACAACAACATTTTAAAATAACTAAGAGTGTAATTGGATTGTTTGTAACTCAAGGGATAAATGCTTGAGGGGATGTATACCCCATTTACCCATGATGTGATTACTTCATATTACATGCCTGTATCAAAGCATCTCATGTATCCCATAAATATATACACCTATGTACCCACAAAAATTAAAAACAACATTTTTAAAAAAGAAACACCTCTGATCTTAAGAGACACAATTAAGAAAATGAATAAACAATTTATAGACAAGAAAAAAATGCAAATGTTATATCTGAAAAAGGACTTGTATACAGATTATATTTTTTATAATCTTACAACCATTTCCCCCAAATGTTCAATATAAAAGATTTTAATACATACTTCAACAAAGCAGATATACGAATAGCTTTATTAGAGGTTTTTTCTTTGTTTTCATTTGTTTGTTTTTATAAATACTTGCTCAACATCATTAGTCATCCTTAGGGAAATGAAAGTTAAAACTACAAATGACATCATCACACAATCTCCAAGAGTGGTTATTTTTAAAAAGACCACCAATAACAAGTGTTCTTGAGTATGTGAGGAAACCAAAACAATCATAGATTGATGGTGGCTGGTGTAAAATGGTACAACTACTTTGGAAAACAGTTTAGAAGTTTCTTAAAATGAAAATTTTACCATGAGAACCAGCAGTCTGTACACAAACATTTGCAGCAGCATTATTCAAAACAGTCAGGGACTAAAAACAAATCCAAATGTATATCAACCAATGAGTGGATGAACAAAATGTGGTAAATGCATACAATGGAATATTATTCTGCAATCAGAAGGAACAAACTACTGACATATGCAACATAGATGAACCTTGAAAACTTTATGCTAAGTGAAAAAGCCAGACACAGATGACTACATACATAATGCATATCATCTTATTCCATGTATATGAAGTTTCCAGAAAAGACAAAGATATAGAGACCAAAAGAAGATCCATGGTTGTCTGGGGTCAGAGCTGGGAGCAGGGATTGACTCCAAACTGTAACTAGAAAACTTTTGGGGGTGGCAGAAGTGTTATAAAACTGAACTCTAGTAATGGTTGAACAACTATAAACTTTACTAAAAATAATCAAACTGTACATTTATAATGTAAATTGTATGGTATATAAACTATCCCTAAATAAAGTTGTAAAAAATTTATTAGAAACCCAATTTAGTTTTAAGTAAAATATAATATTAATCTTTCACACAGATCTTGGGTAGCTTGTCTGTTACATAATAATAATAACAATCATAAGCCAATCAAGCTATTGGTACTTGGAGCAGAAAGGGCTGACTGGAGTCTGGGAAAATCTCAGAGGCAACAATGATTGCCTTGACCTGACATCTCCTTCTCTACCAAACCAACACCACCAACCATTTTGATATGAAAAGGTTAGTTAACTTAGACCTGAAAAACACAAAGAAGAATGGTTTTTAGTCTGGCTCGTAAGAAACTTGGAAATCACCTCTCTTCTAACAACACATAAAAATCTAAACAAAGTGAACATTCAACAACTCTTTAAATGGTAATGAATGAATTGCAGGGAGCTCAATGTGGAGAATTCTGAGAGTTAAAAATTTCAGGGAGACCCAGTCACAGGAAAGCCCCCAACACTTTCGTGAGTTTTACCTCCAGGAAATCAACTGGGTCCTCACAGTGACTATCAGAGAAAAAGCCCCATGTGCTTCTGTCAAAGAAAGGGAAAAAGGAACTATTTTGAAATAGGCCAGAGCACTTCATTCTTCTTAACAAGGTCTGCCCTCAGGAGAAACTAAGCAGAGCCTAACCTACTGGGATTTTATCTGAGCCTTAATGACCTGGGGGAAGAGAAATCTTAACTCTAGGCAGCTGTAGTCTTCCACATGGGAGAAGAGAAATGCCTAACTCCAACCCACTTAACCAATTCTGTTCCAGTTGTTTTGTTGTTGTTGTTGTTGTTGTTGTTTTTAGGGAGAAAAAATGAGAAGTATTTGTGACAGTCCAGAAGCACAGGCTTGCTGAGGACTGAGACCTAATCATAGAACTATAGACATTCCCCTCCCCTACCACCTTACAACCACATGAATAAAGGATTATTTACAGAAGTTCCTTTTACTCAGTACATTATCAAGAAAATAATATACTAATTTACATTAGACTGAATAAAATAATTTGCTCAGTCTGGCTATTAAGAAAAAAATTACAAGATGTACTAGAGGCAAAAAACACATATTGAGGAGACACAACAAGCCTCAGAACCAGATTCAGATATGGCAGAGATGTTGAGATTATCAGACCAGGAATTTAAAACAACAATAACTAATATGCTAAAGTAGACACGAATAATGGATAAAGCAGACAGTGTACAATAATAAATGGGCCATGAAGGCACAGATATGAAAATACTAAGAAAGAATCAAAAAGAAGTGCTAGATATCAAAACACTGCAATGGAAATGCAGAATGTCTTTGATGTGCTTATAAGTACACAGGACACGGCTGAGGAAAGAATCTCTGAGCTTGAGGACATGTCAGTGGAAACCTCCAAAACTGAAAAAGCAAACAGAAAAGAGACTGGGGGAAAAAAACAGAATAGAATATCCAAGAACTGTGGGATGACTACAAAAGTTGTAACATATATATAATACATAATGGAAATATCAGAAGTAGAAAGGAGAGAAAGGGACAGAGAAATATTTAAAACAATAATGACTGAAAATTTCCCCCAAAGGAATGTCTAATAACGAACTACAGACTCAGGAAACTCATAAACCAATAAGCAGAATAAATGCCAGAAAAAAAACTATATCTAGACATATAATATTCAAACTGCAGAAAATCAAAGATAAAAAAACGTGAAAAAAGCCGGAGAGAAAAAAATCCTTATCTATAGAGAAGCAATTACATCTGTTTTCTCATAAACTATGCAAGCAAGGAAAGTGAAATGAAATATTTGAAATGTCAAGAGGAAAACAACCCACCAACCTGGAATTCTGTTTTCTGTAAAATCATTCCTCAAAAGTTGAGAAGAAATAAAGACTTTCCCAGACAAATAAAAATTGAGGGTATTCGTTGCTAGTAGACCTATTTTGTAATAAAAATTAAAATAAGCTATTTAGAGATAAGGGTTATATAGGTCAGTGTGTTAGTCCATTCGCACTCTGCTATGAAGAAATACCCAAGACTGGCCTCTATAAAGCAAAGAGGTTTAATTGACCCATGGTTCCTCAGGGTTGGGGAGGCCTCAGGAAACTTACAATCATGGAAGAAGGCAAGGAGAAGGAGGCACCTTCTTCACATTGAGGCAGGAAGAAGTGCCCAGTAAAGAGGGAAAAGCCCTTTATAAAACCATCAGATCTCATGAGAACTCATGATCATGAGAACAGCATGGAGGTACCTGCCCTCATGATTCAATTACCTCCCTCCAGGTCCCTCCCATGGTATGTGGGGATTATGGGAACTACAATTCAAGACGAGATTTGGGTGGGTATGCAGCCAAACCATATCTGTCAGAAACTCAGACCTACATAAAGAAAGGAAAAACATCAAAGAAGAAATAGACGAAAGCAAAATAAAAATTATTTTGTTTCTTATTCTTAATTGACCTAATAAAGAAAACTTTGTTCAAAATTATGATAGCAACAATGTATTTTATTATTTACATATATACACTATGTATATGTGAAATAAATGGCAGAAATAATACAAGTGATGTGAGGAAGGAATTAGGAATATTTTATTATAAGGCACGATTTGTGAAGTAAGTATAGTTTTATTTGAAAGTGGAGTTGAATTAGTTGTAACTGTATATTGCAACTCTAGAGCAACTATTAAAAAAATTAAAAAATATAACTGATATACTAAGAAGAAAAGAGAAAATGGAATAATGTAAAATGTTCAATCAAAGCCACAAAATGCAGAAAAATAATGGAAGACAAAAATAGGAACAAAGAACAGGGACAACAATGGAAAACACTAAAAAATGTGGTAGATATTAATCTGACCTGTATCAGTAATCTCTTTGAATGTCGATACACCAATTAAAATACAGAGAATGTAAGAAAGGATCAGAAATAAAACCCAATTGTATGTTGTCTATAAGAAATTTACTTTAAAGACATATAGACAAAAGTAAATGGGTGGAGAAAGATTTATTGTCCTAACACTAATCAAAAGAAAGCAGGAATAACTATATTAATTTCAGACAAGGCAGAGTTCAGTGCAAGGAAAGTTATCATGGATAAAGAAGGGCATTACATAATGAAAAAATAGGTCAATTATTCAACAAGACATGGTAATCTTTAATGTGTATGCACCTAAAAATATGGCATCAAAATAAGTGAGGCAAAAATTAATAGAGCAGTCCAGATATGGTGGCTTATGCCTCTAATCCTAGCACTTTGGGAGACCAAGGCGGGAGGGTCACTTGAGGTCAGGAGTTTGAGACCAGGCTGGGCAAACATAATAAGATGCCATCTATACAAAAAAATTTTTTTAATTAGTTGGGCATGGGAGTGTGTGCCTGTAGTACCAGCTACTCAGGAGGTGAGGCAGGAGGATCACTGGAGCCCAAGAGATAGAGGCTGCAGTGAACTATGATTGTACCACTGCACTCCAGCCTGGGTGCCAGAGCAAGACCCTGTCTCTAAAGAGATAAATAAATAATTTTTTAAAAGCTAATCAAACAGCAAGGAAAAATAGATGAATCTATTATTATAGTTGAAGATTTCAATATTCCTGTATCGGAATGGCAGATCTAGCAGGCAGAAAGCAAGTAAGGACACAGTTGAACTCAACACAATCAATCACCTGGATATATACGTATTTATAGATTGCTTCATCTAACAACAGCAGAATACACATTCTCTCAAGTTCCTGTGGAAGATTCACCAAGATATACCACATTTTGGGCCATAAATCATACCTTAACAAATTTTAAAAGCACAGAAATTATACAATGTCTTCTCTGAGACCACAATGGAATTAAACTAGAAATCAATAATAGAAAGCTAGCTGAGAAATCCCCCAAATACTTGCAGATTAAAATGTCTGGACTGCTCTATTAGTTTTTGCCTCACTTATTTTGATGCTGTATTGTTAGGTGCATGCTTTTAAATAACACATGGGTCAAAGAAGAAATTGCAAGGGGAAATTCAAAAATATTTTAAGCTAAATGAAAATGAAAACACAATGTATCAAAATTTATGGGATGAAGTAAAAGTAGCGCTTAGAAGGATATTTATAGCATTGAATGCATACATTAGAAGAGAAGGGCCAGGTGCAGTGGCTCACACCTGTAATCCTAGCACTTTGGGAGACCAAGGTGAGCAGATTGCTTGAGCTCAGGAGTTCGACACCATCCTGAGCAACATGGTGAAACTCCATCTCTACAAAAAATACAAAAATTAGCCCGGCATAGTGGCGCAAACCTGTACTCCCAGCTGCTTGGGAGGCTGAGGTGGGAGGATCACTTGAGCTTGGGAGGCGGAGGTTGCAGTGAGCCAAGACTGTGCCACTGTCCTCCAAATGGGGTGACAAAGGGAAATCCTGTCTCAAAAAAAAAGGAAAGGAAAAGGAAAGAAGAAAGATCTAAAATCAATGAGTTAAGCTTCCCCCATAGGAAACTAGAAAGAGCTTGAGAGAAAATAATTGCAAAAAGACATACTCAATAAAGGAATGTTATTCAAAATGTACAAAATCTTAAAACTCAACAATAACACCAATAACCCAGTTAAAAAATGGACCAAAGACCTTAACAGACCTCTCACCAAATAGAATATACACATGACAAGCAGCATATGAAAAGATGCTCCACATCATTTTTCATCAGAGAAGTGCCAATTAAAATAACAAGATATCACTACACACTTATAGAATGGCCAGAATCTAAAGCACTAATATTAATGCTGGTGAGGATGTGGGGCAACAGGAGCTTTCATTCAGTGCTGGTAGAAATGACTATAAAATAGTACGGCCACTTTGGAATACAATTTGCCACTTTCTTACAAAATTAAATATACTCTTACCATACAATACAGTAATTGTGCTCCTTGATATTTATCCAAAATAGTTGAAAACTTATGTCTACACAAAAACCTGAACTCAGATGTTTATACCAGCTTTATTTATATTTAAATGTTTATTATTAACTCATTACCAAAACTTAGAAGCAACAAAGATGTCTTTCAGTAGGTAAATGAATTAATAAACTGTGGTATATTCAGACAGTAGAATACTATTAAGTACTAAAAAGAAATGAGTGATCAAGCCATTAAAAGACATGGAGGAAACCTTAAATGCATATTGCTGAGTGACAAAAGTCAGTGTGCAAAGGGTATACACTATGATTCACTATATGACATTCTGGAGAAGTCAAAACTACTGAGATAGTAAAAAGATCAGTGGTTGCCAGAGAGTAGGCGGGAGGGAGGAAAGAATAGACAGAACACAAAAATCATATAGGGCAGTGAACCTACTCTTTATGATCCAGAGTAATATATGATAAAGGGTAATGACAATGGTGGAAACATGTCCTTATACATTTGTCCAAACCCAAAGAATTTTACAACACTAAGAGTGAACCATAAGGTAAACTATGGATGTTGGGTGATAACTTAGTCAATGTAGGCTCACTACTTGTAACAAATGTACAACTCTGGTGGGAGATGTTGATAATGGGGGAAGGTCTGCATGTGTGGGGACAGACGGTATTTGGGAAATCTCTGTACTTTCTCCTCAATTTTTTTGTGAACCTAAAATGGCTCTAAAAAATAGGGTATCACCTCCCCCCACCCACCCACACACACAAAGGAATTACATGGTTTTGCACATTCTAGTGATACCTGGAACTGTGGATGGTACTGTTAAATCTCTATCAAACTGCTGAAACCTAAATGAAAGAAAGCACCCTAAAATACAAGGCCCCAGTCTGTATAGTTCAGTACTACAAAAAAATTATTAATAAACTAGGAATAATAATAGTAAAGCAATTTCCTGTAATGATTTATAAATTTTCTTTTATTAAATTATCTATGCACACATTTTTCATCTGCAAAACTAAATGTTTTCTTTTTAAAATATGAATCTGGCGACTGTACTTCAGAAGTCACTTGTGCCTCTGTGATTTGAAATTGACTCATCTGTAATGTAGAATATTTTGATCAGATCATCTCTGAAATAACCTTTGGTTTTGTTCAAAAGCAAATCGTAGTGTTTCTTGTCCTTTGAATCTCTATGAATTTGCAAAGAATCATAGATTTTATGTTTCTGGTGTTTTGTCCTTACTTCAAATCTAATTGAATACATCAGCAGCATTAGTTGGCTCATTGAGCATTTCAGAACCTTTCCCTTCTACCAAAAGAAAAGAGAAAGAAACAAAATGACATTATTGGTGGCTGCAGTGAGTTCATCTGAAAAATACCATGCTTTAACTATTTTGTATTTACTTCAATAAAGCAGGGGCTCTAGTCTGCTGGGGGGAAAAAAACCTTAAAATAAGTTAGAGGGTGAAAGGAAAAGCAAACATCACCTGTAATACAATGGTGATAATTCTAGCAAAATCTTCAGAAACATGGTAAACTGGAAAACAATGGGATGATATATTTAAAAAGCTGAAAGAAAACCTGTCAAGCTAGAATTCTATAGCCAATAAAAATATACTTCAAAAGTGAAAGTGAACTGTAGACATTTTCAGGTAAATAAAAGCTGAGAGAGGCCAGGTGTGGGAGCTCATGCCTGTAATCCTTGCACTATGGGAGGCTAAGATGGGAGGATCACTTGCACCCAGGAGTTTGAGACCAGCCTAGACAACATAGGGAGACCCTGTCTCAAAAAAAAAAAAAAAAAAAAAGAAAAGAAAAAAGAAAAGAAAAGAAAAGGAAGAAAGCAGAGAGAACTTGTTACCAGCACTACCAGAAAAGCTAAAGGAAATTCTTAGGCTGTTGAGAAGTGGTATCATTTCTACAGAAAGGATTAAAAGCAATAGATCTGTACATAAAGGGGTATATAGACAAAAGTGTATTTTCATATTCTAATTTCTTTGAAAGGCATCTATGTTTTTAAAACAAAAAACAACAATGTTGTATTATGGAATTAATCAAATTACAGTAGTAATACACATGGCAATAGGAAAAAGGATCGGGAGACAGAGTAATATGACATAATAATATAACCTTCTTATTTGTGAAGTAGTATAATATTAATTCAAGTTATACTGTGATTAAAGACGCATATTATAATCCCTAGAGCAACAGATAAAAGTATAGTAAAAAATGATTAATCTAAAAAAGACAAGAAAGCAGCATGAAAGGCAAAAAGAACAGAGAAAACCAATAAAACACAAAGTTCTGCACCATACAACAATATTTCTATCAATGATGAACTACATATATGGCATTGGTCCCATAAAATTGTAAATTTAGTACAACCTAAGTGTACATTGTTTGTAAAGTCTACAGCAGTGGACTTATTGATGCACATTCACTTATTGATGCACCCAGAGCAACTTCCGGTCCTGTAAGTTTCACATGGTAAATGCCCTATATAGATATACCATTTTTTAATCTTTTATACCATATATTTACTGTATCTTTTCTATGTGTAGATACACAAATACCATTATCTTCCCATTGCCTACAGTATTTAATACAGTATCATTCTGTGCAGGTTTGTAGCCAAGGAGCAATTGGCTATACCATTATAGCACAGGTGTGTAGTCGGCTATAGCATCTAGGTTTGCATAAGTACACACTATGAAGTTTGCACAATGATGAAATCACATAATGCATTTCTCAGAATATATCCCACCATTAAGTGACACATGACTGTAATAAATCATAGACTTAAACCCATCGATATTAACAATTGCATTAAATATAATAGCGATAAATGCCTCAGTTAAAGGGCAAAGATTGTTGAAATAGATAAAAAAGCAAAACAAGACCTAAGTATGTTGTTTACAAGAGATACATTGCAAAGATATAATAACTACAATAAGCTCAAAGTAAAAGGGTAGAAAAAGATATACCAGGTAAATATTAACCGTAAAAAATTTTGTAAGTTTTCATTAATGTCGATGTAGATTTCAAAACAGGGTATTACAAAAAAAGAAAAAAGAAAAATTTATGCAATTATTTTGATACTTATTCATATTGTAATACTTATATTGTTATAAAAGTTAAGAATAAAAGGGTCAATTCATAAAGAAAATATCACAGTCTTCAATGTGTATTTCAAGCAATCAGGTGTTGGTCAATTAGGACAATAAGCTAACTGAAAGCAACAATCAAGCCTTTATTTACTTACTACGACACTGCAAGGAGGAGGCACCAGTTTCCTAGGGTGTAGTTTTTCCCCATGGAATGGTACTGGGCGAGAGTTAACTGAATGCAGTGTAGATGGGAGAATTTTCTCCATGGCAAGGAATCCTAAACAAAAGACTCTTTCTCTTTTCATGGACCTATGGGCCAGGGGGAAGAAGAGAGGGCAGGTCTTCTAGCAGTGGAAAGACACTGAGTCAAAGTGGAGAAGTGTCTCAACAAAGGCCCCTGATAAAAAGGCCTCTACATGAAGGTGTTGGGTTAGGAATGCCAATATGCATATGAACATGGCTCTCCTAAGAGTCCTAAGTCCTTGACTGCAACTCACTCTAGAAAACTGATGAATTGGCTATGCACCAAGGTGTGAGGAGGTGATATGGTTTGGATGTTTGTCACCTCCAAATCTCAGGTTGAAATGTGACTCCCAATTTTGGAGGTGAGGCCTGGTGGGTGGTGATTTTTTGATGGGGGCAAAACTCACATGAATGATTTAGCACCGTCCCCTTGGTAATAAGTGCATTCTCACTCCAAGTTCACACCAGATCTGGTTGTTCAAAAGTGTGTGGTACCTCCCACCCTGCTCCAACTCTTGCCATGTGATGGGCTTGCTCCTGCTTTGTGCTTTGCCTTTCAACATGATTATAAGCTTCCTGAGGCCTTCACCAGAAGCCAGGCAGATGTTGGTGCCCTGCTTGTACAGTTTGCAGAACCATGAGCCAATTAAACTTCTTTCCTTAATAAATGAACCAGCCTCAGATATTTCTTTATAGTGATTCAAGAAGAAAATAATACAGGAGAGCAGCTTCTCTCCATTAGGCCTGCCAGACAAAGCCTTATAATTGCCTATGGTCAGACAGGAAGAATTACAGATAGAAGTTTGGTCTGGAAGTCAGACTCCTCAATGAATGAAACTTATAATAAATTTCAAAGTAAATTCAATAAAGCTAAAATGTATAGAACTAAAAGGAGAAATTGGCACATCATACTTAGAGACTTTAATATACTTTTTTTCTATAGTTGATAGAACAAATAGGTAAAATATATCTGTAAGAGTGTACAGTTGACCTTTGAACAACATAAGTTTGAACAGCACAGATCCACTTACATGAAGATTTTCTTCCATCTTTGCCACCCGGAAACAACAAGATCAATCCCTCCTCTTCCTTGTCCTCCTCATTCTACCCAACATTAAGGTGATGAGGAGGAAGACCTTTATGAAGATCCACTTAATGAATAGTAAATATGTTTTCTCTTTTTTATAATTTTCTTAATAACATTTCCTATTCTTTAGCTTACTTTATTGTAAGAATACAGCATATTATTTATATATATATCATGCAAAATATTTGTTAATCAACTGTTTATGTTATTGGTAAGGTCTCTGGTCAAGAGTAGGCTATCAGTAGTTAAATTTTGGGGGAATCAAAAGATACATGTAGATTTTCAAATGCATCGGGGTCGGCACCCCTAACATTTACATTGTTCAAGGATCATCTCTACTTGACCTAATAAAAACTTTCAGTACACTATTGCCAACAACTGCAGAATGCATGTTCCTTTAAAGTACTCATGGAACCCGCGCCGTAAAATAATTCTTAATAAATTTTAGAAAATCACACATAATATATTCTCTGGTCATGCCAGAATTAAATGACAAAGAGATAACAAAAAGATACTAGAAAATCTTCCATATATTTAGAAATTTAAAATATACTAAGTGACAATTGATTTAAAGAAAAATCACAATATAATTAGATAATATTCTGATTTAAAAACTGATAAAAGCACAATGTATCACAACTTGTGGAGCCACTTCTACTTCCATCCCTTGGTTCCCAGATCCAGATATTCTTAATACAGCCCAAACATATAATGGGAGAAACTAGTCACTGTGCAAAACATATACCACATCCTATAAGATGGTACCCCATACTCTCAACATTGCCTCTCAGATGGTCCTTAAAATGAGTGTTTATTAGGCCATGCCAACTTTGTGTAAGGCAGACACTTCTAGATCAGTGTTCCTCAAACTTTTTAAAATTATCCCCTAAATAAACGTTTAAGATATTTTTTCTTAACCACTATAGTATCTAATTTTTTTTTTTACCTCTGTCATTCAAAAGATACCCAGATGGCTAGATAGTAGAAAGGAGAGTTTTATTAGCAATATTGGTTTGCAAGCCAGGAAGAGAAAGTCTCCAGCATAGACCAAAGGTGCTCTGTCTTTGTAGAGGGGAAAGACAGGTTGGGTTATATGCCTGGCAAGGTTTGTACAGTCATAAATATTCAGCAGGTTTGAAGGGAAAGCTGTACCTATTTATGAGCAGAGCAGAGTGCATGCACGATGGGCAAACATCCACATAACATACAGCCATGTTCACTTTTGGGCTGAGTTTTAGCATTAAAATGAGGTGGAATTTGGCTCTTGACATCAAAAGTTGAAGTATAGGATGGAAAGGGTTTGTGTGTAGCCTTTATAAGCTGCTGAAACTGGCTTAAGGTCTGCAGTAGTTTATCAGAAGAGAACGTTTATAAGGCTGATCCCCTGTCCAGTCAGAGTTGCAGTGGTCTGGGTTGTAAATCAGAGTTAGGATAACTTGCCTGAAAGCTCTTATTGTTAAGGAGGTTGGTGAGAGTGTGGTTTTTCTTGTAGGAATTTAGAAATGTGTCATGCCAGGCAGACCCTGAATCCTCCACCCACAGGTTAACTTTGTTTCCTTAATCTTTAGGCCTGTCCTGATTGATAAAAAGGCACCTAACTTGGTCTAACTTGGTCTCTCAGATCACACCCCCTAAAACCAATTTTTTCCTCTTTAGGGGAAAGTATCTCTCCTGTTGATAATGTATGTTCTATATGATATGGTAAAGAGTAATACTAATACAAGCTAGTTCCATGAGAATTAGTTCCTTGCTACATTTCTTTAGCCATAAAATGTGTGTCCCTTGGTCAGAAGGATATTATATGTTGTACATGATGTTAATATGGTAAATGAGTCACTCTGTAAGTTCATAGATAGCCATGCTGGCAGAAGCATTGAGGACAGGAAAGGCAAATCTGGAATACATGTCTAGTTCAGTTAGAATAAATTGTTATGTGCTCCAGGATAGAACACATTGATAACCACTCCAGAAATTAACCTCACTACTGCAGTCATAACCTTTATAAGAGGCCCAGACTAAACAACGTGTTGAGTGGGTAGCAGCTGGTCTCTTTTCTCAATTACTCCACTACTTTCTCAATGGACTTCTATACAAAGTGGTTTCTGTAACAGGTATGGAGGTTATGCATGAAATTAATATCAAAGACTAATGATAATCTGGCTTCCACCACTGCCAAGTGCCCAACCAACAATAGCAAAGGCTAACGTTAAACCCTCAGTAGAAAAGCATTCTCTTTGTAGAGATCAGTAATCTGCCTGGTAGGAAATTGATTACAGTGGTCCCACCCACCCAGTGAACACTTGTACCTTATTCTTCCTGTCTCCCTTGCCTCCATATGCAAAGGTTGGAATCTCCTTGATTGGCATCTATCTTGAGACTCACAAATTCTTGATTGCCTTTTAACCTAACATTTGATTGCACTGTTTACCATGAAAAAGTTCCCAAGTGTTGAGGCTGACTTTTAAATTCTGGCCCAGAATTCATGACTATTGAGAAGGAAAGAAATAACTTTTACTCTATCTATATAAATGAAACAAAGAACTTGTTTTCTTATACTTCTAAAAGCTCATAAAACGGAATAATATAAATTATAAATGAAGTCAATCCTCTTACATCTATAATTGTTCATATCATCAGGAATCTAACTGTATATCCAAAATAATAAGTTTTCAAGCAAAAATATAGTCTATGATTTATAATTATCCTCCTTTTAGGTTTAGGGGGAATTCTTGAGTAATTAATGCCTTTGGAGTCTTAATATCTGTTTTTGAATGCTCAAATCGAAACAAAGTAGAAGAGCAGGACTCAGTCAAATCTAGATTTGGGGACTTAATGATAGTTGGTGAAAATAAGTCTGTTTTCCTCATATGGTCTAAGAATAGGTTAGGGTAACCCACATTTATACTAGAGTTTTGCATTTGTTTCAAGTGATTCAGCTAAACACCATGTAGATTTTCCATTAGATAATAGAATGTCCTTTCTTAAAATAGCTGTAGCCCAAAAAGCTATGTCGTGTCAGAATGAAGTCAGAGAATTAATAAGGAGATCTGTACAGAGTACCTTGATCAATTTCTGAGGAGAAATGTATAATAAAGGATGAATCAAGGTCACTTTTCCTGATGTCACTCCCTCTGAGGAAGAGTTTGGCAGAACTGGGCCAACAGCGCCCAAGGGGAATGGGAGTTTGAAGCAATTATCTAAATAATTCAGACAAAAAGGCACACTTGGGCTTTGAAAGTCACCCATATGTGCAGAAGGGGAATCTAAATGTATTGCATCTTGTTAGGAATGTATTAAAGTATCTCTTGGACACACATACTGATATTGACAAAAGAGAAGTTTTATCACTGGAAAAACTAGGGTCATCTACATTAATCATATTAAATAAATGCTCAGTTTTCTTTCTAGTTTGCCCTGTAGATAGTCCTTTCATCCACGTAAGAAGTACCAATAGTGTTCTTATATTCTAGCAATTATAATTCAGGATTTCTAAAATGATTTCCTCACTAAGTCTCATGACTTTTCATCTGTAAGAAAAAAAATATCAGTGTAGCTGATATGGATACAAAATAAAGCAGGAATAGAAAATGAAGGAGCATCACCCATTTAATTCTGGAAAATAAAAAGACTTCACAAGCTATAAAAAAATCATTTTATTCACAGGGTACATTTACAAATTTTCTCCAAGTAAGGGAGGTAGAGAAATTGAGACTTACTGAACCTTCTCACTGCCAGCCATAATTACAATGAATACACCAAAGAAAAAGACATGTTTTTACAGCAAACCTCCTCCTATGACATTGCATTTAGATTTGGTGGAAAGAAGCAAGTCAGCAGAACCAACAGAGACAGATACTAATTTTTCTAGTCACACTGTAGAAAGTACCAATTAAAGTTTTCTTTTTTACCTGCAACATTTTATATGAAACTCTACAAAAAGAATTGAGCACACTGATTTTCTCCACACTTTCTGCCAATGGAGGTTGGCTTTAATAGAAAGAAGCAATTCCATATACTCTTCAAAGGTGATTTCAATTTTATAGTTTAATCTAAAAATTTTTCCCAGAATTATTATATCCGTGAACTAGTAGTCAGATTATATTATACGAGAAAAAATAATGTTTTAATTTTTCTATTTTCTTATCTCCAGCCTCAAAATTTGCTCTTGAGAAACAGTTTGCACACATGTGGAATAATATTAAAATGTGCCATAATAGAATTAAAGAGACCAAAAAGACACTTTTTTCCCCAGTGCTTTTTAGAGTGACTATGCTGCATGGTAACTGGAATTCTAGTAATATTTCAGACTTGTTAAAGATTAAGCAGGCTTTTTGATGGAGCTATATTTGTTCTCTTCTCTCTAGTGTCTCTATGATGTACCCTAGTGGCCATCAGACAACCTAAATTGTGAATCCTGTATATTAATTATAAGGGGAGTGTCTATAGTAACCTAGCAACGCCCAACAGTGCTTATGACTGAATGGAAAACAGTGACAGATTGATTCCTTGTTTCTGGTGTTTACTGGAGAAACAAACATTAATCCTCTTGCAGTTATCACCTAAGAAGCTTCCTACTAGAAGTTTCTACGACTTCAATGAAGGATATTTACATACTATTATCAGACTTCTCCAAGGCCTATAAACTATTGTGCATTTCTATAAAATAGTCACATTTGCTACATTTATAGGACTTCTTGATAGTAACGATACAACTTGGAACAGACATGGTTACATCTCTAAAGTCACAGAGGTATATGAAGGAGACACATAAGGAAGTAGGGGTCAAGCCAGAAAAAGTTAAGGCACCCTCTGCCACTCCTCACTCCCACTGAATCAACCATCTCCCTCTTCTCCACGGGTAAAGGGCTTATGTGTGTGTGTGTTGCGTACACTAGAATACAGGGTAGAAAATGCATCTAAGTCAGCTTAAGTAATCATGGATACAAAAGCCTGTTACTGAAGTAATTGTGGAAGCAGGTTTAGAACCTCCTGTTCTAACTCTAGCTATGCATAGCCCACTTTCCAAGGGTGAGGGTCAAAGTGACACCTCCTGCTATCACTGCCTCATCATGACAGATCTAAATAATAATCTCATTTGGGGAATATGTACCAAGGTACAGACAAAAAAGGGCTATGAAAACAGGAGTGTGGGGCTGGGCTCGGTGGCTTATGCCTGTAATCCCAGCACTTTGGGAGGCTGAGGCGGGCAGATCACCTGAGGTCAGGAGTTCGGGACCAGCCTGACCATATGGAGAAACCCTATCTCTACTAAAAATACAAAATTAGCCGGGCGTGGTGGCGCATGCCTGTAATCCCAGCTACTCCAGAGGCTGAGGCAGGAGAATCACTTGAACCTGGGAGGCGGAAGTTGCGGTGAGCCGAGATCATGCCATTGCACTCCAGCCTGGACCACAAGAGCAAAAAACTCTGTCTCAACAACAAAAAAAAAAAAGAAGAAAGAAAGAAAGAAAAAAGAAAACGGGAGTGTTGTTTCACTGTGATCAAACTCCCAGGAGAGCACCTCTCGGGAAGGGACAGCAAGGGGTGGAGCCTTGAGACTGTCATGGTCCAAGTGGGTAAACAGGTACCACTCTGTTCTCTCCGTCAGCATCTCATGATCTGGCTGTCACACTGCTTCCTCTAGCATCTTTTCTCTCTCTCTCTTTTTTTTTCTGTTTTTTTGTTTGTTTGTTTGTTTTGTTTTGTTTTTTGTAACCAGGGAAAAGCAGGAACACAGTCCCCATTACCACAAATTATGCAGGCAACATTCCAACATTTGGGGAAATCGCAGGGGTCAGCACATCAGGTGTGCAATGGATAAGCCTCACCCAGAGAAAACTGTTCATTATTAACCATAACAATGGTTATCTTGGATGACAAGATACCTCCTTTAAAATATTTCAAAAAGGCTCCATTCTTGAGGCTCCACTCAAGGTCAACAGCCTCTTTCTTGCTTCCTGCTGAACTCTCTTCTGAGATCACTCCCAATCATCCTTTCAAATTAAAACCAAGATTTTCTCTCTCTTTTTTTCAGTTTGGTTAAACCTTTTTTTATTACAATTTTGTTTGTAATACTGTGCAGATAAAATAGACATTAACTGATTCTTACTTTTCTCTGCGTTGGATTAAATCACATCTCTTAGATGTTTATTGGTATTGTGTGAAGCATACATTTTAAAAATAAGCATCAAAAGAAAGTTTAATTACATAGAAGCAGAAAGAGGCAGGATCAATATATTTGGATATTATTCTATAAAATTCTCAGACAGCTTGGCATCATTGATTATATCCCACAGCTTCAACAAGAAAAAAATTATCTGAAAGAATTTTAGCACAATATAGAGATCAATAGAAACACAGAAGAGTGACTATAAAATATAATTCCTCTTCTGTGCTTTAAAAAGTTAGAGTCATAGGCTTTGACTATCTGGCAAATGCTCGCAAGCATGTAAGTCAATTTATAATATGGTATTTATTCCTTATGTATTAGAGACGGAAGAAATCAGAAATGTTGGCACCAGAGAAAACAAATTAGAGGGAAACAGAAACATGTATTTTCCCTTATTGAAATGGTGAGCAGGGGCTGTGTTATGTTTCAATAAGCTTTTCATTCATGCACTTGTTTCCATCTCTCACCCCTAAGATGTATGTAAAAAATTCAAAAGACAAGTCTGGGCTGAGGGTAAAGCAGATGGTATTCATTTTCTTATGATAGAAGGGAAAAAAAGCTACAGCAATTATAGATTCAAGTCTCCTTCCACTTGCAAAATAGAAATTTTCTAGTGCTCAACCTAAATATTGTGGCCTCATATTTAGGAGTTTATAAACAGACGCTCTGGGCTTCAGACTTCCTGTGAGTTAGTCTCTAGGACTTTTAAAGAAGCTATGTAGGAACTGGTAGAATATTTGATATCTCCCTAGCTTCAAGGACTCAGACTATCCATATGAATGAGGGGGAAAATTTCCACTTTAGAATCACTGGCAGGGCTATAACTAGGTCGGGGTGATCAGACTCTGCCACAAAACACCCAAATTTAGACAGCACGAGTTTAAGCAAAAACAAAACAGTTTAAGGCAGTGTAAAATTTTGAGGTCCTCAGCGAATTTCCGCACTACCTCTCTAGTCCCAATGCTACTAGCTCAACTCTGGAGCTAAGGCAGCTCTCCTGGGAGAGGACAGAGACTGATGGTGCTAAAAAGCCAAGGTTAAGGGTAGAGAGCACTCTGCCCTTTTACATCCTGAGAGTGTGGGGATAGCGTCATCTCCTTTCAACTTGCCTCACCCTCCTCCTAGCACATAGTGGAATGAAGTTCCTAGTTATATTTACTGCTGACTTTATTAGAGGCTTTGACCTAGGTTGCCAGACCTTGAAATTGTTAACCCACTTCTACCACTTCCACCCCTGATGTGTGCCCAACAAAAGTCATATAACCTGAGAGTTGACCTATACGACGGGAAGATAAAGAAAGAAAAAGCACAATATTACTCTCAGTCCTTATTCCTCCGCAAGCTTGCCCTCAAGTTCACATAAACGTCCTTACAGCTTTTGATCTTTGGAATTCTACAAACAGAGAATATATTACCTGGTGCTGGTGGGAAAGTATTTACACAACACAATGAATATTTCCTAAAGTTTTCAGTGGACTGGTAACATTCCCCTCCCCCTTAGGTCCCTCCTAACAAGGATTTGTCAGTGAAAAATTTCACAAAGTCAATATTTCAAACATAGAAGTTAAAAGTCTGGATGGCTGACTTTCTATTAATAAAGAAATAAAAAATGTATATAATAAAGTTATAAAACTGGAATATATAGCTGCTGACGAAAAGAAATGTTATCAATATTGTTTCCATTTTGGATCATCTATAACACTCTTGTAAAGCCTTTGACTAATCCAAGGGTATTTTTGGCAAATTTAAAATCCCAGGATTTTTTTCAGTTATTTTCCATTTTAAGCCATGTTGTCCAGATTGCTTCAGGTACAAGTTATATATAGCCTAAACAATTTTTTTAGCCAAGAGAAAGACATGAGACATCACAAAGCCAAACACAGTATTGTCTGAACATGTGCATTTGAGATCATTTACTTCCTACCCTTGTGAAGACAGATAAAAGTGAACTGTACAGAAGCAAAATCCAGTGAGCACTTCCTTAACTTCTTGTATGAGAATTATGCAGTTTAGATGTGCAATTTTGTATAAACTTTTGGCAAAATCCTCTATACAAAACATATGTGTCTGTGAGTCATTGTCCATATAAAAATCTTTCATATAAACATTACTTTTCTTAATTATGGAATGACTTAATCCTTCACCTACCTTAATTTTACTGAAGTGTGATCAAAATTAAACAGAGGGCATCCTTAGTCATGATCTTTGGAATCAATGCAGTTCTCAAATCGAGGCTAATAAAAACTAAAATTCTATCAGGGTACTAGTTTTTGTCTCTTCACCCTTCCTTTTGCCCTTATGGAGCAGCCTAATTTTTATGACTACACAACAATTTTTTTAATTAGTCTGATGGTACAAAGTGATGCCCCCCTCTTGGCAGGTGCATCATCAAAAGTGATTAAAGATTTTCTTTTTGAATGTCTTCTAAGCTGAATTTTAAGAGTCAGTTATATCAAAATGTAACTGATCAAATCTGGAAAAGTACCAGGCCTAATTCTGAAGGTCTTAATTTCAGATAAACAAAGAAAGATAATGGGAGCTTAGAATTGAAGATCTTAATAATAGAGTATTCCAGAGCACTCTACAGGATGATTCTAGCGAGGTCCTTACTTAGGAACACATAGCACAGTTAAGGATAGAGATGCCTAACTTCATGCTACACACACACACACACACACACACACCCCCTCCTATCTAACCAATTATGTCCAAAAGGCATATGTATGGTGTATCTAGTGAGTTGTAATCTACCATAAGAAAATATTTTCATTAAATTGAAGTCATATTTTGAATGCTGTGAGCATATATATCTATCTTTAAGCGAAGACAAGGTGGAACAATCAAAATTTCATTTTGGTCTCATCCAGGGTGTCTCAACCTTGATACTACTGACATCTCAGCCTGGATAATTATTTTGCTGTCAGAGGCTGACTTTAGCGGGATCCCTAACCTCTACTAATTACATGCTATTAGCACCCTTGAGTCATGAAAATAAAAAATGTCTCTGGTCTCCAGACATTGCCAAATGTCACCAGGGAGGGATAATGAATCACCCCAGCTGAGAAGAACTGGTCTAATCAAACATCACCAGCACTGGCCATTTCTGTTTTGCCTTTCAGAACCCACATGAAATAGTTTCACAAGTTTGTAAACTAAACATTACATATAAATCTGCTGCATAAATCTATCCCAGGCATCATAAAAAGATGAAAAATTTCCACGTAATATTTTCTTTCTTTTTCTTTTTTTTTTTTTTGAGACAAGGTCTTGCCCTGTCACTCAGGCTGGAGTGCAGTGGCACCATCTTGGCTCACTGCAACCTCTACTTCCTGGGTTTAAGAGATTCTAGTCCAGATAATATTTTCAATGGAACTGTGATGTATGGGCTCTATGGAGCTCATTAATTACATTTTAACAATTAAAGTACTAATCTGAGTCACATATTTTATTAACTTTCATATGCGTTTTTGTTAAGCCTTTTATATTTTTAATGGTATACTAGTAAAAATGTATTCTTTCTTAGGTAACTGCTAAATAACAATAGCTCAAAAGAGGAAACATATTTAAAGTTTCACTCAAAGTGAATATTTAACACAGTTTCTTCATGGTACATACTCATTATGTTTTTGCTGCTGTATAGCAAACCAGTTCTCCAATAGAATCATTACTCTCGAATTCTTAACTTTCTAAGTAACAGTATAATCTGCACTATCAACAAGTCATATTTTAAATTCTAATTTTTATAATAACCTCACTGTTTAATTGCATTTAGAAATGGTCTACTTCAATGATGTAGAATTTTGCCAAGGTCTTTTTTATGTTTATGTCATGTTAAATTAACCCACAAAAAATACCAGCCATTATTGTTTACATGGTAACACGGTATGCTAAGTTTTTACTGTTAAAATTAAACTAGAACTTTTTGGTACAGTTTACCTACAATTTAGTGACATTTAAAATAAAAAAGAAATTGAACTGTAGTGTCTCATTTTAGCTTAAGACATTCCAAAGTATGAAGACAACGAGAGGCTTCCTTTACCCTTCTCTGAAATGTAAACACATTTGGCTGCTTGTAATCTGTCAGTAGAGTTTTCTTACTGTGTATCAAAGCTGGTGTAACAAGCTAAGTAGTCCTACCTGCTACTAAGGAAATAAATAGCTACTAATTCACATCTCTTTACTTGTACAAACTATACCTTGTGTGACCACGCTCAACAGCAAGCCCATTCATGAGATTTTGGGTAAAATCAGGATGAGTAAGACAATTCTGCTCATGCCGGGTAAGCATTTGGGGGTAAGACTTGCATCTTGTGCTGCTATGGGTATTATGTGCAGCAACCAGTGAGCTCGGTTGTCTTATATCAACATGTAATGGACAGTGCGTAACACATTTGTGATTCTCCAACACTGGTTACAAATTTTTGCCATACCAGGTCATATGAGTTCAGCTTTCATAGTTGCACAGTAATGAACTTTGTTTAACTTTGTGTGTATATGTGTGTCTACATGTATGCATACATGCATACATGTTAAGCCTTTTACATTTTTAACAGTATACTAGTAAAAATGTATTCTTTTTTAGGTAACTACTAAATAACAATAGCTCAAAAGAGGAAATTTATTCAGTTTCGCTCAATTCATTCTTGCATGTATGCATACATGTCCTTTACCTTGCAGTGAATATGCCACAGTAGATAGAAAAGGGATTTGTCTTCTGGTCTGTCTTCCACAGAGACTAAGCTTTTCATCAATGTGCTTTACTGCATTTCTGAACATTAAATTATGAAGACAATTATGCCAATTTACAAATAAATAATGCACTCATATTGGTAGTCTTTTGCACTAAAATAAAAATGACAATGCAAACAGGCTTACATAA
The DNA here is from genome assembly GCF_028885655.2 of Pongo abelii. Classification (NCBI taxonomy): domain Eukaryota; kingdom Metazoa; phylum Chordata; class Mammalia; order Primates; family Hominidae; genus Pongo; species Pongo abelii. The sequence goes on from NC_071995.2 coordinate 23,441,739, forward strand.
TGCAGACCTAAAATTGGGTTTATGTCCTAAATTCTGAGGAAGGAAAGTGGCTCCTGTTATCCAGACTATGAATCAACACAGTCTAAATGCAATAATGCTTCACATTGTCTCTGTAGACTTGACAAAAGAGGAAGAAGCAATTCTTATGTAAAATTTTAAAAATAGAGGGGAGCTATAGTTAATATAGACGTGGCTCAACAAATCACAATTATCAGCAGTAACATTTTGTATCTTTATTACTCAGGAAGGGATTTTTAAAATCTACCCACCCACTTCCCCAAAGAGGGCAAAAATAAATAATAATTTTTTTAAAAACCTACGGTTCTAAAGCCAGTCTTAATGAGACAGGTTCTTATTAATATTATTAAGCCAGTTTGTGTTGACAATCAGCAACACTTTTACCCCAACATTTTCTTTATTCTACCTTGATTGGTTCCTCAGCCCTAACAACTCGAGTCTGTCTTGTTTTTGAACTGCATCTTCTAGATTTGAACCATGTGCTTTACCAACAGCATTTTACCAGCATTTTACTAGTTGCAAATCTGCCATGTGCTATAAAGTATTTCATAGGATGTTTCATTTCTTATTTGTCCTCCAAGCCAACACTGAAAGTAAAGTTTTGCTTGGATCTTCATTGCTCCTTTCCTGTTTTTCCAAGGGCCCATGCAAACTCATGAAACAACTTGACCATTCCCTCTTGGAGTCACATAGAAAACCTAACAAAAATACCCTGGTTCAGTCCTTTCTTCTTCCATTGTCCCTAGGAAGTGGGCTGGAGTGAGGTATCTTCACATGGGTCCAGCTGCATTCTCAGTGCACCGATTTTATGAAGATACCAGAGTTGGAGAAATTCCTCGGGCATGGCATGGAAACCAGAAAAGGGTAAGACGTTGTCATAGTAGTGGTGGCTGATGGGCTGCTCATGCATATTCACAGAGAAGGGCCAGAAGCCATAGATGGCCACCTCTTCACAGAGACCCAGAGCTGCGCTCACCAGAAAAAGTCCTGTGGACAGGCGCTTGGCATGGATTCCTCTACTTTTCCAGAACTTTCCAATGCTACGCAGAAAGTTGGGGTTGGCAAACAGCACTGTCTGATTGGCACCAACATCTGACAGTGTATAATAAACCCTCAAAGATGGCTCTGTTCCTGTCTTCATAGAAAAGGCAGGCATGTAGATGTAACTGTGGTTATAGATTTTCATGTTGTCCACAAATGTCTTTCTGGACCACAGAAGGTTCTGAAACCTATTAAAGAAAAAAAAAAAAACGGTTCAATTAAACCTAGAGAAAAAGAAACTCACTAAAACCCACTCCGTTGTCTTCTGGTGGCCCTGATACCTCAAATCATCTCAATGAAACCATGAAAAACACTTCATTTGTATTTAAAATCCTCCTTGAACTTATCAATTATCTCTCATCAAATAGCCTGACTTTTTCCCTGACCCTAACTTCTTAAAACGCAGTTAACATTTGTTAATGGGGCTCCCTCTGAACTAAAATGCATTATACATTTGTTCTCTTCCAGAATGTTTTTGCCTGAAATGGAAAATGGTTTAATTCTCATAAATTCCTAAAGGTTGTTGGCTGGGATTTTGATGAAAGGTACTTAGGTGGTCTAACATAACCACCAGACTAGTTTCTTCATCTGCAAATCAAAGGAATCACTTCTAAGATACCTCTCCCCACTGAAATTCTATGATTCTATAAATATTCAGATTCATCAATGCTACAACTATAATATTACATGGAAAAAGAAAAGCTTGTTACTATTACAAAATGATGCAGGGAGTTGCCCATATTGCTTGCTCCAAAGAACTCTACTTTCCTATGTTCTTTCATTTTGGATTACATGAAATTCTAGTGTAGTTGTAGAAACAAAGATACAAATAAGTACAATAGAATGTTCTAAATACAATATTGATATTTGTGTAAAGTACTATGGAATACAGATGAAAAAAATAATTCTGCCTGGAAAGAGGGAGTGTGGTCCAAGAAAGCTACAGAGCGGGAATAACATTTAAATACACTTCTTATAGGGAAACAACAGAAAGAAAGAAGAGCAACTAAACTCAAAGGGACACTTTGGTTATAGGCAAGAGTATGCAATATACTGAGGCAATGACAAGGATTCCCTGTCCCTAGAATGTAGGAGGTGCTAATGGTGGCGGCAGTGGCTGAAGACAAGGCAGTCTTCGAAAAACGTCTTATATCTGTTTTGTTTGTTAGAACGTCACTCTGTGGTGACAGGAAATCTTCACAGCAGTGACTGCTTACAGCACTTATGGCGACTGTCAGTCTGTGTAAAAAAAAAAAGGTACTCTAATAGAATAGAAGATTACCCTGGAAGGAAGAGGCTGGTAGCCTGGAGACCAGGTAAGAGGCTGCTAATACACTCAAGTTAAAAAAAAGAGAGGGAGAGAGAAGGGTAGAGAGAGAGAAAGCAACGAACTAGATTAGGGCCTTGCAACTTTTAATTCCTTTCACCATGGGAGCTGCCCATCTTGGGTTATGTGCAGGTGGAGCAGCAGCATCAAAGAATAAACTGAGCCAAAACTAGCAGAGGAAAGTCTGGCCTGACATGTTGGCAGGCTCATCATAATTATGTGAAATTAAAGTTCTGAATACACGAATCCACAGGATTGTACGTAGCAATCAGTGTTATTGACTCTGCCTGCCGATAAAGATATGTTTCTCAAGGCCAGAAGGAAGGGAAATCTCTCAAGTTGTCTTCATGTCCTTGATCCAGTAGCCTGCTTTCTTGATCCAGTAGCCTGCTTTATCAATTTTTCCCTGGGCCCTGATACAGAAGTAATAACAGGGTCTTTAGGTAGATTCACTTTAACTTAGAAGAAGCCATGGAAGCACATTCAACCATATCTGGAGCTGGGCCAGCCTCTCCAATACAAATTCCTGCTTCCCAACTTCCAAATGGGCTCTGCTTAGCAATTCCTTTCTTCCATTGCCCACCCATATCTTCCACCCTCTTCCTAAAACACTAATGCTTTCTCAATCATATAGACACACTGTGCAGATAACCTGCTACTCCATTTGAGCCATTGGTTCTCACACTTTAGTTAGAATAACCCAGAGAGTTCACCAATATCACAGCTTCCTGGGTTCTGATGAGAGTGATCCAGGGGCTGAATTTTCACCCGGTACTCCTGGGTAATCTGACACAGGTGGGACATACTTATTTAGAAGATCAAAGCATCAGTGTAAGCTGTCTGGCTTTCTGCATCCATCCCTCACCACCTTTTTCTTTACATCTTCTAATGACATCCTTGCTGCCATTCTAAGAAGTGCTCCATCTTCCCCTCTGTATCTTGAGACAAGCTGTTTCACAAATCCTAAAGAACTCATGTTCCAAAGTGGGTCTCTCCTCTTTAAAAAAAAAAATTCAACCTCTCCATCTCAACTGAATTATTTCCTCTGTCTTCTAAATATGGTTAGAACCTTTCCCTTCAACTCTACTAAGGTATATTTTACAAATAAAACTCGTGTATATTTAAGGTGTGTAATGTGGTGTTTTGATATGCACACACATTGTGAAATGATTACAACAAGCAGGTTAGAACTTTAAAAAACTCTTCTTAATATGCTCACACTGTTCCCAGTGCTACATTCTCATTCTGTCATTTCACCATCAACCTTCTAGAGCAGTTAGGATACCTCTATTGCTTTCCTTGCTTGCTTCCATTCCTCCTTATTCCTGTACACAATGGCTCCCATTTCACAGGGCCCTGCTGGCTGATGGAACTGATCCCTGTCTCTGTGGACTACATACTAGCGGAGAATTACACACTGCTTCAATAAAGTCAAGATGATTGATTTTGTGTTTCCTGTCTTAAAGCCAACTGATGAGTCTTGAAGGGAGTAGTTTTCCCTTTCTGTGTTTTCACTTTGAAAAGGAACACACAGCTTGAATTTACTATAGTCCTAATTTTATTGACACTGTTATTATTTTTACCTCTCCCATTCTGCGACAAATGACATTATTATTTAAGAATTCGATTCAATTCAATAACTGTTATGGTATACTGAATATGTTTAATATTATCCTGATCAAGAGTTTAATGGGGTTGGTATTGAATTTTATTACATTATTACAAAATTAAGCTGGAATTAGAAAAGAGGGGTGCTCCAGTTTGACTCTCCAGCCTCATACTCAGCTACTCCTCATGTCCTCACCCTATGCTCCAGCCATCCCTGTGTGTGTACCTGTCCACAATTTTTATTGCATATATAGATCATTTTTGCTTATCTAGTCATTGCCCTGGTGAAGTTGTGCCTATAAATCAAGACCCAACTTAAGCTTTCCTTTATTAGGCTTATTCCTTCCTTCCAACTTAAGCTTTCAAAAGTCTTCTTTGAATTCCTGAATAATAATTGCTCATACTCTCTAAGACTATGTACTCCTTGAAAACAAAGGACAAGTCCTATTCATCCTTTAATTTTTATAACCTAGCTCAGAATATTTGTGTACTACATGAATAGAAAACTACTAACCAATAATTTTTAAAAATAAAAAAAAGAAATCAGACCAGCCTATGAATTAAAAATAAAAATGAAGATCAGCCCATGAATTATTAAAATAGAAATGATTAATTTATAATCAATATGAGCATAAAAGGAAAAACAAAAACAGAGTGGAAAGGACAAAAGTATAGTACATTTTATAAAGGAATTGAATATGTGATAATGGGGACAAAACCAATAAGATTTTTAAAATTACTTAATAAACAATATTGAGAAAGTTAGCTAACAATTTGGAAATCTGAGAGGGAACAGATTCATACTTCACAAGACAATTACTAAATAATTTTAAGATAAGTAAGATAGATATTTAAAATCTAGCCGGCACAGTGACTCAAGTCTACAATCCTAGTACTTTAGGCAGCTGAAGTGGGAGGATCACTTGAGGCCAGGAGTTTGAGACCAGCCTGGGCAACCATCTCAATAAATAAATAAATAAAATCTATGTTACAAAAACTAAAAAAAAATCATGAACTTATCAGACATTTGCAAAATATATTTCAACAAAGGAAAATATTAACAAAATTGATTATGTCATGATGTAAAATTTCATTACCATGAAGAATAAGATAACTAAAGTAAAAAGGGAATTACTCCAAGAAACATTTACAGCAAATATGACAAACATAAATTGGTATCGATACATTGTAGAGTCTGAATATATTGATACATTGACATGAAAATGGACAATTTATCTTGAAGGAATTTCAATTAAAAATGTTAAAGCATTCGGTTACAGTTACAAGACGCAAACTGAATACAAAAAGGAATATTAATAGAATAGAAAGGAACACAATAAAGGATGAATAAAGCTCTCACCTCCTATGACAAATCTCTGGAAATAGGAGAAAATAAGTTTTTAAAAATCTATCTCCATTCCGAAAATAAAAAAGAAAGCAAACCTCGGTGGATCCTGAATCTACGTTACCTCAAGAAAACAGACAGTTTACCAAAGGAAACCAGAGCATGAAGGAACTTGTTGAGCATTCCTCTAAAACGCAGCAGTAGCAGTGCCCTATGCCTGGAGGCAGGAGATACTAGGGAAAGTGGTGTCTAACAGCAATCAGCAAGGTTATTGTTCAGATTATGGGGTAGCAGAGACACCCAGGTAGGCTGAACCCTAAAATCCTGCACCGATCAATTATCACCGTGTATGTGTAAGGATGCGTCAGTTTCCAGGTAGGAAGAGTGGGTATGTGTCCAGAAAGCTGGCTCAGCCCAGGGAAATGGAATTCTCAACTCATACAATATCAGCAGTCAGGCTTGTAGTTCCCAAGTGGAATACTGACACTGAGCAGCCCAAGAAGAAGACCTACAAGCAGTAACATTTGGGAACTGCCCAAGAGAAAGCAATGTTGCCACCTTCTCAGCCCAGAGTAAAACCCACCTGTTGACAGGTGCTGTCTCTGCACAGAGCTTCCAGTCACCAAACAAGAACACACAGCCAAGCACAGAAGACACTGATGGATAGCGTCCAACACAAGAGTCAGAGCAGAGGGACTCAGAGGAAACCAAAATCATTCAAGGGGCAGAAGAAAACTCTTAAACATCTATAATTAGTTTGTTTTACTCATGTTCATGGCTACCACATCTGGGCTAGGATGATATAAAAAGAAAAAGCATTTAGGTAATAAGAAAGTGCTGCTGGCAATTTAAAAAATATAACAAATGTTGGATTTGGGTAAAGGAAAGCTCCAGTAAAATAGCGATACAGTAGGCCTAGAAAGTCATCAATCAGGTTCAAGTAAGAGAAAAATACAGCTCCAGATGAATGTCTCAACAGAAACCAACAGTGCCCCAGACAGACCAATGTGCAGCAGGGATGGAAGAGCTGCACTCTCAAAGGATTCCAGAGATGGATTCACGACTGCTGCATGGAAGGGCTTTATGCACTCTGGGAGAAAATTTAAATGTGGACAGGCTATCAATTCCTGTAATAAACTTTTTATCTCATAGGTGAACTACACTTAGGTAGACACTGACTATTGATATGATTGTGATATGTCTGGACTGAGAGGTCAAGAAAGTATATGTGTATAGGGTAGACAGCCGTGCTGTGAGGAGCACATGAAGAGAACTCAGTCTATTTTTCCACAAGAAATCCATAGACAAGTTGAAATTTTAGAATTGTAATTAAGCATGTTGTTTTCACATGTGACAAGAAAAAGATCAGCTGAGGAAGTTGAAAGGTATAGATTTCTTGGAACATAACTTGGGGGAGTGGGGGAGGGGTCTGAGACAGGTGATTGCTGCTTTTCATTTTGAGCTTTGTCATACGAGTTAATTTTTCCATTTATGTGTATTATTTTGGTAAAAACACAAATTTAATGTTTAAAATTATAAAAAAGATAAAACAATTTATATTGACCAAGTTCACAAGACTACCAAAATAATAATAGTCAAGAAAGTTTAAATACCTAAAATGATAGCTTTTAAAAAATATATAGCATAAACCAATAAAAACTACAGATAGAAATTCACAAGTCCACAATCATAGTGAGTTTTCAATTTTAAAATATATTATTTAAAACACATAAAATAGAAAATTTCTAGCCAGGCGCAGTGGCTCACGCCTGTAATCCCAGCACTTTCGGAGGCCAGTGTGAACAGATCACGAGGTCAGGAGTTCAAGACCAGCCTGGCCAATACAGTGAAACCCCATCTCTACTAAAAATACAAAAATTAGCTGGGCATGGTGGCAGGTGCCTGTAATCCCAGCTCGGGAGGCTGAGGCAGAAGAATCGCTTGAACCCAGGAGGTGGAGGTTGCAGTGAGCCAAAATCATGCCACTGCACTCCAGCCTGGGCAACAGTGCAAAGCTCTGTCTCACAAAAAAAAAAAAAAAAAAAAAAGCAAATTTCTAAAAATGGCCACACATTATGTTACAAAAGCAAAACCAATAATAAAACAATTATCATCATATGGGTCACACTGTTTGATCGAAAATGTAAAAAAATGAGAAGTCAACAACATAAAAATACATACACACTGCACTAGAAAAATTTTTTAAACATATTTCAATTATGTATATAAGGGGAAATCTGTCAATATTTGAAGATGTTATAATTACCTATCTAGAATATACAAAACAATCAACTGAAAAAAATATTTATTGGAACCAATAGAGTCTCAGCTTCCCTATACAGCAGGAATCATATATTAAAATAATACAATAAAACAAAAATTTCATTGTTAATAGCAACAAAGCCCCCAAACACTTTGAAATAGCCTAAAAATAAATACAACATTTTTATGTGGACAATAATGAATATTGAAAGATGTCTCCCCAAATAAATTTGTAGGTTCAAATGCTATCTCAACAAAAATCCCAACATTATTTTAAAGTAAAATTTGATAAGATAATTCTAAACGTCATATGGGAGGTATAAATTAGTATGTATACTGACAATAATTTTGGACAAAAGAATAGCAGAGAAAACTTAACTTACCAATGTCAAAACTGATTATAAAACTATAATAATAAAAACACTATGGAACTCACACACGAATAAACCATGTATGATGAAACAGGAGAATGAGTCTAAAAATGTACCTAAGCATTTTTGGAGATTTCCTTTATGCTAAAAGTAACATTTCAAACCAATTCATAAAAATCTACTATTCCATACATTGTACTGGGTCTACTGGCTAGCCAGTAATAGAAAATAAGATAAATTCCTACCTCACATTGTCCCAAAAATTAAGCTCCAGATGGAATAATCATATACCATAAAATTAAAAGAAAATATCTTTAAGACCTTTAGGACACAAAAGACAATGTAAACATGAGGCAATTCCTTAGCAAAATCCATAAAAAATTGTTAAACATGACTGCTTTAAAATGAAAGTCTTCTACAAACATATTTTTAAAGAGACAAGCAGCAGATTGGGATGAAAATATTTACAACATACATGACAAGGGAATAGTATCAAGGATACAAATGATAAAAATCAATAAAAAATACAGCAAATAGCACAACATAACAAGACAGTAGTATCCAGAACACAAACAGTAAAAATTTATAACAAACATGCAAATATCACAATGGGTAAATGAACAACGATGTAGAACTGCCAAGTCCAAGATGAGGAAATTCAAAGGGCCAATATGCATATTAAAATAAGCATAACCTCACTCGCATTCAAGTTATAACAAAACTATAGCAAACTAACAGTTTTCCACACATCTGACTGGTGCAAATTAAGGAAATTGATAATAACAAAGAAACCTGGGAGAAACAGTACACTTTTATGCTTCTAATGGGAGTATGAATTGCCACTGACAGCTTGGAAAGTGATTTTGCATTTCAAATATGCACACCTATTGACCCTGCATTTCCAGTTCTCAGCTGGTGCCTTTGATATTTGCAGGGCACCATCCATCACTTCTTTTAGTTCTTGGCTCAAATGAAAGCTCCTCATAGAAACCTTTGCTGCCACCTACTCTCTCATCTTTGTTTTCTTTCTGTATGTTTTTTACAACATCTTTGTTGTATTCTTTTTATATTTTCTTTCTTAGATGCATTTTAATATACACCTTTACTGTCTCTGTTGTATTTCTTCTATCATACAACATAATATTTTATTACATATACATGTCTTCATTTATATTTGTCTCCTCTTACATGTCCATAAGAAGTATTATTTTGTTTACTATTAAATCCTCCAAACCAGGAAGGGTGCCTGGCACGTGGCACTAAGTAAATATCCACGAATGTCTGCTGGAGGATGCAGGAGATTAGAAACCACCTAAATGCCATCACTAACAGAATGCCAAATAAATTACGTTATATCCATATTATGATACATGGCAATTTTTTTAAATGACATAACTCTAATTTACATTGAAATGGAAATATTTCCAAGACAAATGTTATATAGAAACATGAAGAAGTTGCAGAATTATGACTGCAATTTGTATAGTGGATTATCATACATACATATCATAAAAGATAAAGATAGAAATTTTCTATAGTTACATATACAAATGTAAGTGCATGGGAAAATGTTGAAAGGGTACACATAAAGCTGAAAAAAAATGGTTACCTCCAGGGATAGCAGTGGTATGGAGGTAGCGGTAAGGGTCTCTGTGTAGAAAAAACAAATTCAAAGTGATTTTTCTGTTCTCTCACTCAACACTAATCAACACAGAAAACTTCTGTGACCTATATGTGGGTTTTTTCCCCCACACATCAAACAAGCAATCAGTTTTACAGCAGACACCAGCTGGGGGTCCTCCACTTCAATTCCAACACTATCTACCTAGAGATAGCATCAGATCCCACAAGACACTCCTCAACCCCTTAGACATCAGTTGCAAGTCTGGGCTTCCAGAACTTCTGACCAGCAGGCTTCACGCTGAGGTTCCTGCAATCCCTTCTTCATGTTGGATTAATTTGCTACAGTAACTCACAAATCTCAGGCAAACGTTCACATTTACTTGTTTATTATAAAGAATACTACTGTTAAATTAAGGTTTATTATAAAGAATATTACTGTTAAATTAAGTTTAGTCTAAAGCTGCCTCTTTACATATTTTAGATTCAGCCTAAAGATTTCTCTATACACAGTGAACTGTAACTTAACAGGATGTGTAAACAGACCATAACCTTCTCTTGTACCAATCACCAAGTTTCAGCCAAAGGTGGCCAACCGTTCCAGCTGTGTTCAAGTAAGACAAACACCAAGCTGTAACCAATTGTGCTGTTTCTGTACCTCAGTTCCAATTTCTGCATGTCACTTTCTTTTTTCTGTCCATAAATTCTCTCAGAAAACACAGCAGCATGGAGTTTCTCTGAACCACTTCTGATTCTAGGGGCTGCCTGATTCATGAGTCTTTGCTCAATTAAACTCTGTTAAATTTAATTTGTCTAAAGTTTTCCTTTTAATATTACAAAGGATACAGAGGGAGAGATGCATAGGGCAATGTATGGAGGAAGGAGTGTGCAACCCTCCAGGAACTTTCACATGTTCAGCTATCCAGAAGCTCTCCAAACCCTGTCCTGTTAGGTTTTTATGGAAGCTTCATTACATAGCCATGATTGATTGAACTGCTGGCCACTGGTGATCACCTCAACCTTCAGCCCCTCTCTCCTCCCTGGAGACTGGGGGGTGGGGCTAAAAGTCTCAATCCTCTAATCATGCCTTGGTCTTTCCTGTGATCAGCTCCCAGCCTGAAGCTACCTAGGGGCTGTCAACCATGATTGGCTAATCATTAGCATACAAAATACATCACCTTGTGGAGATTCTAAGGATTTTAGGGGTTGTATGTAACGAAATAGGTTGAAGATCAAATATGTATTTCACAGGGTCAAAGCCTTATCTGCAATGCTTTTAATTTTTTAGAAGGTGAATATATGTATGTTACTTGTGTTATTAAATATGTCCTTTTAAAAGGTTAGGCTCTTTAGTAATCCTATAAATGCAAAGTAAACCAGTTGTGATTTTCTAATTTACTATTTTCTTTTTTCTATTTTTTGAGATGGCGTCTCACTCGCTCTGTCGCCCAGACTGGAGTGCAGTGGTGCGATCTCGGTTCACTGCAACCTCCACCTCCCGGGTTCAAGTGATTCTCCTGCATCAGCTTCCCGAGTAGCTGGGACTTCAGGTGCCTGCCACCATGCCCAGCTAATTTTGTATTTTTAGTAGAGACAGGGTTTCGCCAAGTTGGCCAGGCTGATCTCAAACTCCTGACCGCAGGTGATCCACGCACCTTGGCCTCCCAAAGTGCTGGGATTACAGGCATGAGCCACCGCGCCTGGCCCTAACTTACTATTTTCAACACAATGATAAGTGAGGCTTATGGCATACTTTTATTCTTTTGATTTTTTTAATATTATTATAATGTTGTCTGTGCAGTATAAAACACATTTATAAAAAGTAAGTCATATAAATTTTCAAGTTAATTTATCTCCTAAGCATATTGCGTTTTAAAAGTCCACTTCTTTTACACACAATATTTATTCTACTTTTTCTCTGTATAATAACTTTAATTTGAACACTTCCTTTATTCACTTCTTCTTCAAATGCTTCAGCAATTTTCCAATGGGTTAATTCATTTCCTCATATTATTTACTTGCTTTTCTAATATTTGGGGACCATTTTCCATGTTCATGGCTGCTTACTGTCATTTTTCTGTCTCTTTGAGCAGCTGTTTGTTTACCCAGCTGTTACTTCCTTTCCTTCTGTCAATGAATGTTAATTTTACGTTAATTTACAATACTTTCCTCCTCCGTACTTTCTCAGTTTATGGGTGTGTTTCTTCCACAGGAAAGTACTTTACCAGATTGCAATGAACATTCTGTGTCAAGCTATTCCATTGGTAGATAAGACATGAACTGCCTTAAAAAAAAATTGTAACAGTGAGAGAAATCTAACATAAACTTACTGCATCTTGCTCTTCACCTCACAAGCTAACTGCCCTTGCTCATGCCTGAGCACAGGTTAAGCTAACTATAGGAAGAATTTAGCTTACAGTTTAACTTTGAAGCAAGGATGATAATAGTCCCTTTCCCAAACTGATCCCTGGGGACTGACACCATCTTTGTAAGACTATAGTGGGGCCTCAGTTCTGCTAAGAGGTAGGCATAGTTAAACAATAACCAGCCATTGTCCCCTAGATTGCTTTTCTATAACTGCTCACTGCTCAGGAATCATATAGCCAGAAGTCATAAGATTTGTAACTTTCCCAATTGCTCCTGTATATTCATCACTATTGTAAAACCTAACACTGGTCTTTGAGATCACTTTCAGACTTTTGCATTCAGGCAGACCAACTTATGCCACCTGAATCCATGACCCATACCAAAGAACTGACTCGACAGGTCCACAGGTCCTGTTACCCACCCCTGCCAGCCAGAAACTGACTAGGAACATGAAGATAGTTTCAACATCCCTATGATTTCATTCCCAACCAATCAGCTGCACCCATTCCCTGGCCCCCTGCCCACCAAATTATCCTTAAAAACCCCAGCCTCTGAGTTCTCAAGGAAGTGAATTTGAGAAAGATCTCCCATCCTACTTGCTTCACACCCCACAATGATTAAATTCTTTCTCTACTATAATACCTGATGTTTCCATGTATTTGCTTTTTCTGTGCAGCAGGCAAGAAGAATTTGTTGGGCTATAACAATAATAAAATATGAATTACAAATACAAGCTTTTAAAATACTTGCAGCATGGGGGTTCCAAACCTAGACTGGGGATGTTGCCAAGAGAGAAGAAAGTTAGGGCAGGCCTTTCAGATATGCATATATCTGAAATGAATTTTGAAGAATGAGTAAAAAGTAGCTATGCAAATGGAGTTGAAGGAGAAGAGCACTCTTTGCTGAAAGACCAGCATGGGCAAGGGCATGTGGTAAGAGCAGGTAGTGCCTGGGGAAATGCAAACAATTTAATATGGTAAAGTTTAGAGCCTTGGGAGCAGCTAGAGGTGTAGCTAGCTTGATGCACAGGACAGAAAAAAGGAAGGATCTATTCCACTCAAGGTTGAGATTTTACCTACAAGGAAAATGAAAACACATTAGCATGTGAATAGTCCATGGTAAAATGATGTCACCACAGAGGCAGTAGGAGCTGGCTTTGGTAACTGAGTGTGGAGGGCTGATCTTTAGCTGGGAAGCAACAGTGAGGTGTACAGGGCACTGTCCAGTCTTATTTAACGTCTACACTGTGCCGGTTGTTGAATATTTATTATTTCTAGATGTGAAAGTGGTTTCAGTTTGGGGGATTGAATGGCTTGGATTTCCGGTGACTGCTTTCATTGTGATATGTAACACAATAGGAGAAAATGGTTGGAAGAGAAAGGCTATTATCCAAATTTGGACATGTTAAGCCACAGACATGAGCCAACAAGAAGAACAGTGAGCTAAAATAAAAACAGTGACAAATTATCACACTTAAATGGTGGGCAAAGCAGACAGCTGCAGCAAAGAGTAGATGAAAAAGGAAGGTGACAGAAAATAGAGGAAAAAAGAGTTTCAAAAGTTTATCAACAGTGGCAAATGCTGAGGAGAGATCAATAAAATAAAGACAGAAAGTGGTCTGTGGGGATTTTACAATATGAGAGTCATTAAAGGTATGAGGTATTTTATAGTAGAAATCGATAGTAGAAATTACTATGAAATTGATTTCATAGTAGAAATCAGTCTAGATCATGGGTTGTCTACAAAGGCCAAGTAAATTAGGAAAATATATGAAGAGCCCAGGCAAAAGACAAGAGGGAGTAGACCTGGAAATGGATTGTTGCATGTCCCATTTAAGGATTTCAAGTTAAAAAGAAAAAAAAAAAGTTACAGCCAAGTGAAATAACTCTGCAGGCCAGATTTGGCCTGTTGGCAACAAGTTTGATGTTAACCCTGAAAACTTATTCAAAATTCCAAAGGACATGAAATCCCAAATCCTTTTGGAGCAAATGAAACAAAAAAAACATATAATAGATAGGGCCTCTTGTTTACTTATGACACTAGCAATAATTTGAGATAAAAATCAAAAGATGTATAATTAAATTACAGAAATAATCAACAAATTCCATCACAAGATTCTTGCTTAATGCATGTCATGTCATTTAAGCCTTTCAGTAACTCTATGAGGAAGGCATTATCCCTTTTCTGCTGTTGAGAAAATTAAGGATCAGGGCAGTTAAGTATTCTAGCAAAATTTCATAGCAAGAATGTAGTAGACTCTGGCTTCCAACTCAGATCAGCCTGACACTTGATTCTATGCTCTGAATTATACTGTGTAGCTTTTCCCTGAGTAGAAGACATATCCCTCCTGTCCTGTGAATTCATTCTCCGGTAGTCTGGGTTCCTTCTCACCTTCTGCAGGGCCTGGTCCACATCATTCTCTTTGCCTACTCCATGTCATTGGCCCCTTCCTCCATACAGGCTCTTTCCCAAGTCTCCCCCAGCTGAAAACTAACATAACAAACAAAAATTTGCTCAAAAGTGCATCTTTCTCTAGTTACTTCCCAATCTCTTTCCGTCTCTCAATGACTGATTTCTTCTCTCGTGTTACCCATACTCTCTGGAAAGCCTCATTCCACTGACCATTTCCATTTGGATTCATTCACACTCCTAGCAATTATTTATTGAGTACCTATCATGTACCAGGTGCTGTTCTATGCACTGAGGGATGTAGCAATGAGCATTACTGACAAAGTCTCTGCTGTCATGGAGCTTTCATTCAAATAAGAAAAGACAACCAGTAAACCAACAAATGAACAATATGTGGGAAGAGCTATGAAGAGAATAAAGTGGGATAATAAGAAAAGAGAGAGTGAGAGTGTTGCTGTTTTGTTTAGGGTGACATTTTAACACAGGTTCAAAGAAAGTTACGGAGTCAGCCCTGTGGAGATCTGTGGGAAGCATCTCAAACTCACATCTTTCCTCCAATATCTATTGCGACAACCATATTCCTTGCATGAAAAGATTGCACAACCATCCACCGGTGACTCAACCAAACTAAAAACATATATTCTTCCCTTTTCTGCAACTTCTACATCCAGCTGGTCACTAAGTTCCATTTTCATAGCATCTCTTAAGTTTACCTTTCCATCTCTCTACTATTACAGTGTTACAGGCTGAGCCACATAAAATGGCCATTATGCAGGTCAAAGACAGTTGTTTCCTCTGTCAGCAACAACAGAATCCTTTCAGCAACAACAGGATCTATTCAAGGACTCTATAGCCCTAAGGGAATGGTGGAACCAGAGATGGAATAATTTGGGGTCCATAAATGACAGTGTAGAATAGAACCATTCCCCTTTTCTGTGCACCCTCAAATTGTATCTGGATGAGAAAGAATGCTTTGCTGTATTACGTCATGAAGGTTTGGGGTAGTTTATCATGGGAGTTGGCCAACCCTAACTAATGCATATCCTCAGTACCACAATTTAATTTCAGGTTACCTTCAAGCCTCCTTCTTATTATTTTAACAGCTCAGTCTCTAACGCATAATTCTCAATCTTCCCCAAGTAATTGTCCCAAGTCCAATTTGACCATGTCACTTCCTGTCAAGGGGGCATTCTTCAAGGGCTTCTCCTCATCTTCAGATAAAGTCTAAGCATGATATAATCCCTACCTACACCTTCAGCCTCTTTTCTTGCCACTGCTCGTCAGCACTCCCTACCCTTGCCCTGCCCAATTACTTGGTGTTCATCAAAAGGGTCATGCTCGCTGAAGCCTCTAAGCTGTTGCACATGCTACTTGTTCTGTCTAAAGTGAATGCCCCCTTTGCCCTGCTAATTCCTACTAATCTTTCAGGACTCACAACTCATGGTATCTATTATAAAAAGTTTTCCATGACCCTGAGCCTGGATTAGGTATCTAACTTTGTGTTCTCTTATCACTTTATTTTTATCAAGGTACTTGTCACCTTGCCATGTCTTTATATCTTAATTTTTAGATCTCCTTTACTGAATTCCTTCAGAAAAGACTAATGTCCTTTATCTTGCTGTTCCCTAAGGCTAATGCTATGCCTGACATAATGCAGTATCTAATAAATATTTGTTGAACAAATAAATGCATAATGAAATGAGTGAATTTCTAAGCATTTTTGTATCTTTGTCACAAAGTGCATTTAATTCTTACCAAAATATGCTATATGAAAAGCAAAATATGCTATTTCTTTTTTAAGGAATACCAAGATAACATAAGAGATACTTTGATTGCCTTCACATTTGTCATGAAACATTTTATATCACTGGCTTTTATGCAAGCTATTTTCCTGCCCGAAGCCAGAAAATGGGTAATTAGGAACTGAATAGCACCCTTAAATACAAATCTCTCATTAGGCACTAGTTCATTTTCTTGTAAACAGAATATGGTAATTTCTGAGAAACATCAAACTTTCCACAAATCACACAACCATCTTTAATATCAGGAATCTTTTAGAAAAATCTCATTTTTTTCCAGGACAAATAAAATTGTACTTGCTGTTGTTTTGACAATAGGTGTTCATCTCTTATGGTCTCTCCCTTTTGAAGTTCCCAGAATAGCAATTTATTCGTTTAAGTTTCTTTATATGAAATTAAGGCCATACTAAACTTTAAAAACAGATATTAATTTATTTTGAGACATAATATTAAGTGAAGTATATTCTAATCTATAGACTATCACCATTTAAGTAAAAAAATGGAGATGATGGCATAAAGCAACACCTTATATTTTAAAAATAGACTGTATCTTGGAAAACCCATTGATTTTTGACATGTTCATATCTGTGTCTAATATAGATGATGGTCTCAAATGTGGTTTGAAATTTTACGGAAGGTATTTTGAGAAGCCTGTATGTTCCACCTTTTCCACAGGCAAACTGCACAACCTTAAGCTGGTTACTTCATTTCTTTATGCCTCAATTTTCTCAGTTGAAAAAAATAATAATAGCATGTAGTTCATAGGGCTGTTGTGAGGACTAGATGAGTTCATATGTATAACACACTTAGAATACTGCCTGGCACATAATAAGTCTTACGACTACTAGCTTTCATCATCATCATCACATCATCATTATCATCATCATCATTACTCTCCTCTTTGCAAAAGCAAGTGATGAAAATTTGAATCTTAAAAGAACTCTTCCAAAGAAAGAAGCATTATCTCCAAGGATACAAGTTATAAATTAATATGAAACCACTTCCTAGCCTTGGTATGGCTGTGCATTTGTTTATACAGGCATTATCAGAATAGTGAGATGAATGTAAATAACTGTTCATTTCTCATTTCTCATTGTTTTGTGAAATAAAATTTAAACATGTGACTGACATTCCAAACTGTCAGTGAACACTTAGAAATAACAAGAAATAGGCCTGGCGATTCATGCCTGTAATCCCAGGATTTTGGGAGTCTGAGGCGGGCAGATCACTTAAGGCCAGGAGTTCGAGACCAGCCTGGCCAACATGGCAAAACCCCGTCTCTATAAAAAATACAAAAATTAGCCAGGTGTGGTGGTGGGTGCCCGTAATCCAGCTACTCGGGAGGCTGAGACACAAGAATTGCTTGAACCTGGGAGGCAGAGGTTGCAGTGGGCCAAGATTATGCCATAGCACTCCAGTCTGGGTGACAGAGCGAGACTCTCTCAAAAAAATAAAATAGACCAGGCACAGTGGCTCATGCCTGTAAACCCAGCACTTTGGGAGGCCAAGATGGGAGGATCACTTGAGGTCAGGAGTTCCGGACCAGCCTGACCAACATGGCAAAACCCCATCACTACAAAAAATACAAAAATTAGCCAGGCATGGTGGCAGGCGCCCATAATCCCAGCTACTCGGGAGGCTGAGACACAAGAATCACTTGCACCTGGGAGGCAGAGGTTGCAGTGGGCCGAGATCATGCCATTGCACTCCAGTCTGGGTGACAGAGTGAGACTTCGTCTCAAAATAAATAAATAAATAAATACAAAAAGTAGCCAGGCCTGGTGGCAGGCGCCTGTAATCCCAGCTACTCAGGAGGCCGAGGCAGGAGAATCACTTGAACCTGGGAGGCGGAGGTTGCAGTGAGCTGAGATTGAGCCACTGCACTCTAGCCTGGGCAACAGAGTGAGACTTGGTCTCAAAAAAATAAATAAATAAAATAAAAAAGAAATAACAAGGAATAATAAGTGCAGGGATCAGTGAAAATGGTGAATTTCATGTTCTTTGTCAGAGCAGAAAGGGAATGTCAAAGAATCTCTTTTCTATAATCCAAAAGAAACAAGCTAAATGTAAGCAAAGTTTTATAAGAGAATGGAATCCCACCAAAATATTATAAAATGTATCATCTTTATTTTATGACAAAGAACTTAGCTATGCCCTCTCTATACTCTAATTTGAAACAAATGATAGAATTATTTGCATTAGCATTGAAAGCTTTAATATATTACACATTTATTATAGGTATCACATTTATTTAATTAATGATGAATTTCATTATTCAATTATTATTTTATTAAAAGTTCTTGCCAATAACATACCACAAATGTAAATTATACTGTGTTTTAATTTTATTATATTTCTATAGTTATATATATGGACAGGATATCTGTATAATCTCTTTGATTATCCTTCAATTTAAAAGTTAAGAAGTAATCTGGAATTTCCCTTTGTGTCATAAACTCAAACTGAAAATCTGGGAAGGGTGTGAAGACAGGGATCCTTCTCTTGGGATGCAGCAATGGAAGGGAGCATCAGCTGCACTTCAGAGCCAGGATAGGGTGGAGGTGAGGGCACTTGAAACCATTTCCCAGGCCTCAGACTACATCTGAAGAAGCAAGAGAGGACTTAATATTCCACTCACCTTGCCTTCGGTTGATTCACCTGGCAGGTTGATTGTTGTCTACTGCAAGCCACAAGATAATTAATTTGGGGAACCTTGTTATGGAGGATTTTTTAAAATGAAATTATCATGAACAAATCATTTACAGGATCTTTAAAGCTGCTAGAGAGTGTATTTGCTAGTTCTGGGAAAGCAAATGGAAATTTCTCACTGGTATGTGCCTGCCATCTACACCTTGCAATGACTACATAAGGAGGCTGCTATAAGACATCATGCCAGGGTGTCCATGACCCATCTGCAATGAATTTCCATAGTATATGGTGTGATGAAAACTTGACCCACATAGAGAAATCATTATATTTAAAAAAGAACCAACTACCAGATTTGACTTTCACGTGAACCTTTTTAATCCGTTTTCAGTAAGATCACTTGAGTACCAGAGTATCATAACACTCTACAAACTTCCTCAACTTCTGAAGATCAAAACAGAGTTCTAGTTTGTATGTAACCACAACATAGCCTAAAATAGTGAATGAAAAGGTTTGCATGGGAATTAAGTTCTATATAAGCCCAGCAAAATGATTCCTGCAAACCTTGGAACTTATATTTAACTAACCTCAAAAACATATACTGAGGAACAGAACAGTCAACTCCAAGGCCTTGTTTTCAGCTCACATGGTGAGACATGAGCACTCAAATACTACAGTGAGTGAATAGGATAGATTTATTTTTAAATAACAGTGAATTATGTCTTCCTCTTCACAAAAGTAAAACAGAAATATTTTATTTGTAGAGAAATTTAGAAATAAAGATAAGCACAAAGGAGTATGTTTGGCAGAGGAACAGTATTTAATAAATGTATATTGAATGAGAGAGAGAGAGAGAGAAGGAAAACAATAACCACCTAACAATGCTAGCCTCAGTTAACATACTGATTTTTGTCTTTCGTATACACACCCCTAACAGCAGAATTGAAAATTTATACGCAACTCACATGTGCAAAAGTCTAACTTTTTTCCCCCTGAAATTGCCTTCATCTTACTCTGATGTTCCCATCCTCACTGATGGCGGAAGAAAAACCCTTAAATTTGCCAATTAAAAGCAATTAAGTGTCTTTCAAAGTAAAAATAGTATTGGGGGTAAATAGCTCATTCATTTAAAACGCAAAACTCCTTCAGAGCTAATTTTTCCCTCCCAGGATCCTCACGGAAATAGTAGATCCTTATGCTGTCTCCAATGCGGTGAAGTTGATCCGAGCTTGTCCTTGGGACCTGGCGCTTGTGGTGTCTGCATGGCTGGTACGTCTGGTTTTTCTGGACACCAAGCTGACAACCAGAACTCAAGTCTGTAACCTTCTCTGTTGTCCCAGTAATCCGTGCCTGCCTTTTCTCTGCCTTCGGCCCTTTTTGCTCCATCAGTACTTTTAGTGCTTTTCTACATATTGGAAGTGTGGAAATGTCATGATTCCCAAAATATCACACGCGGGCTATGCAGAACTGGAGGTAGCATCTCAAGTCCATCCCTGGGCATTCCCTTCAGCCATTTTTCATTTTCTCCTAGCACCAAGATGGCTCCCTCCTAGGCCGCCAGTCTCCTTGGAGAAGCATGCAGTTATTTCAGACACCCACCCTGCCCACCAACAATACCACTACCCTAACTTTCCAATTTACATCATCACCTGGAAAGGAAAAAAAATGATGAGTGAAGACAGGTGGAGAAGAAAGGGAAAAAAGAGAACAGAAGAATGGGAAGGAAAATGACAAGAGGAAGAGGAGGTAAATAAAAAGGTATTACCAAAAACAATAGCAAAGATAAAATAGGCAATCAAAAACTTGTATGATTAAAGAGGTTGAGATGCAAAAAGAGAAAAAGAACGAAAATCATTTTTTTTCCTATCACTCATCCCATTATTTATCTGCCACAATGAATAAAGACAAAGAGAGAAATAGCAAAGTGTAGAAAATAACAAAGAAGAGGAGGTGAGAAGAAATGTCTCACTTGCTCTCTTCAATTTCAAGGACTAAATTATACACTCATTTCATTTCACCTCCAATTCTTTAAATCATGTGCTGCAAACAGCCCCAAACAAACCACGGTAGACTGCAAAACAGTTGATTCAGTGGCTAAGTAAAAACAGAGCCTAAGAGTTAATTATATTACAGTTGTTGAAAACAGAACATCTATTTTCATTTCACGTTGTGATTCAAGTGTTAGTGGATTAGCTTTTAAAATAAACCTTTTCCTTGCTTATACCTATATTAGATGTAGGGCAAATAGTAATTTCTTCCATTTCTACGTGTCCTCAGTTACTATCTGCCCAGCCTAAAAAGTATTTTGAATAACGAATTGCATATGTTACATGTATATACAGCAGTCATTCTCCTATCTCTCTAAAATATGGCTAATACCACCATTCTTCACCCATTTTCAAAAATGGAAAAGAAAGTTAAAAAAACTGCACAATACAGTGAACTTTGGAATCTTCTTAATAGTACGTCTTATAATTGCAATGTATTAGGATAAGAAACCAAATATATTTATATTAAGAATAAATTTCAAAAAAAAGTTTATTAACATTTAACAAACTTAAGTAAACAAACTTATTTAACTTGTTTTATTATTGGGTTAATTTTAACACATTAGTCCACATCTTTTAACATCACACTGAAGGAATTTCTTGTAATGAGGTAGGGCAGTTAACTCAGAATCTCCAAGGGAATTGTTGTGCTAGATCATATGCTAAGTTGGAAAGCTTGGTCCAAACATGTTCAGCAAGAGAAGCTGCCTCACGAGGGAAAAACTGTAGACAGTGACTTTTTGCTCTACTGGAGTATTTTTATTTTGATAATGGATTTACGTTAGAAAATCTCTAATTTTCCAAAAAGAAAATCTCTAATACTTAAAGAAGTGAGAGAAAAGACGTTGAAGAAATTATTTTTATCACAGTTAACAAGCAGTAAAAAGTATTCATTCAAAATACCAATAATATTTTAATTAAAAGTAGCACTCTATGTGAAAGAAGGGTAAGTAATCTTATTGACAGTTAACTAGAAAAAGACCATATGTATATATACATATACATATATACATACACCTATATACACTGTATCTCTAGGTTTTTGTTTTCTTTGGAAGCAATCACTGTACTCATTGATTTATTTATGATTGATAAATAAAATTAGTTTCTTTACATTTTAATATTAAGTAAGTTTCTAAACAGTCATATGCTTTAACCCAAATATTATATGTACACATATATATTTCTATATTACCCAAGAGAAACACATAAATACACAAATACCCCTAAATTCAAGTCTAAATGACCAGCCTGTGCTACCTCTAGTATTTCATCAGCAGCTACAACTCATGCCTGATGTGAAAAAGCCAAATTTAGAGGGAAATTAACAAGCCTTTTTAGGATCTCTTCAAACCCTAAAACAGCGAAAGAAACAGCCATGGATATATTTATTTTCTTTTCATTCATGTCCTCAATACTTCCTTCATTTATTTAACAAACATATGTTTGCTTGTTTTGATGGGAAATGAGAATTATAAAATTAATTTATGTTCATTTTAGGAAACAGAAAAGGTATGATTAAGAAAAAGAACAACTCCTACAGTTTCATGCAAGTGTTTAACGCACTGACATATTTCTCAGATGTTTTGTCCTCTATATTTTACATAGATGAGATCATGCATTATATATGCTTCTATTTCATGCTTTTTAAAAAATGTTTAATCAAAATTATTTCAGAGTCATTTAAAGCCATTGAATACATTTCTTATAATTTGAATGTTTAGAGTATGGTGCATATATGGACTGGATCACAAAATAATCATTTCAACCTCCTTCTGTATCTTCCTGTAGTCCAAAGTGGAAAAGCTAAGAACTGCCTTTCTCAGACTTCTTTATAGCCGGGATTCCAGCTGCGATGCTGGCGCAGCCAATGTGATGTACCTGTGTGAGTACTGACTTCTGAACTGGGTTAAATGAGACAGGGGCCCATTTTTCAAGCCAGATTCTGATTCAAGCAGCATGAGTCTGGAGTGAGCAGCTGAAGTTGTGGCTTCTCAACGTGGCAGGGATTCTGATTCTGACTGATTCTGCAGTCTATTGATTGCTGGAGACGTTCTGTCATTTGGCTTTTGGAGCTGTTTTCCATTTCCTTAATCAAGAATCTATTTCTTCACCCTCTCGACAGCTGTGAAATCCCTTTAAATAAACCCATTTATGCTTAGGCTAGTTAGAATGAATTATATTCCCCGCAATATCCTTAACAATAGAATGTTTCTAATTGTGCAAAATAATACTTAATTCTGTTATATCTTCTTTTGCTTTCTACATCTTTATCCTTTATACATTACTAGATTATTACTTTCTGACTTTTTTAGAAGGGTTATTATGAATTCAAAAGGTAGGAACATTTTCAAGATTCTTGATACATGTCAATTCTTTTGTTTTCCTAAAAGAAAGGTTGTACTAATTTATACTCCCACTAGCAGTGCATGAGAATATACAGCATTGTTATCATTTCTCTTTATTTTTGCTACTTTGGTAGTTAAAAATACATAATTTGCTTCCAGCTGTAATGTGAGTATGTTTATTAATATGACTGAACACTTATTTCACAAGCCATCTTTATTTACTCCTTTGTGACTTTTTCACCTCTACATCCAATTATCTCCTGAGACTACAATATTTTTCATACCTGTTTACATATCATCTTTATAAATACATAAAAATATATTTATACTTTTTTTTTAGATGGAGTCTTACTCTGTGCCCAGGATAGAGTGCAATGGCACAATCTCTGGTCACTGCAACTTCCTCCTCCTGGGTTCAAGCAATTATCCTGCCTCAGCCTCTTGAGTAGCTGGGATTACAGATGCACACCACCAGGCCTGGCTCATTTTTGTATTTTTTAGTAGAGATAGGGTTTCGCCCACCTCGGCCTCTCAAAGTGCTGGGATTATAAGCATGAGCCTCCATGCCTGGCCTATTTATACTTTATGTTGGTATCTCTGATGCAGTTTTTTCCCAAATAATTGTTGGTTTTTAGATTTTGTTTCTGTTTTTGACAAGAACAAATTTTAAATTTGGGAGTTAAGTATATAAATCATTTTTCTTTGATTTCTGTCAGCAGAAAGTACTCTATCCTCAAGACAAATAAGTATTCACACTAATGCTTTTAATTTTTGTAGTCTGTTTCTTACATTTAATGTGTGAATCCTTCTCTCGGTTCAAATCCTTGTACTGATCCCCAGAAAGTTCACATCCACTCAGGACTTCAGAATGTGACTTTATTTAGAAACAGGATCTTTGTAGATGTAATAGTTAAAATGAGGCCACAGCACATTAGGGTGAGCCCTGATCCAATGACTGGCAGCCTTATAAAAAGAAAAAACAGCGACATAGATCATACATAGGAAGAATGCTGTGTGAGGACAGAGGCAGAGATGGAGTGCTGAGTCTGTCAGCCAGGAAAGCTACAGATTGTTAGACACCACCAGAAGCTAGGCTGATGTAAGGAAGGATCCTCCTCTAGAGCCCTGGGAACTTCACAGAGAGCCTGACCTTGCTGACACCTTGATTTCAAAATTCTAGCCTCCAAAATTCTGAGAAAACAAATTTCTGTTGTTTTTGTGGTTTGTGGTAATTTGTGGTAGCAGCCCTAAGAAACTAATAAAATGATTATACAGTTAATTTTGATATATGGCCTCAGATGAAGATTTAAGTTACTTTGTCCTCAAAGAGTGAACTAATAGGTCCAGATCCTAATTATTAGGATCTGGTTCCTACTAGTAGCCGGATCCTAGTAGGCATGTGAGGACCAATTGCTCACATTTCTCCTATTAAAGTAAATTAAAATGGAGACCAGGGCTGAGGAATTCCTGAGTAGACAAAGCCAATCAGAGCTCATAAGTGGCCTTAACCTTGCTTGATTTGCAAACATAAGTGAAACAAAACTTGCACTATTAATATTTCTTGTAAACAGCTATGTTAAAGAAAAATGAAACTTTTTAAGCTCAATTTATCAGAAGCCACCAACTAACAAACTTATGGTTATGTAACTGAACACTTTTCTGCAGGACAGACCAAATAAGGCAACTCTACAACTGTTACCAACCAAATGTTTTCTTGCTTTATTTCAGCGTTCACCCCATAAAAAGCCTTCTTGCATTCCCTCTGCAGAGCCTGAAACTGCCTTTGGTTTGGTGCTTTGTGAAACAAGAACCACTGTTTGCTAAAATAAACTCTTTAAAATTTGAGTGTACCTCAATTTACCTTTTATCACTCCCCAACTCCACATTAACATCACAATGGTAGCTTGAATTGGCCGTGGGGGCGGCACTTACACCATGTATATCAGCAAACACTAAAAATGAAGGCTTTCTTCCCCACCCCAGAGCTGGTTTTGAAACATTTACCAGCACACCGTTTCAATCTGTATACTTTTAATTGCTTTTGAATTACTATCAGTATCTTATATTGCAAATTTCTTATTCTTGAATATTTGGCTCTCAGCTGTAGTGCATATTCATAATACATATGTATATAGTACATATTTTATATTCAAAAAATTCAAGAAGCATATTCGAGAAATAACCTTACTGAGCCCTCATATTATATATATGACAACTTGGCTAGACTTTAAAGAATCATTCACATCTTGGTACTTACCATGGCATCTGTCGTGAAATTTAGTGGTAGAAAAAAGGGCTACCTTGACTCTTACTCCATTGTAGGTAAATCACATTTTTCTGATTGGATGCTTGTAGAGTTTTTCTCTTTATCTTTGAAGTGTAAAAATTCATTACAATATGTCTAAACATGGGTCTTTTTGCATTAATTTTACCTGGAATGTAACTAAGTACTTCTGTCTGTGGACCCAGTCCTGTTTCAGCTCTGGAAAGCCTTTTGGCTGTTAAAACTTTTTTTTTTTTTCTTATTGGGTCTGATGATTACTTTTTAAAATTCTTTCTTGATTCTTCTTCAGAAAACTTGTCATCTTTAGGATGAATCTCCTTTCCCTTTCCTTCATCTTTTTTTCTCATTATGTTCATCTCTCTGAGTTTCTTTCCTCGACATTCTTAAAATGGAAATATTATGGGATTTACTTTCTGCACTGTAACTCTGTTCTTTGCAACATCCAACATGAACTTTATTGCTTTCTTTGCAATTCTGCCTGCTCTCAGCCATCTCTCTTTTCATCTCAACTTTCAGCTCATCCTTTGTTCTCCTAACCACTCTGTGCACCTAATGGATCAATTCTTATTAAGTCATCAAGCTAAGGCTTTGAAATTTTTTCTATTTCCTCTGCGAAAGCATGTTTATATGCGTATTTTTCCTCTGAGTCTTTTTTGTTTGTTTGTTTGTTTGTTGTTTTTTTGAGATGGAGTCTGGCTCTGTTGCCAGGCTGGAGTGCAGTGGTGTGATCTTGGCTCACTGCAATCTCCGCCTCCCGGGTTGAATGATTCTCCTGCCTCAGCCTCCGAAGTAGCTGGGATTACAGGCGCCCACCACCACACCTGGCTAATTTCTGTATTTTTAGTAGAGACGGGGTTTCACCATGTTGGCCAAAATGGTCTCGATCTCTTGACCTTATGATCCACCCGCCTTGGTCTCTCAAAGTGCTGGGATTACTGGTGTGAGCCATCACACCTGACCTTTCCTCTGAGTCTTTAAGTCACATTTTCTGTGTTACAAAATGTTTTGAGGCCAGGCACGGTGGCTCACACCTGTAATCCTAGAAGTTTGGGAGGCCAAGGCAGGCAGATCACGAGGTCAGCAGTTCGAGACCAGCCTGGCCAACTCGGTGAAACCCTGTCTCTACTAAAAATACAAAAATCAGCCAGGCATGGTGGCGGGCACCTGTAATCCCAGCTACTCCGGAGGCTGAGGCAAGAGAATCGCTGAACCCGGGAGGTGGAGGTTGCAGTGAGCCAAGATTGTGCCATTGCACTCCAGCCTGGGTGACAGAGCAAGACTCCGTCTCAAAAAACAAAACAAAACAAAAAAACAAAAAAAATGTTTTGAGGTGTTCTATACCAATTTTTTTTCTATTATTTCTCTTAAATAGTAGAAAAACAAACATAAAGCAAGAAACTTACTCCAGAACCATATTTGGTTTCAAAAAGGTATATATGGTATCCTTTTATCTTCAGGCACTAATCATTTGAGTATTTGTGCATTTTCTTTCTTAGACCTAGACTTACAAAGAATGCCACAGTGCCAAGTCCTGAGCCTGGTTTCTCATGTCTAGCAAACAATCATCTAAAATTTTTGCTAAACCGCGGGAAGATCTTCCACTCCAACTGACAGGTTGTCTGATGATGGTTAGGGAGTCATACGCAGAATTTAATTCTTCCTTTAGTGATAGAGATAAAAATTGCACCTCCAGCTGCACTGTTCTAAGGGCTCTTCTTCTCATCTTCCCTCCTTGAATGGTTTCCTAAAGTCTTTACACAGCTCAGCCTGCAAAGTGATACTGCCTCTACTTTTCACTCTCTACCCATGGTAGTTTTATGTATTGTGAAGTATGGTTGTCAAGTGGATGAGGAAAGAGAAGAACTGATTAAGAGAAGAAAGGGCATGGCCCTAGCCAGCTAAGAAAAGAATTCACACAGCTTTGGGATTTTCTGTGTTTCTTTGCCAGTGGATAGAGTGTGGTTGAATCACAGTCTTTTCCCATCTTCTTCCCAGATTTCTGTGCTATTCTGGTTCAGCAGGCTTAGTTTAGGATTATGACTCTCAACCCAACCCTCTCCTTGCTGCAGTTAGTGGAAATTCCCTGCAGATTCTGGCATTTTATTTTTCTCTTATCCCTATTTTTCAGTTCTCTTGTAGATTTTTTTGTCTATGTGTTTATTTATGCTAATTTAATTTAAAAGTTGGAATATAACATTTCACCAGAATGGCACATACTAACCCAGATACTTGCTAATGACTCACTGTGGTAAACACTCTGCTAGATACTGAGAATAAAAAGATAAAAAGAGACAGAGTCATTGCCATTGGAGAGCTAATCCTTGTAAGGGACAATACAAAGAAAGACTCTCTAGGCAGAGGACACTGCATGTGTGCAGAGCTACTGGTGAGTGTGGTCCCTGGAGAGTGACAAGTGATACTGGCATCCGAAGAAAGTAGGAGACAGTGGTGGGGATGATGACCCGAGATTCCATTTAAAAATTAATAGGGGCTGGGCGCGGTGGCTCATGCCTGTAATCCTGGCACTTTGGGAGGCCAAGGCGGGTGGATCACGAGGTCAGGAGTTCAAGACCAGCCTGGCCAACATGGTGAAACCCCATCTCATCTAAAAATACAAAAATTAGCTGGGCATGGTGGTGGGCATTTGTAATCCCAGCTACTCAGGAGGCTGAGGCAGAAGAATCGCTTGAACCTGGGAGGCGGAGGTTGCAGTGAGCCGAGATCACACCACTGCACTCCAGCATGGGTGACAGAGCAAGACTCCATCTCCAAAAAAAAAAAAAAAAGTAATGGGGAGCCAGTGAAGAATATTGACTCTGGATTTTCTGGATTTTAAAAGACAAATCTATACTGTAAAAAAACAGGGGAGGGGTGTTGAAGGAAGGTCTTAGGACACTATTTTCAGCAAGGGATTAGAATAGCCTGAACAAAGACAATGGCAATGGAAATAATGAGACGGTAACAGAGTTCATGGATAATGTAAAAGTGATATTAACAGTGTTTTGTAGATTAATAGATAGGGATGATGACAGCAAGGATGTACAAGAATGACTTCAAGGGCTGAGCATGGTGGCTCATGCCTGTAATCCCAACACTTTGGGAGGCTGAGGTGGGAGGATCACTCCAGGCCAGGGATTTGAGACCAGCCTGGGCAACATAGGGAGAACTTGTCTCTACAAAAATTAAAAAATTCACTGGGCATGGTGGCATGCGCTTGTAGTCCCAGCTACTTGAGAGGCCGAAGTGGGAGGATTGCTCGAGCCCAGGCGGTCGAGTCTGCACTCAGCTGTGATAGCACCACTGCTCTCCAGCCTGAGTGACAGAGCAAGACCAGGTTTCAAAAAAAAAAAAAAAAAACAAAACTTCAAGTTTATCCACCATGGTGGCTTGACAGATGGTGCCAATAACTGTGATGATGACTACAGGAGCAAGGATGGTTTGATGGGAGAAAAATTATTCACTTTAAGGACATATAAAACATGAGGTACCTGGGGATTTCTAAGTGGAGTTGGCCAGTAGACACATAGCTGTCTGAAGCACACAAGAGATTCAAGGCCTGGGACAGGTCTGAACTAGCGGTAGTTCAACACTAGGGAACACCAACATTAAGGTAGCAGATGAAGGGAAAACCAACAAAGGAAGCTAACAAGAAACAGTAAAGACAGCTGTGTCGGGACATAGGGTGGAAAGATTACCAAGAATGCAGAAACATGTGTTAAGTGCGGCAGAGATCAAGTAACGTAAGTACCGGTAACCACTAGTTTTACTCGTCCAGGACTTTAAATCTCTGTTTCAAAATATTTATTTAACAATTGTTCAAACAAATAGTGTCAAGCTCTTACAAAATAATGCTCTTACACAAAAATCAGAAAACTTTTCCATCTAATGAGAATCTGTGTTATGAAACCTTTGCCTTCTGGGGTTTTAGTGACATCAGGCATATGTTATGATCTAGCATGTATTTGAGGAATGAAATCTCTTTTTTCACAGAATTTGTTGCCATGAGATGTAAACCATGAAAAAGGCAACCTTCTAAGAGCCTCTAGTCTTAGAGGACAGCTATAGACTCTCTGAATCCTGCCCTCTCTGGGGCTTTGTAATACAAAAGAGTAGAGTCTGTTTCCCATTAGTTCTCCAAAAGCCATCATTAATCTTATGGTAGCAAGGTCAGCCCTAGGAATAACTAGCTGTATAAACGGAATGACGTAAAGAACATGAAGGATTCCTTTCCAATCCCTCGTCTAAAATCCCCTGCCTAGCCCCCACTCCCAAGACAGTCAAAGTGTCTGCAGTTTCTCCAGTTAAAGAATTATTCTATTTCTTTAAAGCATTTAGTTTCCTCAGGGTGGCTCCAGTTAAAATGTAAAACCACAGAGAGAAGTAAAACATTACCCCTAATAAACTACTAACATTTCAACAAAGATATGTTTATCAAATGACTCACTATCATCTTGAATAGAGTAGAGACTAGACATTGAGTTGAGAAGATCTGAATCACAGGGCATTGCTGGGGGACAGGGCTCTTGGAACCAAGGAACACCACATCACTGGGAATGGGAGCAAGGATACCACAATTGGGGAGGGGGTAATGGAAAGCAGCAGTCCCCAGACTGTTGTTTTTAACCCACATTTATCTTTAATAAACATTAAGATCTCTTGGGCCACTGCCTCTGCTGATTCTGATGCACTTCCCAGGGAAAGTGAGGCCTCTTCTAAGAATCACATCTCTGCATATCCCAAACAACTAGAAATATGTTCGTGAGCTTGATGTTTCGTAAGTTGAGTTGTGAAAATAAGTGAGCATGAGTATTTAAATATATAATTATATACTTTATAGATATAATTATACTTAATTAAGTATAAATATATAATAGACATAATAGTACATATATAATATCATATATTTAAATACTCGTATTTGGAAAATTTAATGAATTTCCAAATGAATTAAATGAAAAATGGTGCACGTGATTTTCCAAAGACCCATGCCCTGCTGGAAATCCTGACTTGACATTCCAACTGTTCCATGATCACCACCCTATCACTAACACCTTCACTCCAAAACAGGTAAGAGACTAATAATTTTATCAAATTAATTAGAATAAGTTTTTTTTTTCTGAGCTGAAGAGTACCACAGGAAACAACTGTAAGATGAAATGATAATTTAAAGTAGAAAAACCAGCCCATGTGGGAAGAAAATGCTTGGCTAGAATAAAGAAGGATAAGAGTTTGGGATGGCCAAGGATAAACTGATTCTTCTACTTTGTGCTAATGCAATAAGCTTTTCATTTTTTCATTTTTTATTTTTTTTATTTTTTTGAGATGGAGTCTTGCTCTGTCACCCAGGCTAGAGTGCAGTTGTGCAATCTTGGCTCACTGCAAGCTCCGCCTCCTGGGTTCACGCCATTCTCCTGCCTCAGCCTCCCGAGTAGCTGGGACTACAGGCACCCACCACCATGCCCGGCTAATTTTTTGTTTTTTTTAGGAGACGGGGTTTCACCGTGTTAGCCAGGATGGTCTCAATCTCCTGACCTCGTGATCTGCCTGCCTCGGCCTCCCAAAGAATTAGCTTTATTCTTACACTGGGTTGTTGTGGTTTTACAAATGTCAAAGTTTAAAAGACAAGAATAAGAATCTCTTACGTGTGTGTTGACTAGGTTTAAAGTGCTGAGAAATGCTGTCAGTTGAATTTAGCTACTGCCATGGAAAGGAATGGTTGCTAGGGTTATTCTCATAGGAACCACAAGGAGACAGGAGACCCACAGGACACCAGCAGGAAGGAACAAATCCCTTTCCCCTTTCAGCCTCCCATAGTGTCCCTCTAGTGCCCCCAGTTGGAAACTAGCTGGCGGGGAAACGTGATTTGTAAAATCATGGTTTCAGCAACACAAACCAGGGTATACGAAAGTGGTTTTGCAGCTGAGAGGCAATAAGCTACCAAATAGCACAGTGGTGAGGCTGGAAGCATAAAAACTTGTTGGGAGATGACTGCAATTATTCAGGAGACACATGGACCAAGGTCGTGACAGTGGAGGAGGTGAATAATGGTCATAAAATACGAAAGTAGAGCCACCATAATTTAGCAGTGGATTTAATAAAATAAGCCAAGAGGGACTCCAATTCAAGGTTTTTGAGCTGAGCAAATGAAAAATGGAGTTTCCATTTCTTTGAGATGGGGAAAATGACAGAATACACAGGTTCACAGAAAAGGGGGAATTAGGAGTTCTGTACTGGTTATTTTAAGTTTGATATTCATATTACATATCCAAATAGATTAGCCAAGCTGGGAGTTAGGTATGTGAGTCTGGAGATAAAAGAATAGGTCTCAGAGTACAAATTTAAGAGTCATCAGAGGATATACATATAGTATTTAAGCGCTGAGACTGGATAAAATCCTGTAGAAAGTGAATAAAATAGGCCGGGCATGGTGGCACATGCCTGTAATCCCAGCTACTCAGGAGGCTGAGGCAGGAGAATGGTTTGAACCTGGGAGGCAGAGGTTGCAGTGAGCCAAGATCTCGCCACTGCACTCCAGCCAGGTGACAGAGACTCTGCCTCAAAAAAAAAAAAAAAAAAAAAAAAACACTAAAATAAAAATAAATGAAAAATAAAATGGCAAGAGAATCTAAACAGCATTGACTTGGAAACTAAGTGAAGTAAGTGGTTTAAGGAGAGAAAAATCAATGTGTCACATGTTCCCGATGGGTCAAATAAGAGAACTAACAACTGACTACTACAATTGGCAAAGCAGAATTAAGGAAATAACTCAAGAAAAATTTCCAAAATGAAAGGACATAACCTTGCAGATTGAAAAGGTCCACTGTGTGCCAGCACAATGAATGAAATCAAGCCAGTCACTAGGCGTATCACTGAAATTTCAAAATATGAGGTGAAGAAGAAGACCAGATTAGAATGCAGGGGTAAGTAGACAGACAGGTCATACACAAAAGATCAGGAATCACAATGACATCAGTTATCTCAGAAGCAACACTGAATCTAGGAAGAAACATTGGAGGAACATCTTTGAAATGCTAAAAGGATTTCCAAAGTAGAAATAAAATCCCAGCAGAAATATCAATCAAGTTTAAGAGTAGAGTACTGTGGTGGTGTATTTTTTTTTTTTTTTAACATTTACTGAGCATGCATTCTTTCACCCTTTCATATATTCTGTTACTGTCAGAATCTTTGAAATACAGAGTACAGAATCATAAATCACTCTTTTGTGTCTCCCCAGGAGTTTCACTCAAGTATCTCAAGTCAATAAATCCTCCTTTTCTCTTTTAAATGGTAAACTCACTATTGACCTCTTGAAATTTTCTTGTTTTCTCTTCTCTCCCAGTAAAACGCGGGTAAGCTGCGATACCAACCATAAACCCCTCCACAGTATCTCTCGAACTACTTCTCAAAAAAAAAACCAAAGACCTAGGTTCAAGTGCCTAATCTGCCACTTAATAGCTGATTGAAGCAAATCACCTAACTTGTCTGTCACAAAAGTTTTCACTGAAAAATCAGGATAATGCTAAGACATGCATTACTCACCTCTCAATGTATCCGTTCTATGTGCCTCATGGTTGTGCAGTGCTTAGTATTTTCTTTCATGTGCCATGCTTCCTCCAAATATTCCCTGTTTTATTTTCTATCTAATCATTTGTATTTCAGAGGAATTGGCACATATTGTTTTTTAAAAACAAATTATATTTTATCAAATATAATATATTATTTGGCTGGGTGCGGTGGCTCACGCCTGTAATACCAACACTTTGAGAGGCCAAGGTGGGTGGATCTCTTCAGGTCAGGAGTTCGAGACCAGCGTGGCCAACATAGTGAAACCCTGTCTCTACTAAAAATAC
The DNA here is from genome assembly GCF_028885655.2 of Pongo abelii. Classification (NCBI taxonomy): domain Eukaryota; kingdom Metazoa; phylum Chordata; class Mammalia; order Primates; family Hominidae; genus Pongo; species Pongo abelii. The sequence goes on from NC_071995.2 coordinate 23,475,082, forward strand.
AAAAATTAGCCGGGCGTGAGGGTGGGTGCCTGTAATTCCAGCTACTCGGGAGTCTGAGGTAGGAGAATCACTTGAACCCAGGAGGTGGAGGTTACAGTGAGCTGAGATTGCACCACTGCACTCCAGCCTGAGTGACAGATTGAGACTCTGTCTCAAAAAAAAAAAAAAAAAGATATTATTTACTAACTATAAAGAAAAAAACACTGCCAATAAAACCATGCCTCAGTGTTTTTATAATAGTATTGTGAATAGTCCTGTACTAGTCTCTTCTTGCTTTGGCATTTTTCATCCATTCTAAGGAACACAACAATTTTTCCTACTTTCATCTGCATTGTCTAGACAATCATTTTGCACACATCTTAGTAACTACTTAAAATAAACCATCATCCGCTGGTGGTTATTTTCTTCTTCCTTTTTTATGTTGCTTTACAAGAAAATATAAAATTGCTTCCATTATTTCTCTGAAGTAATTTGCTTACAAATCAAATTTACATCCCAGGCTTTGTTTCCATCTTTATACACAATAGATATTCAATCTTTTTGGAGATATTTTAAATGTCAATCAAACTCAACATGTGCAGTACCAACAATGTGCATAATTTAATTAGGAGGACAGCATAGGAGCAGCTATGAGCAAGGTGACAACTATGTACTCCCAGTGCCAACTATGCCTCAGCTTCCAACTGGACAACAGAGGCTGTAAGAAGCAGCTGTTTCACAGATGTTAAAATATTAAAAACTGTGCAGCTCACAATCAATAAAATATGGTAATTTAACCATGCGGGTAGCACTTCCTTTTTCTGCCTTTCCCTTCATTTGTATTTGCAATAATATTTATCAAATATGATATCTGTCTCACTAATTTATATTCTGCCCTTGTCAACAATTTGCATTGTGATTCTGATTCTCCTTTGTCTCATTAGCGTGGGTATGTGCACGTGTGTGAGCGCATGTATTGTGTGTGTGCAGGGTGTGTGTGTCCAAAGAGATTCAGATATGAAAGCTACAGTGGAAACTTTGGTTAAAAATGCATATCATGATTTATAAATGCAATAACACTAAAGCTCTGATTTTTAAAATTCTATTAAACAAATTAAAGCTACTTAGTAACAGAAACTTATACAGATATGTTCTTATAATTCCAGTTGGAAAGAAAACTTTTTTAAAATAATATTGTTTCAAACAATATATAATCCAATGCAATACAATTAGTAATCATTGAGACTATATGCTATTTAATCTACATGGTTTCTATTCTCCAATAAAATGAATTACAAATATAAATTTAGCAATAAAGTCATTTTTATTTTAATAAAGTAATAGAAATATTCACATACTAATAAATATTACTGTAATCCGTTTTCAAGAGGATAATGAAGAAAGTTCATTAATAGCTGGACAATCTGAAATCACTGAATACATAAATCAACTCTGTGCAATGAATTGTTCACAGATGGACCCCTACCATCTTGCTCAAAGAGGCTCTTGGCATATATGGAATTGGTAAGATAATTAGCCAGTTTCACACTTTACACTTAAAGTTTGCCTCCCACAGTCAATCATGCCATGAGGGTGCCCACACTAATTCACAAGGAGAAACCACATGGCAAGCCCTGAGACTACAGGAAGGGAGATGTTTGGCCAGCCCCGGGTGCTCCAAGCCTTTGCCATTTCAACTCCAGTCACCATGTGAGAAATCATGAGACAGATCTGTTCAGCCTAGTTCTTCCTGAGTTCCTGACCCACAGAAACAGTGAAAGATACTAAAATTATTGCTGTTGCTGCTTAAGACAAAAGGATGACTTGTCACTAAGAAGTAAAAAACTGAAAGAAGAGCTAAAAAGACTTCAATCTCCCCCTCCTAACTTATGCAATGTCATTTTCCAGTATTTTAGTTGTCTTTTGTTTTGATCACACAAATCATCTGCAAAAATAATGTATGATAATAATTATTATTTTATACAGATAAAATTGTTTAGATTTATTGATATGTTTAGCAATTCATTTGCATGCCAGATTTTTTTTCTGGAGTAACATACTCTTTTTCTGAGATACATTCTTCAGATTTTCTCTCAATGAAGGATCTTTGGAGGTAAAAAATCTGTGTCTGTTTTTCAGAAAACATTTTCTATTGAAACAACTATTGAAGAAATAGATTGCTGAACATACATTTCTATGTTGATAGTTTCTCTCTCAGCACTTTGAAGATACTCTTCCACTGCTTCCTGATGTCCATTTTTACTGTTAGAGGAAGTTTGTTTTTAGTATAATTATTCTTTTGCAGGTGATCTGTCTTTTCTTTCTGTCTGCTTTTATAAGCTTCTTATTATCTTTAGTTCTGTTTCACTAAAATTGTTTGCATTTTTAAAAATTTTAATTGATCTGCTTGACACTGTGTTTTGGATCACATTACTTTTTACTTATGGATCACATTAATCATGAATTCTGGAAGAGTTCTTATCTCTATTTTATAGTTCCACAATTCCACTTTAACATACTCCTTCTCATTCTACCCTCCATGTTTCTTTGTCTTGCCTTTATATTTTCCATAGCCTCATTATCTGGAAAATTATTTGCTCTGTCTTCCAGTTCACAAATTCTCTCTTCAGTTATGTCTAATTTGATGTCTTTCCATTTCAACAATTATATTTTTCATTTCTAAAAGTTCATTTTAGTTCTTTTTCAAGTCGACCTATTTAATTTGGATATTCTCTTATTGGCTTCTCATTCTTTTTATTTTCTATAAAGATTACATAATTAGTAATCTACTGAACCTGACAATTCCAATAAGTTCTCAGGCATTAAATTCATCTGTTACTTTTTGTTTGATTTTTGTCTCTGAGAATTTACATTATTGATGGCTTGTATGCATTTTGATTGTTTGCTTATGAGCTATCATTTGTTTGAACATAGTATATGAGAATTCTATGAGCTTTCTTCTAGAAGAAATTTGTTTGCTTCTGTTGGAAGCCAGCGGCTGCTACTGACCTGGAACCACAATAGGCTCCTTCTCAGGACTTAATATGGGACACCCATTAACATGGTGAGTCCAGAGATTGGTCTCTTTTCTAAGTTTTAGTACCTGACTTTTATAATTCACACCATTTGGTCTGGTTTTTGTTTCCTCGTTTTCTGTTTTTGTTTTTTTGTGGGGAAGGTGGGCATGCAGATATTCTTGGAGATTTCTCTAAATCTGATGAGTACAATAATGTATTAAATAATATGTTTTATCCAAGAACAAAATGTATTGCAACAGGAGAATCCTCTTGAGTAGCTAATTTGGATATCAGTCAGAATAGCTTCTACTAGATGCAGTTACATTATCTCATTTATATCTCTCAACAGTCCCCAAGGTAAACAATTTTTATACTCAATTGACATATGGTACATTAAGTAACTAAGGTTACATAGCTAGTAGGCAGAAACACTTACTAGCACTAGCACTATAATTTGAAAACAAATCCATTCTAATCAAAACTTGTGTTCTTCACTGCTATGTAACATTGCCTCTCAGACACCAACTCCACGTATTCATATTTTTAGGGGCTTTTCTTTTCTATCTCCTACTTGCTATCTCTAGTTTCAGTTTTATCATCTGCCTTCTAATTCCCTTATTTCAGAACAAGGTGTTAGAATAAATAGCTATCAATGACTTTGAAGCCTTGATACAAACACTGATAAGCTGCTCTGAGTTTGGAGGAAAAAAAAAAAAAGAAGTCAGACAGCAAAAGAGATATGGAAGTTTTAGGAACACAGTTTGAAACATGCATGTACGGTATGTGTACATTGAGTTGTACACAATTTTAAAGATAAATTGCTGTAATCTTGGACCCAAGTTATTTTCCTCAAAGCTCAAGTTATTATTTAAGAAGCACATTAATAACATAAACAATTGTTCCCCCTGCGATTATCTCTACATTCTCAATTCCCTTTATTAAACTTAGAGGCACTAACCATTGGATAAAATCTCTTCTACTTGTATGGGAAGATATTCCTCAGGTTATACCTCAAAATAAATATTGAGGTCTCATATCAAGTCCCCTTATTGAATTAAAAGTTATGCATTTACAAATTTTAAAAGTTTAACTCCACCATGATTTGTACTACATTAGTTCTAAATACCGTTCTGTTTCCTAGTTCATGCCAACTCTTTTTTTTTTTTTTTTTTTTTTTTTTGAGACAGGGTCTTGCTCTGTTGCCCAGGCAAGAGTGCAATCATGGCTAACCTTAACCCTAAACCTAACCCTAACCCTAACACAACCTTCTGGGCTCAAGCAATCCTCTCACCTCAGCCTCCCGAGTAGCTGAGACTACAAGAACATGCCACCATGCCCAGCCAAGTTTTTATTATTTTCTGTAGAGAACATTTTGTATAATTTCAGAAGGTGATATGTTTTGTATCTGTGTCCACGCCCAAATCTCATATTGAATTGTAAACCCCAATGGTTGGAGGTGGGGCCTAATGCGAGGTGATTGGATTGTGGCGACGATTTCTCATCAATGGCTTAGTACCATCCCCTTGGTGCTGTCCTTGCAATAGTAAGTGACTTATCATGAGACCTGGCTGTTTAAAAGTGTGGCAGCTCGCTCGCTCTCTCTTGCTCCTGCTCCGGCCATGTGACATGCCTGCTCCCCCTTTGCCTTCTGCCATGATTGTGAGTATACCAAGGCCTCCCCAGTTGCTGAGCAGATGCCAATATCATGCTTCCTGTAAAGTCTGCAGAACCATGAGCCAATTAAACCTCTTTTCTTTAAGAATTACCCAGTCTCCGACATTTCTTTTCTTTTTTTTTTTTTTTTTTGAGACGGAGTCTCACTCTATCACTCAGGCTGGAGTGCAATGGCGCGATCTCTGCTCACTGCAAGCAATGTGGGAATGGACTAATACAGAAGAATTCCCTCAAATTTATGAAATCCCTTCCATGGACACTACAACCATGGACATGTCTGCTTCTGTGAGCAACTTCAGGGTTTGAGGCCATCTCATTCAACTTTGTATGTCATGTCCCAGAGTAGATTTCAAGAAATATTTGTTGGCTCTCATTTTATTCCTCCTCCTCCCCATAAATTTCCAGACCTTCAAACTCCATATGTATACTTTTCTACAATATATTTGCTCAAGACCAATCTGACAGTCTAAAGAACTCTCTTTTCCAAATTCTATTTCCATAATTTTTCTTTTTCTATTTCATAAAAGAAAGTCATGCCTCCTATTATCCCAAATATTATAATGATGCCTTGCCCCAAAGGATAAAAGCCATTAGGCCACCAAACAAAGAAACATTTCCAAAATACACAGCTTCTGAGAGAATATCCCCTGAAGAAAAGCAAAAATGTATTTAGAAGAAATAGAAGGGAGCTGTGCCTTATTTTATCCAGGCGACAAACTCTTGACAGTTCCCCATACTGTGTATGTTGAATAATTAAACCTGAGAAGTGGGTTTATATTAAACTCAATATAATTAAACCCAATAATTATATTGGGTTATACTGTAACACTTATTTGAATTAAAGTAGTCCATCTTTTCTGACAAAAAGTTAACTTAATAAATTAATTTGACAAAGAGACTGATTTTGCCATGAGGAAATGTAACATCGGAAGAACTAGATCTGCACTTCTGAAATTCTGACAATATATATTTAAAGCATATGTATATAATGCCCTGAAAAGTCCATACTTGGCAACGATTTAACCTATGCCACAAAAATTAGGTTAATTAAAAATAATCAAGGGAATCATGGATTTAAAAAATCTTTTAAAGGATATTTGAACACTAACTTCACCGCTACACGATATAGCCACTTAACAAAATGGCACTATATGCCTTAAATTCATACAAATAAGATAAAGAGTATTGAACAAAAACATTTTAAGAACAAGGGCCACAGATGGTGCATTGATGAAGGGTAATGATATGTATGAATCCTCTGCCTTCCACCTGCAAAGGCCAGCAAAGGAAGAAAAAGGATAATAGTAAGGAGTTTAAACATCCAGCTGCCAGATTAAAACCACCTCTCCTCTCTTCGCCCATAAAAATTCAATCAGAGGATGAATGTGACTGCAAAGCCCTTTCTAATCTTACGTCTCAGGCACCCTAACTAATCTTTTTGTTCTGGATACTGTCAAGAAGAATGCACTCCAAACAAGATATCCTAATAAAGGCTGTAGCAAAGCTCCTTCTTACTGTAGCAAAGCTCCTTCTTACTGAGAATTTCTTTTAGATAGAGCAATAAGTATTATCTTCTCTAACTTTCTTTTTGTCACTATAATTATGAGTGCCTCTCACATATGTGTATTAATTTTTCTAAAACCTGTTTTATCTTGTTACTGATATTTTCTAACAGAATTCTATAGTGAAAACTCTTAATGCTTATAACTTCTGATAGAATATTTTTAGGAGAATCAAGGTTTTGGAGACAGCTATGAAAATTAGCATTTCCACTGCACATCTTTGCCCAACGAGTTTAATTTTTCATCACATGAAAGTACAAGATAACTACTGATGTCTTGGATTTGCACAGCTTTGAGAGAAGACTGCGAGATATGAATAAAATATCTAATATAAATAGGATAATCTTCTAATATAGAAATACATACTGCCTTTCTCACTTCAGTATTATTTCTTCCATTTTACTGTGCCATGGTAGTATAGCATCATCTATATTTTAATCCCTATATACAAGTGTTTGCACTTTGTATACCACCCTGTTTGCATATACTGATAGCCACGTGAGCAAGATGCTATGAATGCAGTCTCAGCTGTATTTAACCAAAAGTTTCCAGCACTTGCTACCTGTTTGATCCCTTCTATAAAATGAAAAGTTGATAATTGATGGCTTAAAACATTATATTCCAATTTGAGCACAGAGCTTCACAACACTGACAGTGGTGCTGATAAGGCTTTAACTATATTTCTATTCAAATATTTTTATTGGCCGGGTGCAGTGGCTCACGCCTGGAATGCCAGCACTTTGGGAGGATGAGGCAGGTGGATCGTCTGAGGTCAGGAGTTCAAGACCAGCCTGGCCAACATGGTGAAACCCCGTCTCTACAAAAAATACAAAATTAGCTGGGTGTGGTGGCACATGCCTGTAATCCCAGCGACTTGGGAGGCTGAAGCAAGAGAATCTCTTGAACCAGGAGGCAGAGGTTGCAGTGAGTCAAGATCGCACCACTGTACTCCAGCCCGGGCAACAAGAGTGAAACTCTGTCTCAAAAAAAAAGAAATGTTTTTTATCAATTGTTATGTTCAAGACACTGAGATCCCTTTTATATAGAACTTACACTCTAGTATACATCTCTGGAACTCAATTTTGTCAAAAAAGCAAACTGAGAAACTTTAAAATTAACTACAAGTTGTATAGTCCTCCATCACTTAGCATACTTTTTTCTTATGTTTTTAGTAAAGTATATCTACTGAAGAGTGCATCTAACATATATGTGCAGCCTAAGCAATCATTATGAAGTGTATATCCATGTTACACCAGCCTGGCCAAGAAAAAGAACACTTCTAGCAATCCAGAGGTCCCATTATTCCACACCTGAACCCAATACTCTTCCTACCCTGAGAAGTGACTACTTATTGTTCCTTATAGTTTTACTTGCTACATCTTTGTCCCTAGCCATATTGTTAGTTGGTTTTATTTTTTATTTTAAATTATTATTATTATTATTTTAGAGACAGAGTCTCACTCGACAGACTTCGGTTCAGTGGCACGAACATGGCTCACTGCAGCCTCCACCTCCTGGACTCAGGCAATTCTCCTGCCTCAGCCTCCCAAGTAGCTGGAACTACAGCCGCGTGCCACCATACCCGGCTAACTTTTGTATTTTTTGGTAGAGATGAGGCTTTTCCACGTTGCCCAGACTGGTCTCAACTCCTCAGCCAGTCCACCAGCCTTGGCCTCCCAAAGTGCTGAGATTACAGGCATGAGCCACCGGGCCCAGCAGCTTTATTTTTAGGTCTTAACCACCTGAAAATAATTTTTGGTATAAGTTGTGAGGTAGAGGTTTAATTTAATGTATTTTTTTCCCATGTGTAATCTAATTATCCCAACATCATTTTGAAAAGTTTATACTTCTTTGCTATTCTCGGCTCTTCATATTTATATCAATGATATAAATATGACATCTGTCATATATACTGGTTTATATCTATGTGGAAATATTTGGGAGTATCCTATTCTGTTTCACTGCTCAGTTGGTTTATCCCTGCACCAGAGCCACATTGCCTTAATTATAATAGCTTTTTAATACTTTGTAGGGATATGGGTGAAGCTGGCAACCATCATTCTCAGCAAACTATCGCAAGGACAAAAAACCAAACACGGCATGTTCTCACTCATATGTGGGAATTGAACAATGAGTCTTAACATCTTATAGAGCAGCTCTGCCAATCATTTTTTCTTCAAGAGCTTCTTTGCTATTCTCGGCTCTTCGTATTTCTACATAACTTTTTAAGTTTAACACACACTTACACATGCATGCATCATTAGGATTTCTATTGGAATTTCAATGAATCTGTAGATAGATTTGGGTAGACCTGGTGCCTTTAAATACTGAGTCCTTCAATCATGCACATGGTATTATCAGTACATCTAATCAGGTTGTCTAAAGTGTCTCTCAATAAAATTTCATATTTTTTCCAAAGAGGACTTGCTTTCTTAATTAAGTGTATCATATTATTTGATGCTATTGTAAATGCAATTTTTTCTTATGTCACAAAATGGAATTGGTGTAAGCATATTGATTTGAACAGAAACCTTGTTACATTGAATACATTTTTTAAAATGAAGAAACTTTCATTCACTTTAAAAAATTATTTATAACCTGTGAAAACGCTACTGTCTCCTTGTGCAACACATGAATCATGGAGAAAGATCAGAGGGTGTGATGGTGTAAAGTTGTGAAATATATATTTGATCTTTGACCTTGTAACTCCTAAAATCTTTAGCAACTCCACAGTGATAACTTTTTGTATCTTAATGAGTTGACTGACGGCTGGCAGCCCTATGCAGCTTCAGAGTGGGGGGCTGGTCACTGGAAAGAATCAAGGCAGGATTATAGGGTTAGGACTTCAGCCCCCCTCCCTGACCTCTGGGGAGGAGAAAAGGGTTACAGGTTAAGTTGATCACCAGTGGTTAATGGTTTCATCAATCATGCCTGCTAATGAAGCCTCCATAAAAACCCAAAAGGGCAGGGCTTGGAGAGCTTCCAGATAAGAAAGTGGAGGTTTCTGGGGGATGGTGTGCCCAGGAAGGGCATGGAAGCTCCATGTCCCTTCCCCCATCCCTCATCCTACGCACTCCTTCATCTGAATCCTTTGTAACATAATAAACCAGTAAACGTGTTTCCTTGAGTTCTGTGAGCTGCCCTAGCAAATTAATCAAACCCAAAAAGAGAATTGGGGGAACCCCAACTTGAAGCCAGTCAGTCAGAAGTTCCAGAGGCCTAGACTTGTGACTGGTGGGGGTGGGGGGTAGTCTTGTGGGACTGAACCTCAATCTGTGGGATCTGACACTATCTGTAGATAGTGTGGGAATTGAATTGGAGATACCCCGCTGGTGTCTGCTGCAAAACTGATTGCTTGCTTGCTGTGTGGGGGAAAAACACAAATATATTTGGTGGCAGAAGTTTTCTATGTTGATTATTCTGGGAAAACTCTATTGTCTCCTTGTGCCACACATGGATTTTGGAAAAAGATCAGAGGGTGTGATGGTGTAATATTATGAAATAGATATTTGAGATCGTTGATCTCATTTTGTAGTATACAACGCCTAAAATCTTTAGAAACTCCACAGTGCTATCTTTTTGCGTGTTAATGAGTTGATTGAGGCCCTATGCAGCTTCAGGGTGGGGGCTGGTCACTGGAAAGAGCCAGACCCCCCAACCCTGGTTCTTTGTCACAGTCTTCTGTGTTGTAGTGTGAGAACAGAGGAAAAAGCAGTTTGGGTTTTTTTCTCTCAGAGATGGTCACTGTTTGAGAGCATGGGCTTTGGAATAAGAGAGGCCTGGATGAAGTCCGAGGCGATTATTAGCAGCTGTGTGCATGAGCAGGTTCCTAGATTCACCACATCACAGGTTTCTTCTTCTGTCAAATGCATAAATTAAAATAGTTTCTGTCTATTAGGATTGTTTCAAGGATGAAGTGAGGAACTGCCTATAAAGGGCACAGAACCTGGCACACAGCAATGTGAACTAAATGCTTACCAATGTTAGTAATAATGATTCTTGCTTGTCCATGAGTGTTTTCTTAATAATGAGCTTAAGTCTTAACCAACAGTTCTACTTTCCTCTTCAAAATTTAATTTTTGACTCTGTCCTTCCTCCATTTGTATTTATATTTTCCCCCAAAACAATCTCTCCCTCTCCCTCCCTCCCTCATCTCCTTCCCTCCCTCCCTCGTCTCCTTCCCTCCCTCCCTCGTCTCCTTCCCTCCCTCCCTCGTCTCCTTCCCTCCCTCCCTCGTCTCTTTCCCTCCCTCCCTCATTTCCTTCCCTCCCTCTCTCCCTCAGCTTGTTCTAAATCTTGCTCTGAACATTCTTTTTCACATTCCTTTTTAAATCTTACACCAACTCCACATATTCAGGTAGAACAACAGAATCTTCTGGTCCTCGATACAATATATTGAATGTTTCATTTCCCTCCAGAGGAACATGTGTTCCTTCTTAAAAGTTATTTTATTCCTAAATCAAAATAATAGTCAAAGATGTCACCTTTGGGGGGAACTGGGGGAACAATTTACCTTCTTGTAAATTGTTTTTTGCAATTTTCTGTGAATCTATAGGTATTTAAAAATAAATTGTTTTAATGAAAAAGTTTCTTGTGTTCTCTTATTTCTTCTTTGTACTTTTCTGTTTGATTTCTTACAATGAACATATATTTGTGTTGAAAAACAATAAAATTACTCTTATAAGATTAAAAATAAATACATTTACATGGATTACATTTCTAAATATAAACTATAAATGCATTAGAAACATTCAGGATATTTTTTTCATGGAAGGGAGGAGCATCAGAGTAAGAAAGATCATCCAAAGAAAGATTGTTTTTATAAAAGAAGCCATAAAGGAAAATACTAACTAGTATCATCGCATAAAAAATTTTAAATTGCAATAGAATATAAATTAAAATATATGTGACAGGCCAGAATAAAATATTTGATACAAAGACTTAATATCCATAATATAGAGTTCCTATAAATCTATTGATTTTTCTATTGAAAAATATTTTTTAAAGCAGTCGAAAGTAGAAAAAAATACAAAGGAGCAGAAGAAAAAATACAAATAGTCAATACCCACTCAGCTCTTCTTATATTCAGAAAAATGCAAATTAAGTAAAATATAATGTGTCCTTTTTTTCCACAAATAGTATTGTTTTCCATATGGGTAACAAGCAGTCTTATCCATTATTGAAGATAAATGGTATATTTGGGGAGGGTAATTTAACAATATCTCCCAAAATTAAAAGCTGATTGCATTTCTAGATATCTATTTTATGGGAATACTTATGAACCAAAGCAAGTAGTGACACATTGTGAATAAGTGAGCACACATGCTGTTCACTTGGACGGGACTTAGATGACAAGCGCCTGGGCCCAGAACATCTGGATATTTCACTCCTAATTGCTAGGGACATAGGAGGACCTAAAGCAATGCTTGATTCCTCTTTCCTTGGAGATGGACTCCTTCTCTACAATGAACAGTCCTTGGAGAAACAGCTGATAGCTCGCTGATGCACTTCATCAATTAGAGACTGACCCCCTCCCCTGCCCCCGAAGCTCCCACAGCAGCTTCCAAGATTCCAGGCAATTTCAAGATTTCTGGAATTGATACTAGAACAAGAATTTTACATCTGCTCTCCCAAATATGATTGAATATAATATAATGTAATGTAATACAGTATACTATAACCATATATTCTTGTACATTCTGACAATATTGCTATTTTAATGCATGCATGGATTGGCCAAAGCAATGTAATGGATTGGCCATTGCTTTGTTTTTATTCTTGATATTAATTCAGTTTACAGTTGCCAATCAATAAATTGGGACTGAAGCCAACAAATTGAAAAGGAGCAGTAATGAGTAAACAGAATATTGTGCTGTTCTTTGAGCAAAACAATTGATCTTCTTGTTATTTCTATCATCTCTAAAGGCAAGAAACAGAATCCCAGAGGAGGCATAAAATATTGTTTGGATTCCCATAATCCTGCTTTCTTTATTCACAATTCCCTTCTTCATCCTTCCTGCCTGTCTAGATGGTTTTCCTCTTGATTTCCCAAACTGAATTATGCTCGCTGCCTTTGAGATGCTAAGTACTTGAGAAGACTTCATCTTCGTTCGTCACAAACAAAAGTCATAAACTCTTACCTTTGCCGAATTATGCTGGGATTAGCTGTCACTAACTGACTTTTGGATCCAACATCCTTAGTGTATTCACTTGACAAAGGAGGGAGATTGCATCTAGAGAAACAAGAACAAACATTTTGGAACAATTTGCATAGTTTTAAATAATCAGTTAGAATAATACAAATAGAAATTTTATTAATTCTAGCTCAATTCACAAGTAACTGTTTTGTTTTTTTTTTTTTTTTTTTGAGACGGAGTCTCGCTCTGTCACCCAGGCTGGAGTACAGTGGTGCGATCTCCACTCACTGCAAGCTCCACCTGCCAGGTTCACGCCATTCTCTTGCCTCAGCCTCCCAAGTAGCTGGGACTACAGGCACCTGTCACCACGCCTGGCTAAATTTTTTTGTATTTTTAGTAGAGACAGAGTTTCACCATGTTATCCAGGATGGTCTCGATCTCCTGACCTCGTGATCCGCCCGCCTTGGCCTCCCAAAGTACTGGGATTACAGGCGTGAGCCACCACGCCCGGCCAGTAACTGTTTTTTTTTTTTTTTTTTTTTTTTTAACCACCTCTCCCTTTTAATAGACATTAGATGAATAATTAACTATCAGTATCTTCCAAATGCTGTCATAAAAACTACTCCTGTTTAGGAAGAAAGATAATGTCAGCCAAAGGGGCAAATTATCTACAAAAAGAAAGAGACAGTAACTAGGAGGTATTTATTCCATTCAAAATATTTTTGAGAGGGTAGGACAGACATTCGTAGATGAATTAAAGCTCAGGACAGTGTGGTACACTAGAGGACACGGGACCTACAGTACCTCTGCACACCCATAAACCTCAAAAGACAAGGAGGACTTAATATATTTTCTTGTGTTTTTCTTTCTTTTTCCAAAATCAAAATTATAAGAGTGCATTCAGGGCCATGTACTATTCACTTAAATCACAGCATGTACTATTCACTTAAATCACAGCATGTCTGACTTCTGTGTGTGTGGCCAATGCGTAGGCTGATTACTGGTGAAAGCATAATGGTTCATTATCCAAAGAAATGCAGTGACCCACCATCCCAGTTCAGCCCAAGGAAAGAGTACAGGTGATGATGTTTCCCTGGTGATGGGAACAGCCACCCCACTCCCACTCCCAAAACCCCACCCTGCCCCAGTTGCTCTCGTTGGCCACCATATCTTACAAATGCTTACAATGGGAAATATGACCACTGCAAATTCAAATCCCATGGCTTTCTGTCGGTGGAACATTAGGCAAGTTAATTCATTTGCCTGACTTCAGTTTCTCCGTTACACAAAATGAGGATAATGATTTTTCCTCTTTTATTGAATTGTTGTAAGGACTAAAAAAGGTATGTAATATAAAAATTCCCTAATCTTGATGTGTACACTTAGTAAATATTCAAATATATCACAAATCAGAAATAGCATACAAAAATAAATATATATTTATTATCTATGAAAACGCCAAATGGGCCTATAGTTTCCATTATGCTTTCTTTTATTACGGAGTCCTCATTTCTCCTCTTCAACCATATGTCTAACTTGATTCCTACCACATTAGGGCATCTGTAACTTTTTATTACTTCAGTAAACCAAAGCATCATTTACTTGTAGGTAAAGATATGTTACAAATATTGCAGTCTCTGCTAGTTCCCCAACTACTAAATTTTCCCTACAAATTACCCTCGGTATCCAGGCACCCACTCAGCTGATCAGCTCAAGTTCTCTGATTTTGTCTCTTATTTACCCTGTGAGTGTCACCACATCAAGGCATCCTAGGCAGAAACTTGTCTCAGTTGATTTAGAATCTTCTTTTTATCTGTTCTTTGGTGATAAGATACTGGTTTTTCTGGTAGCTACCAACAGGTCAGTTAACCAGTCAGTGGCTTTTGCTGAATGCCCACTGAAAGCAAACACAGTGGGCCTTATGGGGGCCTTGGGGGTGGAGCCCAAGTCAGAGAACCTACTCTTGAAGTACCTACAGTCAAGTGGTTGCCCCATATCCCACGTGGTTTCCTGAGGATTCTCATGAGGGAGTGAGTTTACGCATTAACAGCCGGGCTCATCCGGCTGTGGTAACTGATTGTGGTCTTGTGATTTAATTGATCTTTGCAAAGAGGAAGATGACTTCCAGGATAAAACACAGACTAAAATTTGGATACTTGTCTCTTAAAGAAGCTTTGATCTTAATTGCCCTTGGAAGCATGTGAGAATCAGCTATGTTATGCTAAAACTGTAAATTCTGAGTATTGCTGGAGAGTACTGTCAACATGTGTTGTCATTATTAAACAAACTGGTTTTCATGAGTAAATACTTTGTTTTCCTGTGTGTTCCATGGCTCATGTGTCTGGGTCTTTTCATATCTACTGCCACAGAGTAATAGCTCAATAAAAACTTGCAAGTATTTATTATCTTCTAGAACAGAGGGTAATGCTTAAAACCATAAAGGTTACATTTTATATGAATTTTGATGTATGTCCAGAAAATAATGACAATACATTTTGGTGTAAGTTCTTCTGGGTAAACTTTTTCTTTAAGTGCAAATATCTGTGACACTTTCCTGTATCTCTTCTCTCAGGAAAAGCACACCATAATTTTAGTTCCTCAACTCATAAATTGATAATTACAAAGATGTACACAAAAGGCACATTTCATACAGTCAAATTGTTTTAATAAGGCATAATTGTGGTGTAAAATGTTTCAAAGTTTGCATTATCACTGTTGGCACAATTAACAAATATTAATGACTAAAGTGTCTTAGCAACTGTGCTCATGATCCTAAAAGAGATCTGATCAGAGAATTAATGAGAAATGAATATTCTTTGAATTGGGATGTGGAAGTAAGTGGGAAATGGGCTTGATAGGAAGAAATCTTAAAGTAGAAAAATCATGAAATTACTTTATTTTTTTTTGTATATGTGAGTATGCAAAACATACATTTCAGCATAATTCAAAAGGCACCAAAATTATGTTCCCTCATTCATGTCCCCAAGCCAACCAGTTCCTTTTGAGGATGCAATCCCTGTTAACTTTTGTCTGGCAAATCTTCCCAATAAATTGAATTCAACGATATTATTTTTTAAAGTACTGCTTTTGGCTACAGAGCAAATGTTTACTTTGAGAAATGGGAAATTGATTTTCAGCACTAGAAGATGTGTTTGAAAACATTTAAGCAAAGAAAATTATGAAATTGTTACATCCTAGTCCTAGAAGACACTTTGAACTGTAATCTGGTATATCACTGTGTACAGGCAGCGCTATTTTTGGATGTTCTCTCTCACTGTATCTGTCCATTACACACCCTACAGTCTAGGACCAGACATATGACATGCTTTCTAATCTACGTTTATTCATTAAATGTTTAATTTTGAATATATAATATCTCAATATATTAAGCATGCCCCAAAATGCATATTAAGCAATGATTTATTAATAGATCTGCAAATGGTCAAATAATTTTAAAATAGTTTATCAACTTTTATTACTCCTATAATTTAACCCATACATAAGGCTTTTAAAAATTAAAATGTGTCATAAAACAGCACTATTCTTGAAATTAAATCAAAGGCATATGCATACATAGTTCTAGTTATGGTGCTACCTTCTTTGAATTCTTTCAACCCTCATCTCCCCATATTTTAGAAACATTATGCTTAATATTGTGCCAGGCACTCTAATCAGAAGCACTCATTAATTCTGAACTTGAATATATCAACACCAGATTGCATATAAGGCCAAAAAATTCTTGTTTACTTGTGATAAATATGGCCTACTGGAAACAATAGATAACGTTCTATGGTGCCTAAGCCTAGTCTTCTACACATTAGTAAACGTCCATCTTCACAAATGGATGACACACACACATACACACTCATGAATAATACAAAAATACACTTATTGTACTGCACGAAGTGTATTTACATTTCTACGTGTATCAAGGCCACTTGAAAATCACTTAACTTCTTTGAATCTGTAAGTTGAATACTATGTATTCCCTCTTCCTTACATAATTTTTGGAAAGAGCACAAAAACTAATAATACTCAAGAGCAATTTGAAAATTTAAACTAAACTACATAAATGGTGTTACAGTGATACGGTATTCATACAGTCATAGATAGAGTAAGAGTTGCCACAATGGGAAGGGCCTGAGGAATTGCCTACTCCCGCTTCCTCCTACAAATTAGAAAGCTGGGCCCCAGCAAGGGTAAAATAATGCACTGTAGGTCACAGACCTAGTCAACAACAGCAAGGACTTGTCTCCTATCTCGCTGTGTTCTTTGCTGGCTCCTCAGCCTCACCTAATGCCAAAATACTGGAGAGGGTGCCTGAAGGTGGCTCAGGGCTCCCTGCTCTTCTCACCTATTCATGCTCTCTAGGTGATTTTCTCCACTCCAATGCCTTAAATACCTCTCTAGCTCCATCTCAAGTCATTTTCCCCACTGTTCATGACACTGCAACAGCACTTGCTGTCTTTCCCACCTCGGACTCTTGGGAAAGGTTGTTTCTCTGCTTAGGGTGAAACGAAGAGAAGACTCAGCTCACACACCACTTCTCTTGAGAAGCTCCCGTGTGTCTGAATTCCCCCATGGTAGCAAACACATCTCTAGGATATAAATCCACTATAGAATTGTTCAACGCACCATTCCTAGAGCCAGCTCAAGGCCTATATGTCATGGGTGCTCAATGAGCAGGTGTTGCATTGACTGGAACTAAAAGAACTACATTTGTACTTTTTCCATTTTTCTATTGTTTGTTTATGTTGAAAAGAAAAACTGCAATACAGAGGAAAAACTATGCTGAGGGTACCTGCATGAAGGAAAGGTGGGTATAGAAGGATCTAGACTCTCCTGCAGGCTTCGCCAAGTGAGAAAAAAAAATGTCTTTCAAGGAGACCAACTCTGAGAGGGAACTTAGCCCCCACAAGTACATGGCTTCTCTTGAAACTCTCTCAAATAAAGTTTTTACTCTTCCCTCTCCCACTTAGCTCAGGGCTCAGAGGTGGCTTAGCATCCTCTTGGCTACCTTTTTTCCACTCCTAGACTGTTACTCGTTTATACTTAAAAATAAACAGGAATACAAAATCTCGCTCAGCTTTCTATCCTTGATGTTGCTGTGGTCTTCACCTTCATGGCCACAGAGTCTTCTGGCACTTGGTTCATAGTCATTTCCACCTCAGTGAGGCTTGAGGGTCCACCTGAAAGGTCCCTCAGAGTCTATCCTCAAGGTTCCTTTATTTGCTCCATAACAAATGTTTTCTTTTTCTACAGCATGTCCACTCATCCCCGAGATACCCTGAGCTCTGAAGTCTTGCCCTCCAGAAAGCCATTCTTTGACTTTAGCTTCTTATTATTCCATGTCTCCTTCATTCATAGCCAGGAGCAACAACTTACCTCACCCCTGCTCTGAATGACCCCATCACCTGACCCCATCCTTTCTCCTTCACTCATGTCAGAGCTCTCTTCCTGCCCAGCCCAGATTTCAAGGTGTGTTACTTTACACCCTCTGTAGCCAGAGCCCTCCAAGTTGTCACTCTCTGTCCTTCTTCCCTCTCACCCAGATAATCCGAAACCTGTCCTTATCCAATCACTTGCTGTCTCTCCTTCTATACCTGGCTGGTAAGCATGTCTGGGCAGAATCACCCAGCAGTGCAGGCTGCTGCCCCTACAATTTGGCAGTCTCTGCCCCTGGCTGAATATGTCTCAGCAATTCCTTTTCATGCTCCTACAGGGGCCTCCTGTTTTTCCTGGAACTGATGTGCACATCACCACTCTGCTCAGTCCCTTTACCAAGCGTCCTCCTTGTTGAAATTTACCCCTGCTCCTTTGTTCCAGTTTTCCCACTCACTCAAAGATTTAATCCGTCTTCAGATCCCACTTGCCACTTACACATGCTTTGGTCAAAAACTAAGAAGAATAAGGTACAGAATAAAATGAATCCATTAAAGCATTTATTCATAGAGAGTTGCCCTTAAGGAGAAGAACAATTTTAAAAGCCGGAATCACCTGACTGTACAACCTAAAATGAGATGTGAGATTTTCCACTTTCCCCTGCTCCCTTATTCACAGCAGAGTGGGTATCTCTGTTCCGCCTGAGCCTTCTCGGCTTTGTACTTTCTCAGGGCATGTTCCCTCGCTCCCCTTACCAATCTCCTAAACTCACTTGTCTATGAGCTGGAAGTGAAGCTAAGGAGCATGCTACAACTGATTAATCACAAGTGACTAGTTTTGAAAAGCCCCAGGGCTCATGGGAGGGGTGGGGAAAAGGAGAGAAGGCAGAGGCCGCGCTGTGGGTGCTCTCTCTTACCGCATGACAAAATTTGCTTCATCTATTTGACGGCCACAGCCACTCTTCTTCAGAATCCCACCATTTCCCACCACCGCACATTTCTTCAATGGCAGCTGGAATGGGGTTGCCTAGCAACAGAAAACAAGGCGGGTTTTCACTGCAAAGAACACACAACCGCTCACAAAATCATTGTTTACAGCAGACCCTTTGGAGGAATTTGACTGAAGACTGGGTCCAGCAAAAAAGAGCATGTGAAAAGAAAGATGCCAAGAAGTTTGTAAGGAACAAACTAGTCTGTTGCCTTGAAATTTAAAAGGCAAAATTTTTAAAAAGCCTCCCTGAAGTGTATTTAAATATAACAACATTTATTTTTTTCCTCTCCAATTGGCCATGCACATAGTAGAAGGTGTTTGCTAGGGAAAATTAAAAAAAAAAAAATACAAAGTAAACACAGGATTATTTTTAAAGCCATTAAGCTGGAAACAAATGAGCTCCATTCTCCTATGTGATTGCAATCTCATTCATTCATACAATCAGCCATTCACTTGACAAATGTTTCTGAACATTTCCTTTGCTAACTGTTGGGGAGAGATACATGTGGACAGAAGTCACAGGCCTGAGGGTTCACAATTTGGGATGTGAGGAGAGAAAGGGATGATGAGAGTGTGAAAATATATACCTAGGTAACAAACTCTATTATAATGCTGAAGTTGCTGCCAAAGAGATGCACACCGAATGCTATGGGGCAATCCACAAGGAGGAAGAAGGCATTTCTGCTGAGCCAATTCAGGGAAAGCTTTCTCACTTGGGATGAACTTTAAAGAATACGTAGGATTCCTCCAGGCACAGAAAGCAGCGTAAACAACGACACAGAAGTATTTGCTGAGAGTAATGCTGTGTTTATGAGCAAATGAACGCTCTGGGTGGGTCTGTCTAGAGCTTAAGACCCACTAAGGGGCAAGTGACTTGTGTAGGACCACATAGCATGTGACTTTCTTTCTGCCAACACTGAACTGGACTGCAAAGAAAATGTTCAGTGTATCTGAGTGTTCCCTGAAGTGCTATTTATAGTATGAATATGAAAACCCAGCAATAGCCCCTGAAAGTGAAATGCGTCATTCGGCCACTTCTAGCTGGGTCAGCAAGAACTGCCAGGTACAGAATTTCCTGCTTGCTGAAACGACGCAGAGCAGCTGGAGTTCTTTAGGGAAAGACCTTACATACACACAACTGGCATCAAAAATAACCACCCTACATGAATATCAAGCAAATGATATGGGTTATTCCAAAAGAACAAATCCAATAAGTATATGAATATATACTGTAAGGGCCTCATATAGGCAGGAAGTAGTTAAACCAAAAATAAAATTCCAGGAGTTTCTGTATTCATTGGTAACTGAGGTGGCCACTTAATGCAGCGTAAGAAGAGGATTTTATTCCCTCGATTTCTAGTTGTCAAAGGAACAGCCAGAGCTATGGAAATATTGTTGATAAAAATACAGTATTTAAAGTGTAATGTCTAAACATTTGCCGGTAGAGAGTTAAGAATTTCCCGCATTACTACACCAGAGACCAGCCCAACAAACATCAGAGCAGATCCAGAGAGAAGAGACGGGCAAGAAACAGAGGGCTTGGAATCAACAGTAGAAAAACATCAGTTAGAGCTATAACTTGTTAGATGAAGATTTAAATACTTACATTCAAAGTAGCTGTTTGTTTATTTCACAAGTATTTACAAAGTGCCTACTATGCGTCAGGCACTGCCCTTGGTGACAGGGCATAAGTAAAAATTCCTGTTCCCGCAGAGGTTATATTCTAGTGTGGAAAACAGATGATAAGTAAAGACAAATGAGTAAAATGAGCAGTGGGTCAGATGGTGACATGAGCTTTGGAAAGAAAGAAAGCATTGCCATGAAAGGATTAGGAGATGCTTTCAGAGAGGAACTGCAATTATTATTATTATTATTTTCTTTTGAGACAGAGTCTTGCTCAGTCACCCAGGCTGGAGTACAGTGGCATGATCTCGGCTCACTGCAACCCCCACCTCCAGGATTCAAGCGATTCTCCTGCCTCAGCCTCTTGAGTAGCTAGGATTACAGGTACACGTTACCATGCCCAGCTAATTTTTGTGTGGGTTTTTTTGTATTTTTTTTCTTTTTTTTTTTTTAGTAGAGATGGGGTTTCACCATGTTGGCTAGGCTAATCTCAAACTCCTGACCTCAGGTGATCAGCTTACCTCTTCCTCCCAAAGTGCTGGGATTACAGGAGTGAGCCACCGCACCTGGCCCCAGAAACTGCAATTTTAATAGGGTGATCAGGGAGGAACTCCATTTGTGAGCAAATTCCTGCAGGAGATGAGGTAGTGAACCTCACAGATCTCTGTGGGAACCCTTGGTGCAGAGACCCCAAGGAGAAAACATTCCTGGGATGGGAAAGGGGGAGCAAAGAGCCTGTTGTGTCTGGAGATGAAGAAGCGAGGAAGGGAGAAGTAGGAAGGATATCAGAGAGTAGACTATTAGGGTGGTTGGGAAATACATTCTGAAGCGCCTTGTAGGGTATTGTAAAGACAGGTTCTTATTCTAAGATGAGAATCAAGTCAATGTTGGGTGTGCAAAGGAGTGACATTATGACATATTTTGGAGCAATCACTATACTGCTATGAGAACAGGCTGTAGAATGTCATGGGCAGAAAGAGAGAGAACAGATAGGAGTCATTTGTAAGAGATTTTGGTGACTCTTGGACCAGAATATGCCCAGAATCTGGCTGCTTCTCACTACCCCATCACCGTCACTAGGGGTAGTGAGAAGTAGCCAGATGCTGGACATATTCTGGAGAAAGAGCTGCCTGGATTTGCTGATAAAATGAAAACAAGGCAAGAGAAAAAGAGAGAAATCAGCGATGATGCCAAGAGTTCTGGCTTGAACAACTGTAAAGATAGACTTGCCATTTACCGACATATGGAAGATTACAGGAGGAGCAGGTTTCTGGGGAATGGTTTGGAGTTCAATCTTAAATATGTCAAGTGCATAATGTCCTTTAGATACCCAGGTGGCAATATCAAGTAGGCAAGTGAATATATGACTATGAGGTCAGGGAGTTGGTCTTCCCGGGAGATAGAAAATAGAGAGTGATCAGCATGGGTATTTAAAGTCAGGAGACTGGATGGTGAATGAGTGCAGATGGAAAAGAGAAGAGGTCTAAGAATTGTCCAAGTTAAAAAAAAAATAGTGTCTCAAGAAGAAAAGAAAAAAATTACATGAAATGCTACTGATAGATTAAGTAAGACAACAGCTGAAAATTGCCACTGAACTTAGCAACAGGAAGGTTACTGGTGACCTTGAAAAAGGTAGATTTAGTTCAGCGATAAGAACAAAAACCTGATCTGAGTAAGCTATACATGCACATTTGCATATTTCTTTTCATATAGCTTATATGAAAAATCTGGGTTCACTCATCTTCAACTAATATTTAGTTTGCTCTATAAAAGCCAACTAAAAATCCCTTCAATTGTTGTCAAAGAGTGGTTCTTGCTTGAACCTATTAGACTGGCAATTCCGGTTTTCTGTCAGGAATCCGGCCCCAAAACAAGCAGATCTTGGAAGCAGCAACATAGTCCTAGATATAAACATTACCTCCTAACTTCCAGACTGTGGAACTATGGAATTGGAAGGTGGGCTGTCAAACCCCTCTGTATTCTGCTTCCTGTCCTGGAAGGGGTCTAACCTCACACAGGCGTTCATGAAATTATGAGTTTGCAGATGTCAAGCATCTAACCAAGCCACTGGCATAGAAGTCCACTCATCTTCCTTCCCTTTTTCATTTCTTTCTTCCGTCTAGCAGAGTCTCCCTGGCTTGTTCAAGACATGAAATGCCTAGATTTCATGGTTTCTGCAGAACATGGTAACATAGTAATTTATCACACTACCTTAACAATTACTAATAATTTTATTAACAGAAAACTTAGCTATTATATCCATGCACTAGTAAATACCACCCCCCAAAGCCCTCAAACAAAAGTCCAGGGGTTTTAAAAAAAAGCCATTTTGACTTTTTATTGACAGGCAATTTCATTTCATTTCAATAAATATTTCTTGAGTGCCTGAGTGCACTCTCTGGGCACTTATAATACGTCAATGAACAATAACAGCACACCAAAGCTTTACAGACAAAAAACTTAATTGAGAAAATACTATGGATTTTTTTTTTCTTTTTTTTTGAGACGGAGTCTCCCTCTCGCCCAGGCCGGAGTGCAGTGGTGTGATCTGGGATCACTGCAAGCTCCGCCTCCCAGGTTCATGACATTCTCCTGCCTCGGCCTCCCGAGTAGCTGGGACTACAGACACCCGCCACCATGCCCGGCTAATTTTTTTTGTATTTTTAGTAGAGACGGGGTTTCACCATGTTAGCCAGGATTGTCTCGATCTCCTGACCTCGTGATCCCCCCGCCTTGGCCTCCCAAAGTGCTGGGATTACAGGTGTGAGCCACCGCGCCCGGCCGAAAATACTATGGATTTTTTAAAGTAATTGAGATAATACTGTCATTAATACTCACAGAATACCTCCTCAATTTCTCAGTTTGGCAATGGTCCATGTTTTCCAGAATGATGTATGAACAAGATGTTTTCCTTTATGAGTATACGTATATAGAAAGAAGTTTGGTCATCCATTGCCACGTGAATATTATTATTTTAACAGAGAATATTTTTATTAAGGCATTGCATGCTGTCTTTTCAAATGTGTCTCCTTATACCTACGCAAGAAAATAATCTACTGGATTTGAGAATATAATATACTATAACACTCTTGCTAACCTTAAAAAAATCTACTCTAAATGCAAGGATTTATAGACAGATTAACTATAGTAATGAGCTCAAGGGTTTTTTTCTTTTTTCTTTTCTTTCTTTTTTCTTCCTTTTTTTTTCTTTTTTTAGACAGGGTCTAGTTCTGTGTCACCCATGCTGAAGTACAATGGTGCCATCACGGCTCACTGCAGCCTTGATCTCCCAGGCCCAAGCAATCCTCCTGCCTCAGCTTCCCAAGTAGCTGGAACTATAGGTGCATGCCACCACACACAGCTATTTTTTGTATTTTTTGTAGAGACGAGATTTCACCATGCTGCCCAGGCTGGTCTCGAACTCAGGTTCAAGCAGTCTGCACGCCTCAGCCTTCTTAAAGTGTTGAGATAAGGCATGAGCCACTGCGCCCAGCCTCACAGATTTTCTATTCTTGCTCAGCCACTAACCATCCTATGGATATTTGTCCAGAGTTTTTTATCTGTAACTGTTCCATTTGTTAATGGCCATCTTATTAGTGACTATATTATATTAATCATCTGGATTGAGATTTGTCAGGCCCTTCAACTCCTCAGTGCCTCACTGGAAACAAGGCATAATAAAAAACCATCTGTTCCATCTTCCAGGACTATTATGAGGGTTAAAATAAGGTGAGGCATTTACCATTATCAGTAACCTCTGAAGTCCCATATAAATATATTATATTAATTCATTATTATGTACTAACAAAATTGCATTCCTTAGGGGAAAGTTAGTCTTTTGCTAGACCACTGTAATATTTAGTCTATATTTGTGTGAGATATTTTCAATTTCAAAGATTTATATAGTTGTTGTGTTTTTTGTTTTTTTTTTTGGAGACAAAGTTTCACTCTGTCCCCCAGGCTGGAGTTCAGTGGTCCAATCACGGCTCACAGCAGCTTCAACCTCCTGGGCTCAAGCGATCCTCCTGCCTCAGCCACCAGAATAGCTGGGGCTACAGGCATGTACCACCATGCCTGGCTAATTTTTGTTTTCTGTTTTTTGGTTTTTTTTTGTAGACATGAGGTTTCACCATGTTACCCAAGCTAATTTATATAGATTTTGAACAAATCAATATTTTTTGTCACTGGTCCTTTGAGGGTGTATTTGTTTGTTTTGAGACAGAGTCTCGTTCTGTCACCCAGGCTGGAGTGCAGTGGTGCAATCTTGGCTCACTGCAACCTCAGCCTCCTGGGTTCAAGCAATTCTCCTGCTTCAGCCTCCCCAGTAGCTGGGATTACAGGTGCCCGCCACCGTGCTTGGGTCTTTTTTTTTGTATTTTTAGTAGAGACGGGGTTTCACCATGTTGGCCAGACCTCAGGTGATCTGCCTGCCTCGGCCTCCCAAAGTGCTGGGATTACAGGTGTGAGCCACCGTGCCCAGCCAAGGGTGTATTTATTAATACAACTTCTATCAAGCCATGAGTTTTAATAACATATTTTTGTAGAAATCATTGCAAGTATCCTATCTTTTTTTTCAACACCTCATATCTGGACTAAGTACAGATGAGATGATCAACAAATTGTTCCATAATTAGTTATTTAATCACAAAATTGTCCTGGAGCATCTAATCCATTCTCAGCAGTTTCTGGACCTAAAATGGCATTTCCTTATATTGTAATGAATATATAAATTAATCTCCAAATTTGAAGAACAAGTGTGAGCCCCATCACTCTAAATATGAACCGATCAGTAAGGTCATCCAGTGTGTTGCTTCTGAGATACCCCTTATCCTCATTTTCCACAGTCTGCCTCACTCGTGCCTCTTCTCAAATAGCCCTAATACCTAACTTCCCTGTTCATTCATCATCTTTTCATTGAGCACCTAGTATGGGCCAGGAGCTGTTATGGATGCTGAAAATGTGATGGTGGACAAAATAGACATGTACCCTGCTCATGCAGCTTACATGCTAAATAGAAAAACAGAATTTAACAAACATGACAGCAAAATGCAGAGTGCTATAAGCTTAGGAAAAATTTCTCTGAGGAATTAACATTTAAGCTGAGATCCATAGCTTTAAGTATAAGAAAGTAGTTGAGATTTCTGGTCTATTAGATAATATTAGGAAGGTGAAAAAAAGACAAACAAAAATTAGGATCTTTGATGTTTTATAGCATGCATGAGAGTGAAAAGACTTGTTAAGTGCCAGCTGCAAACATATTCCTAGGTGACAATATGACTTATGGAAAAATGCTATTCAAATCTGAAGAATTTAAACCCTGTTTGTTGTGCCTTATGTAAATAGTACTGGAGCATCTTAGAATGCTTTTTATAATTAAGTCAACAAAGCGTCATTTACCAGAGTCATTTCCAAAGCCCAAATCCCACCTCTTCCTCCTCTCCTTGTGCAATCCACACAAAGCAACAAAGAGCTGGCGAGCTGGGACTCCACCCCCAACCCCGAACAGCAGAGCCAGCACTGACCTCTACCACTGGCACAAGGAGACTTTACACCTACTCATCTTCCAACCCACAGACATTACTAGATGTCTTGAATGATAATTGTGTGACCTCTAGAAGCACATGAGTTAACCACCATAAATCACTCATTGTTGCAGAGTCTGAGCTGGTCTGGGAGGCAGGGCAAAAAGTAGGAAGTGCATGGAGAAAAAGAAAATGTAAGCCACTTAGTGTAGAAATTGGATGCAACAGTAATTTTCACAGGAATGCACAACATTTTATTAAGAGCACTTCTGATTACAAATTAAGTTACAAGATCCTTTGTGAGAGGCTGCCTTTGAGGCATGTCTACAATTTTAAAAATCAGCATCATGCATTGATGTGAAATCAAAACCTAAGAATTAAAAAGAAGTTCTTTAAAACCACTAAAGGGCAGAACAAGAGATTGCAGGCAGGCTGCAATGTCCTTACATCCACGTTATAAAAAATAACTAACCTTAAATATAGATTTCTTGAATCCTTTTCGGATTCTTTTTGAATCTAAAAACTTCAGAATCCCTGAAGCAACCAGCTCACCAGGAATCTATCAATAGTGGAGTTCTGTCAGAACTGACCTAAGGCCTGAACAGATATGAGGAGGCTCTGAGGCTCTGGGATTTATGAGAATTGAGTGCTAGATTGAATCAATTTAAGCAGACTACTGGCCAGTTAAATATGTTTAATTTCAACAATTATCTAAGCAACGAACAAATATTCGAAATGTTCTCTAGCTTTTGAAGATGACAACAGGAGTCTCCATGTTTTAAGTTTAATATAGGATATATCAGATTATTATGATCACTCTTACCATACTTCACTGCTTCAATGTAAGTTTCTGAGATGCCCTGAGTAATTTTTCACCTACGCTTGTGATCATTCTTCTCCTGGCTCCCTTCTGCCGCTCCCTAGTTCCTCTTTTATCTGCAGCCTACATTTGTTGCTTTGTTGCTTTTCTATGTTGGGAGGATGCCAAAATTATTTATGAAAACATATTGTTTTAGAAATTTAAAATAAAGAGGCTACCATAACTAAGTTTTGTTGATTTTGTTACACATGTATGTTTATGTGATACCCTTTCAGCTAAAAGAGTGATGCTTACTTTCACACTTGGCGATATAAAGAAAAATTGGTGTTTTGGTGGTTGGTGGCAAGAAGGTTTTGTTGTTCTTGTTTGTGTGTTTATTTGCCCTAGTAATCCCCGCCAAACTCTTTTCTCTTTGACAGGAAGGGGGAGCAGGTCTTCCTTGTCATGTAATTATGTTTTAAAGCTAGAAAAATTATCCAGCCACTCAGTATTTAGAATTGTGGCACCAAGTGCCACAATCAAGAAGAATCAACAGCAGTGTTAGCTGCAGATCTCAAACCACACATTGGAAAAGCACAGAGTTTGCTTTGCAAGCCTTCAGAGTGGTCTGAAAGGCTGTCACTACATGCCACCTGCTATCAGTCATGATGTCAAAACATATGTTTGCCCTTCTTAATGAAAATCTCAAGTTTTTGACCATAAGAACATCAACTCACACATCTAATTGCACTCCAACCCTTTTCTTTCTATATACCCTCACCCATGTATCCTCCTGGACTCCCACACACAATTATGCTTCACCCACACACACAATTTAATTTCTTGCCCATATGTTAATTATATCCTCAACTTAGGCATCTAAATACACACCCCTGCCTCACATTTAATTATAGCCCCCTTCTTATGAATGTAATTACATCATTCAGCCTCCCACCTAATTATGCCCTCCTTAACATATTTAATTGCACTGCCCTGCTCCAGGACCTAATTACATTCTAACCAGTGCACCAATCAAGCCCCCAACTCTCCAACAATACTGCTCACATGAACATCTCTTTATCCCTGTACCCCAGTCACTTTATTACTTCAACTAAGGACTGGCAACTTCCCACAAGTGAATTCCTAGCGACCACGGTGCCCAGCTAAACAAACACAATAATGACAAGATGCAGCCAAATCAAAAGCAGCTTTGGTTCTTTCCGGTAAGTAAACTAACACGTATTGGCTTTTTCAGTCATTTAACTAGCCCCTTGGAAGTCCAAATTAAAATTTCAGTTGTTTTCTTACTTTGCATACGTAAGCATTTTATGATGAAAATATCTGGTAATTAGTTCACTTATTTCAGAGAAAAAAACCTTCTCATTATAGATACTTAATTATTAAACCCTTTAAAAAACATTACACAAAATTTTCCCTGAAGATATATATTTGTACACGCTAATTATAGAATATTTGTAGTTTCCTGCCATTCAAGGACTTTTAACTGTTCTTCAATTATATGAAAACAAATTTCCAGAAAGCTGCTGCTAAGATTTGTATTCCCCATTCTATTAATAAAATTGTGATTTTAAAAAGGATAACTTCAGTGTTACGCTTTCTACATAGGATGCTTCTTTGGAAATTGAATGATGTGAATATTTATACAGTGGGGGCTATTTGCCTATTAAAATTTCTTAATCCATTATAAAAAGTAACAGAAAAACATTCCAAAGAGTGTTTTCTATGTTTCACATATGATCTGCTATTCTGGACACAACTCATGTGGCATCAGTTCATGTGCCATGCAGCAGCTTTACTAAACATTTCATAGTCAAGTCCCAATGAATTGAAATTTTTTACTGATGTTGTTTCTGAACCATAAGGTGACAAAGACTGTGTCTATACTTTAGGGCAGAGGTTGACCACATTTTAAAAGTCCTCAAAACTGTTTTCTTTTCATGATGGAAAGGGAAGGAAATAAGAAGGGCATGCCCAACATTTCAAAGGTAAGGCCAATCATCTTAGTAGTGGAGCAGAAAACGAAAGAAGCAGCAGCAGGAAGAACTAAGCTTCATGCCATTGCTAGATGTCATATTTGCAGTCCCCTCATTGGAAATACCACTGAGAGACTCATTTTCTCCGAATACAGAAAGCACATCTTCGTGTTGATGAGCATCATCTTGTAGCCCGCCTGCCTGCATCCAGTCCCTGGTTTTAATGTTCCTCTACGACCATTGGCAAGTTATTTAACCTTAGGGCCTTAGTCGTCTCACTTGTAACAATAGTACTGACTTCTTACAGTTGTTGTGAGAATTAAATGACTCATGTCTGGCACAAGGTAAATGATGAATAATTGTTATTTTTATCTTTAAGAGATCAACATTTTCTCAGCAACACAGGCTAGAAATCTCAGAGCCATTTTTGCTCACCTCTCTCTTAATATCTACCTAACACCTCCCTCTGCAGAGGCTCTTCTGTTCTCCTCTTTCCACTCTCGTTGTAACTATTGTTTAAAACGGCTTAATGCTATAAACTGGCCTCTAGTTCTTGCCCATCATCAATCCTTCACTCTCATATCCTAATTCTTCTAAAACAAAAGCTAACGCAAATCACTTTTCTAATTAAAAAAAAAAAAGTTCCATGTTTTCCCTTGCCCACAGACAAAAACATTTGGGATCTTCATTGAAGCACCCACCTAGGACCTCTCAACACCCTAAACTTCCTGTTCATTCTTTTCTACCAGCTGGTTATCTATGCATACACCCAATATTCCCTCCACACCATTTTACGTACCTGTGTTTCCTCAGACACAGCCTGAATTTCTTGTCTCCCTACCTCTGTTAAAGCTGCTTCAATGACTCACCCTCATCCCTTCTCCTTACTTTCTCTACTCTATTACCTGCCTTCCAAATTATTTTTCAACCTTAAGATCTATGAAGGGTCTGCAGGTATAGTGTCCAATAAAATTCCCTACAAGTGCAAGGAATGCTAAAAAAAACTCAAGCAGACAAGAGGCACACTGGAATTCATTTATGCCCCATGAGTCATGAGATTATGTATTAAAGCTGTGCACAGTGGCCAGTAAATACACGTGGAATTGAAACAAATCATTTATTCAATACTTCAGAGACTTCTAAACTTATTAGTGTTGCTACTGTTATTTTCTTTGCTTCAAAATGGAAGCCTTTATTGTTTCTCAGACAAGGCTATACCAGAAAACCCCTATTTAAAAATACATATTATATATAGGCCAGGCATGGTGGCTCACATCTGTAATCCCAGAACTTCAGAAGGCTGAGGTGGGAGGATTGCTTGAGGCCAGGAGTTTGAGACCAGCCTAGTAAAACTCTTTCTCTACTAAAAATATATATTTTTTAATTAGCCTAGCATCATGGCATGGACATGTAGTCCCAGCTACTCGGGAGGCTGAGGTGGGAGGATCTCTTGAACCTAGGAGTTGAAGGCTGCAGTGAGCTATGATTGTGCCGCTGCATTCCAGCCTGGGTGACAGAGTGAGACCCTGTCTCTTGAAAAAATGTGTGTATACGTACTCTCACACACACACATACATAAAAGTATATATATATACACACACACACACACACACACACACATATACACAAAAGAGAAGATGAGGTAAAGTGGGCACCCTTCCCCAATTTCTTGGTCTCTCTATTTCTGGAAGTGACAGTTAGACACCCCAAGGAATTTGATGGTGTAGAAAACCATGAATAAAATCCAACTCCATTTTTTCAGAAATGAAGAACTACAAATACCAAGCAAGTTTCAGTTAAGAACATTTGGCAAGTATTTATTGAGTGCCAACTAAGCATATACCAGTCACTGTATGAGATGCTGGGTCAGAAACTGTGAGCTTCAGTTCAGTATTTGCCACACTAAAAGGTGGTATCAATTAGGGCATCCATTTTGTTTTCAACTATAAATAGTGTGCAATTACTTAGTAAGTAATGCAGCAGACTGCTAAACTGTTAATCCAATTTAACTGATTAGGCACCTGAACTATCAGGACCAGGATCAATTGCCTGCTAATTAACTATTATTTGCATTTTTAAAAAAGCATGTCCATGATTGATTGTCTCATATATAACTATTTTATTCCATTAAAAGATAAATAAACCAAGCAGAGAATATTCTTTTTGGGAATAACTGGCTGCTGCTGATGCTTTATTTCCCCAATTTAATAAAATGTATCTGCCATCCTTTCTTACTGATAAAAAGGAAAATAAGTGATTTCCAGAGCATCCCTCTCTTCCCAGTATTCCTCCCTTAATTATCTCCCAGGAACTCCGCATACAAGCATCCAATCAGCTGAGTTTTGCAGCCTTTAAATTACCTTCACACATTCCTACCTTTACTTATTTCTCCTGACCTGCTTGGCTTATCTTCTACCCTTTTTTCATATTAAAGGTGCATATTCTTGGTCCACTTCAGCCCTCTAGAAATAGGATCTCTGTGTAGAGCTTAGGAATCTGAAGTTGCCCTACACGATATAATTCACATGCACAGTGATGTTTGTGACCCACTCTATCTGCCAACTGTCAGATATGACCTGAGGTCTTCCTTCCCTAGAACCTTCCCTGACCTATGTCATCTTCTAGGATTGGCATGTACATCCTGCCCATTCCCACAGAAACACCTACTGCACTTACCATCAGTCTCACTAAGCAGACATTCTAGGCCCTTAGCACTGGGTAACCCTTGACTAGCTACTGTTGTGTACACCCGTCTTCCACAACACAGAATAAGCCCCTCAAGGGTATAAACCACGTCTTTGTAACTCTTAGTGTCTCCAGAGCCTACCACATAGGTATACAGATGTTTTCATTAATTAATTGATTTAATCCATCCCCAGACTTTCTGGAGAAATGCCAAGAATCTATCTAAGCAAATGGAGCAAACCTGTTCCCTTTTTCAGACCACTGACAGAAAGGTTAAGGAAATTGCTAAATGATCCACAGGTGAGCTTTTTAGGTTATTTTAAAGTCTAGCACACCAGAGGTGCAAAATGAAATGCCTACACAATTCAAGCAGGTAACATAAACGAGTGGAAGGAAGGCAATAGGAAGTGCTAGAGACTGTGGCAAACAAAGGGCACACGGCCAAATGTATTAGTCTGTTTTCACACTACTAATAAAGACATACCTGAGAGTGGGTAATTTATAAAGAAAGAGGTTTAACTGACTCACAGTTCAGCATGGCGGGGGAGGCCTCAGGAAACAATCACGGCAGAAGGGGAAGCAAACACATCCTTTCTCACGTGGCAGCAGCGAGGAGAAGTGCAGAGCGAAGTCGAGGGGATGGGGGAAGCCCGTTATAAACCTATCAGATCTCGTGAGAACTCACTCACTATCATGAGAACAGCATGAGGGTAACCGCCCCCATGATTAAATTACCTTCCACCTGGTCCCTCCCTTACATGTGGGGATTATGGGAACTACAATTCAAGATGGGAGTTGGGTGGGCACACAGCCAAACCGAAATCGTATCATCAGAGCAACAGGATAAGGAGCTGCTCATGCCCTACTCATGGGCATGGGAGCCAGGACTGCCAGATATTCTGCTTTTTTTCCAAGTGATACTAAAAATCCAGGTGTTAATGTAAAAGCTCCTCATTTTTAAAAGTTGGCATATAGTTCAAATGATTTTTTTTTAAAGTAAAGCCAAAATTTGAAGGCCAGATTTGTCTTAACTGGTAGCCAATTTGCATATCCTACTATAGACCCAGGCAAGGCCCTAGCAGACTTAATAAATAAATTTATTCCAAGAGTAGACAGTTAGAGAAGAGTGCATATCTTAAATTATTCCAAAAGACACAGTAGGAAAATACATGCTTTGGGGAATTTTAGCCAAAGATTGGGAAAGACTCTTTTCTCCATGCCAGATTTAAATGAAATACAGGGTTTTTTTTTTTTTTTTTTTATAAGGCAGTTAGTGAAAAATTCAGGATTCTAACTGACAAAAAGAAGTCCAAAAGTTTCTAAAAGTCTCCCTTGCTTCTTTTCAAAATAACATTAAGTAATATTTTTATATTACCTGCAGTGATTTCTCAGCCCTCTGTTGGGTGGACTTCCCATCCTAAATGGCTTGTTTTCTAACCAAAATGGGATCAGATGATCCCATATGAATACTATTGTAATGTGTATGTTTATTTAACAAGATATTATGGATACCTTTCCATCATGATTTTAATATCAACATGGTATTTAACTGTAGAGGTGATTCGTAATTTAACCAATCCCTTAATGTTGAATATTTTAGGTTATTCCCATTTTTTCACTATGATAAACAATACTGTTATAAACATCTTTGAATTGTGGCAGAGCTAAGAAGGTAGCGGAGAAAGGGGAGCATCAGCCCCTTGTATTCTCTTCTTTTATATGGACAATAAAGTTTGCTTAATTGTATGTAAAACACCTCACATAAAAGGGGTCTTGAAGAGACAGAACCCTCTTTTAACAAGTTCACCATCACTAACCCATTCCACATAGAGGTCCTCCTGCTGTTACTTATCTGATACATATAGCCTGGAGCAGTTGTACAGTTAATTCTTTAAGATAAATCCTTAAATATGGAATTTGGACCACATTACAGAAATTAGCAACTGAGTAAGTGTCCATCCGTTTCCAAGGAAAACAAAATGGGAATCTTCTTATACACTATTATAGGTATTTCAGACATATCAGGAGAGAGACTTCATTAGGTTGTAATCATTTTGTAGCATATTACTTAATTTGAAAGGAAATGCAATGCAGTTTAAAGGGCTAAATTTGCAGATGTTAGCTTCAACAGGTCTCAGTTTGAATCTTGACTTGGAATCACAGCATGGAACCAGTATCTAGCTGGGAAATCCCAGGCAGGACACTCTTGGCTCAGCCTCAATTTCTACATGTAAAATGGAGACAATAATATCAGCATCATATGTTGGGATTATCAGATAATGCATGCAAAACATTTAGCAAAGAGTCTAGCACATAGTTAGTCTTCAACAAACTATAGTTGTGGAGTGTAGCCACAAAATTGAATCAAATTGAGAAAATACAACCAACCTACTCTTTGGTAGGTTTTCTCTAATACGTTTGCGTTTCATTAATGTTTCCTATGCACTTTCCTTAAAGTGTCACATTTTGGGGAATTTAGTTAATTTATTTAAATTAACTTACTTATTATTTCCAATTTAAAATTAAAATACTGAATTAAAACAAAAATATGTCCAATATAATTTTTCCTCTAAATAGATACAATCTATTTCAAATAAGAAACTTTTACGTGAACCTAGAGTGTGGAATGATAGACAATGGAGACTCAGAAAGGTAAAGGGGTGAAAGGGGGCTGGATAATGAGAAATTATTTAATGAGGATGCTGTACGTGATTCTGGTGATGGATACACTAAAAGCCCTGACTTCACTGCTAGGCAGTATATCCATGGAACAAAATTATACTTGTACCCCATAAATTTACACAAATTTTAGAAACAGGAACAAAAAGAAAATTGAAATTTTAAAAGAGGAAACTTTTGTAGGCGTCGTAAACAGTTGACATTAATTGCTTTATTTGTACAGGTGGTCACAGATTCATAATTAGTAAGTGGAAATATACTTAAAAGTTCATTGTGCCTTTTTTCCTATGTATTTGCCCATACTTGCATCTACCATGTCACTTGCAATCGTGGCAGCCTTTTACATGAGGTAGGTAGTTTATGTCTGCAGTTCCCACAGGCACATAGATTTCCTTTTTCTTTCCAACAGAAGCCTCAAGAAAATGAAGCTTTGGTTGTTTCATCAGCAGTGGCTTTGATGAACCTTTTGGCCCACATATCCACTAACTGACTCAGTAAGAAAACATCTGCATTAACAGGATGAGTTTCAAGGCTGGAATGACTTTCTTATAAGTGTACTAAACAGAATGCCAAGCCCACAGGAAGCACTGGCAACAGAAAGTTCGAGGTTAGCCAATTTAATCCTCAATGCTTCTCAAGCACAACTTAATTGAGGAAAACTTCACAGACAGATGGAACAATAGCATATATAAACTCTACATGAATATACATAACATATCTAAATCATTCCTCTGTCATCTTCTAAGTGACCAGGTCATGGAGAATAAAATGGTTATTTACACAATTACAGCATCAGAGGATTCTGCCACTTCCAATGTACTTTGTGATGGGTACTGAACCTTTCTTAGCCTCAGCTTCCTCATCTATAAAATGGGGTGAAGGGAAGCGTAAGAAATTACCTCTACAGTTATTGAAAGAATTATATAAAATGATAATTATAAAAAGTGCCAGGTCTGGAACTTAGAAATCATTCAGTCAATATGAGCTATTAATAGCTGTAAAATACGAGAGCGCCAGTCATCACATTGCTCTGGTGGCTTCCCTACTCCATGCAGTCATTCTGATGTTCTGTGTCCTACACCAGCCTTTCCTGTCCCCTTGTTCTCTGCATCCCTCCATTGTTCTTAGATCTCTCAACCATCTGCAAAAGTGCAAGGAAATTTCTATATATCAAGATCCCCATGGTATGACATAACCTAAAACATGAAATTTATATTTCCTTCAGGTACTCTCTTTTTAAAGACATGACATAATCTATGACATTTTATTACCATTATTTTTATTCATATGATAACACTTTGCCTTTTTCCCCAAAGGTTTCCTGGCCCTTACTTGATCTATCTTACATCTTATATATAAATCCTTACCACTGAATGCTTATTTTCCTAAGCCCAAATCTTTATCTTCTAAATCCTTTCTTGCCCCTATTTGTTCATGATGCAATAAAAGGTCACCGATGAAATTACAAAATGCCTTAAGTGAACGTTTTAAGTGAATGACTATAATTTACTTTTCAATTTTTGACCTGCTATG
Organism: Pongo abelii; assembly: GCF_028885655.2. Taxonomy (NCBI): domain Eukaryota; kingdom Metazoa; phylum Chordata; class Mammalia; order Primates; family Hominidae; genus Pongo; species Pongo abelii. The sequence goes on from NC_071995.2 coordinate 23,510,658, forward strand.
GTCTTACTTTCGAATATTGCAGAGAGCACTTTGCTACTTGTTTTACAGGGCCATTTCCTTGAAATGTAATTACAAGCTGAAAAAGAAGTCCTAGGGGATTACTTAATGTATGTCCTTTACTAATTCCAAGGACAGTCAAAAAGTTTTCAACTCGAAGGATGATTGTTCAAACTGCCCACACCAACCAAGGTTTAGTGTTCATAATCTGGATGAAACCATTTTCTTGTTTAGAGTTCAAGGGGTTAAAAAATTATTACTGTCTCTGGTAAGAGGTTGTTTGGGAACTATATTGACTGGCTTGTTCCCTAAACATATTGGCTCCACGGCGCTACAAAGACTAAAAAGTATTTTCCTCCAGCAGCTGGGCCAAGATAAATTGAAAACTAACAGGGAGACAGTATGTCAATTTCAAAGATACCGGTATTATAATAGCTATGGTTTTAAAATACAAATCCCAGTCATTCGCTTTGTGGGAAAATTGGTACAAGAATATTTGATGGCTAAAAGACTGAAGAGCACCAAGGCCCCAACACAGGAGCTGAGAGTCTGGAGATGCCAGCTCCTGGCAGGGAAGAGACCTCGGAACCAGTTCAGCTTTTTGCTCTGTCACTGCACTCTGCCATTTAGTTCTGGTTGGGGAGAAGGCAGAGACTGACTGAGCTGACATCTCTGACTGTGATTTTTACATCTTCAAAAAGAGCAGCAATTTCTCCACTATGGTGTCCTTTAAGATTGATTTCATTGCAACACCTGAGACTTGTATTATCTAATGACACAAGGGTGACATGGTAACAAAAGGGCTCGGGGTCACCCTCTTTGCCTATCTTCACAGTTAGCCCTAAAGGCTTCAGTCTGGGACAGTTATTCTGAGGTTTCTTACTGATAATGACAGGAGGCAGACAAATGCCTAGATAGATAGGGGCAGGTCCTGGCAAAACCCCACCTCCAAGTTGCAGACAGTTTAAAGCCAGAAAGCCAAGCTACAAGTTAAATCCTCGGACTGGATTGAGACCCCACCTGCCCGTTTGGCACACTTTCCTCTGATTGATCCCCACCGTTCACCTATTTTTCATATACCTACACTTTCCTAATTGGCTTTCTACACTGTCATGTCCACCTTTGAGTGGCATCTTTGCTTTGACCTTTTTGCATACTCACAAACCAATCAATACAAACTACCTATTCTGAGCCCATAAAGAGCCCCAGGTTCAGCCATATTGAGAACTTTACTGCCTTTGGGTAGGCAGACCACCCCTGCTAAAAGCTGTTTCATCATTCAGTGAAACTCCCCTCCTTGCTCACTCTTCGAGTTTCTGTGTGCCTACTTCTTCCTGGTCATGAGACAAGAACCCAGACCTAGCCGAGCTAACGAGCAAAAAAATCCCTCATCATTATGTTGACTGCTTCCAATGCGAGGATTTTCCCCTCCACTCTCTATTAATGAACTCCAAGTCTCTTTATATTTATACCAAAACATAGGCTCTAGGTACACCAGGATACACTTGGTGATAGTATCCACCAAACCCAAGCAGCTGAACTCATTCATTCATTCATTCATTCCACTAAAATTTATTGAATCTCTACCATGTCCCAAGCACTATGCTACAAACTGAGATACATAACTCCCTATTGTCCAGAATTAAACACGATCCCTGGGGAGGTTCCCAGCTGGTGAGAGAAGGCAACTTCAATCAAATACTTATACAATTGAATATGAAGTTGCAAATGAAAGGTACCTGGTGCTCTGGGGACCAGCCCCCTCCTCCCCAGGAAATGGTTCTCAAACAAGATGTAAGGGATCAATGTAAGTTAATTAGGTAAGAGGAAGCAACAGTCTTCCAGGAAAATGCATAGTGTGTGGAAAACCTCTACAGAAGAAGAGAGCACAGTGTTTGTGAGGATATGAAAGAAGGCCAGTAAAGCAAGGTATGAGGATGAGAGGGAACATTGTGGAAACTGATGCTGGAGCCACAGGAAGAGATCAGGCCTTAAGGGGTTTATCTTTATCCTAAAAATCAATGGGAAGACAATCAAGGGTTTTAAGCAAAATGATGGCATGATCTGATTTGCATTTTAAAAAGCTAACTCAAGCTACAGTGTGGTAATGGACTGGAGAAGAGGCCAGATTAGATACAAAAAGCCCAGAAGATAACTTTTGCAGAATTCTAGGCAAGAGGCCATTGTCATTTGAAATGAGATGGTAAAGACAATGAGAGAAAATAAGAAGTGGATGTGAGAAAAAGAAATTATCTTCACAAGTATCAAAATGTCCATCAGCTCCATCCAATAACAATTTCTTAAGAATAATATATGTCTTAACAGAGAATAAGAATAGCAAAAAGAAATAAAAACAAAATAACCACATGCCCAGAACCAATATTGTGGCTTGACTTTTAAATTGTATGATCTTGTTATTTCAAGATTAGGATGAAGTCTTGCACACTTGGAGGGTGACTGTCCACACACTGTCACACACGCCACGCTCTATCGTGAGCATCCAGGACCTTTCCTTCTTCCATCTCTGTTGCCTGCACTGACCTAGGTTGACGTAACTTGATGCCATGTGGGTGCAAAGGTTTTGGGAAAAGCAGCCATCCGTTTCATCATTCATTCAGTACATTTTAATTTACCACCTGCTGTGTTATGTGCCAGACCCTGTCTATGTGCTGCCTTCAAAGGGCTCACAGTGTGGTCAGCAGAAAGCATGTGAGCCAGTAATTGTTATTCAATAACAATGTTGACAATTCAGTTATTGAATTGTTATACAATGATTGTTATTCAATTGTATTAAGAGAGATATATACAAATTTGGGGGGGAGAAAATAGATTTTTCATCAACATTGCCGGGTGGTTGAGACTTGGGAGAGGGAACTGGGAAGGTTTGCAGAAATGATGCTTTGGCTGGATCTTGAAAAATAAACAAGAATTCATCAGATAAGGATAGGAAGGGCATTTTGGGCAGAAGGAACAACATGTACAAATGTGAAGACAAAACGAAAAAACGAATTGTTCTGGGAAATGCAAGTCACTTAGTAAAAGTAAAAAGTAATGAGGGGCTGGGGCCGGGCATGGTGGCTCACGCCTGTAATCCCAGCAATTTGAGAGGCCAAGGGGGGGCGTATCACTTGAGGTCAGGAGTTCAAGACCAGCCTGGCCAACATGGTGAAACCCCATCTCTACGAGAAATACAAAAATTAGCCAGGCATGGTGGTGCATGCCTGTAGTCCCAGCTACTCAGAGGCTGAGGCAGGAGAATCACTTGAGCCCCGGGGGGCAGAGGTTACAGTGAGCAGAGGTCACACCACTGCACTCCAGCCTGGATGACAGAGTGAGACTCCGTCTCAAAAAAAAAAGCAATGAGGAGCTGGAGGAAGCAGATGGATGGCAATTGGTAAGCTTATATGCTTATATTAGCTGACATTCTCAGAGAGTTCATATCGTGAAGACCTTGTGTGACACTCTAAGGGATTTGAACTTTATCATACAGGTTGTAACCAGGAAGGATAAACCTGCTCAAGATTGATCCCCTGTCAACAGGAAAAAGACGCGGCCTCCTGTAGAGCTGCATGGAAACCAGATGGGGCTCAGCGCCCAAGGCCCTCAATCCTGATCAGTAGCAAGGCTTGGATTCCCACTACTCTCAGCAAGCCAAGGAAGAGACTAGCTCTTCTGCAACCATAAGCTGATGCAATAAATCCCATTTGTGTTCCCCACCCCTCACCTGCTGCCTGAGCTCTTCTGTAGCTGGGGTGAGGTGCTGGCAGTGCTCCGGGAACTGGGCCTGCAGCCTTCCTATTCCAGTACTGCTGTGAGTCAGGGGAATGATATGGAGGGAGGATCTAGTGCAGCAGCCTCCAGGCAGGATTCAGCACAACACTGGGGAGTGATCCTTCCCTCGGGCCTCTGCCTACTAACGACTGGGCTTGTCACTGGGAAAACACAAAACGTTACACAACCCAGCAACAACAAAAAAACTAGTCCTCTTAGAATTTCATGCGCTTTGATTTTTTTAGGGCTTGTGCCCTGTTTCACTTGTAGAGTCTAGAATGCTTGTGTTGAGTAAAAAGGAGATGCCCTAATATTCAAAGCAGCTAAATGTCCTCTTTGCCATAAAGACTCCATGTAACTGTGTGAACACTCAGGATTTTTCTCCTCTGTCCCGAGGTTGTCGTCTGCTTTCTTCTTTGGGTTTCTTTCTAGAAGATGGAGAAGTGCAAGTGACAGGGGCTGAGAGCACCCCCCAAACACACAAGCTCTCAGCCATGGGCAGCTTCTCCACAGCCCCAGCTGAGCACAAGCTCCTGGAGGTCTGCCTGGGAGAGGCAGACATGGAAGTGCCAAGGTGGCCAGATGGTTCCAGGACCACAATGTCTTTATTTTTAACTGTTTGCCACTGCCGCCCCCACCCCTGCCCGGCTCTGGACTACTGTCTTCCCCAGACAAGCAGGAGTGAAGTGGAGGGGGGAAAGCACTGACTGCCAGTTGGGGTATTCGTAACTGAGCAATAGGGATAGAAGGTGTGAGCCTGGGAGTGCTTTTATAAATTATTTTTCTTGTAGATTTTATTTTTAATTTATATCTGTGACCTGCCAGGGAGAGGAGAGAGAGAGAGAAAAAGAGATGCTGTTGAACACATGACAAAATAAAATAAAATAAAATGGAAAAAAAAAAGGCCACCATTTCTGGCCATCTATGTCATTCAACTGTATCTGCAAGATTTGTACCTGAGTCACCCATCATAGCTACACTGGCTTTCCATTCCCTACAAACACTAAGTTGATAAAAGAGGCCAAAGCCAGGGTTCTGCCCTATCTTAGTAAGTATGTTATATCTCAGTCTCTCAATCGCCCCAGGGGAATGGTTGGTGCATCCCTAATTACAGAACTACAAAGCCCAGTGTAGTTTCAGGTTCCCTTTCTTAGAGGGTAGAATTTCCTTATTTTTAATAATAAAATGCAACAGCATATCTACTAGCTGCTCCTTGTCCTTCATGAGTTTTCTCCGTGAATGCCGCTCCAGCCGACTTGGTGAGTCTGCCATTTAGCCACTTGCTCATCTGCATGGCAAGTAGTGAAGAGTGACTTAAGAGATGTCACACACACCAGTTTACATTTTATAACAACAAAATTGGCAGAGGGTGGAGGGTGTCATAGGAAGGCAAATTCATAATAGTGAACTTTTTTTTTTTTTTTTTTGAGACGGAGTCTCACTCTGTTGCCCACGCTGAAGTGCAGTGGTGTGATTTTGGCTCACTGCAACCTCTGCCTCCTGGGTTCAAGCAATTCACCTGCCCCAGCCTCCTGAATAGCAGGGATTACAGGTGCCTGCCACCACGCCCAGCTAATTTTTGTATTTTTAGTAGAGACAGGGTTTCATCATGTTGGCCAGGCTGGTCTCAAACTCCAAACCTCAAATGATCTGCCCACCTCAGTCTCCTAAAGTGCTGGGATTATAGGCATGAGCCACTGCACCCGTCTATGAAACTTTTTTGAAAGTTCTTGCATTAGTATAGATAACAGATGATAAATCTTGACCTAACCCAACGGCAGTGAGGTAAGAAAAGAGGGGATTGATTCAGGAGATATTTAAGAAATAAACTTGGATTTGGACAGTGAAATTCAAACATAAGACCCTGGTGTCCAGCTCAGGTGACTGAGTAGATGATAGTGTCATTACCTGAGACCAGGAATAGAAGAAAAGAAGCAGGATAGAGGGACAGAATTGTGAGCATGTAAACGGTAAGGAACCTATGGAACACTGAGGACAGTATCCAATAGGTGCAGAACTGCGTCTATTTTTGCTCACTATTATTTCCCCAGGAACTAGCACAGTCCCTACCACACAGTAGTAGTTGCTCAATAAGTACTTCATGAATGAGTGGTTGAACACTTACTTTACTTACATAGAATCATGAAAATTTCAAGAAAGCATAGTTGTGCTGGCAGCAGGGCATATTTATTTAGGTGACAAGTCCAATCAATGTGTAAGGCAATTTTCTATGCATCAAATCCTTGCTTTAAATTTAATTCTTACCTTGATGTTATTTTGTAGATTTTTCATTTACATTAAATTTTATAGTTCATGTAGAAATACTGTGTTTTTTTCTTGAGTCCAGAAATATTACTGAACTTTGGATTTTAAAATATCCTCAAACAATCTCCATGTCAGGCATCTGGAAGCACCTACAAACTGTAGCAACTTCAGTTCTTACTGACCTTGGGTGTTATGGTCAAAGACTATGTAAGAGTATAACAAGAAAAGACAATTAGGAAATTTATAAATTATGGCTACAGAACTAATCATACTTTGTGAATATACTATCCTCTGAATAGTATATTAGACCCAAGATGTATATAAAATCAGAGTGGATTGAACTCTAGAAGCAGAAAAATGTAAGCAAAATAATCAGATGATACATATTGTGTATGGGGCTGTTAGCCAGTGCTTCATTAACAGCAGACACCCCAGGTGAAGTGATTATCAAATTAATTTAATTTACAATTGCATTTCTCTCAGCACTTATTTTCTTTTTCTTAGCAAAGAGTTAAAATTCTGAAATCTCAAGAATAGAGTCTGAATAGACAGGAAAAATAAAACTTAGCAAGAAAAAAACCTATGCATAATAATTTTCAGAGTATAAAATGTTGTCTTACCCTCAGAAAGCACTTTTGTTTCCTTTACAATCAGCAGATGTTGACCCATGCCCATCTATCCTAAATTTGCTCACCACACTTACCCACTTACCTATTTTTCTGACAAACTGCTAATATAATTTCTTAATTACCTAACAATTTTCCCAGATTCTCTCCTTACACTTAGTTTTTGCTCTCTGTGTTGTCAGCCTCCACAGAGCTAGACATTGAAGACAGTAAGAACCTAACATTTTTGTCTGAAAAATTCTACTGATTTATCCAGGCTACTTCTCAAACTCTATATACACCTGAACCTACAGGTGGGGTTCAGACTGAGCCCTGAGCAATGTGGGTGAATCTTGGCCTTTAGGGGAATGATTGGGGATGGTCACCTGAAGCTATGGGAATCACTATCAAGTTACACTTGTGGTCTGGCCCTGGCTTTGAGGTATGGCTCTAGTAACTTGGTTTATGACTTCATTTCAAAACATAACCTCAGGCTGCCCTTCCAGGTCCCTGCCTCCCAGCCCATACCAAGTTCCAGTAACTGTGCTTCAGCCTTGCTTACAAAAACAGTCCCTAATTTTGGCCCCAATGCTAGGACGCTCACCTTGTTCACTTGTGTTCCTGCTGTGATAAATGATCAGTTCCCAAACCTCTAGAAGTCAGAGGCTCTGCCTTCTTCTGACCAGTACCCTTGGAAGCTGCCAGTTGCCAAAATCTCCAGCGTAGAGACTGGGAACTTGAAGTCAATTGTTTTAACCGGATCTCTGGGTATAGCTCCATCCACCCCCATTTTCATCTCTGCATCCTGCATACTAGCAGCACATCATGTTACTCCTTATTATCTTCTGGTTATTGCCAACAGTGTCCCACAGTAAGAACTGCAATACCCCTTTCTGGCTACTGGCTGGACTTCCTTTTAGCCCCCAAAGCTATGTTCACTCCCTATCCTATCCCTAGCCAACTCCTTTCCCCATTGTGTTGGGCAAGTCAAGCTTCAGGGTTGGTCTCTTCAATCTACTCAGAAGTTCTGAACACTGAAGATAACAGGGTAGAGCTAGTCAGGCCACGAGTGATTACAAAAATGTTGTGCTAGCTCACCTGTGATCTAAGAATGTTTGACCATCAGTGGAAGGAAGATAGTGAATTAGAAGGAAGATAGTGAATTGATCTGAACATAGACAAACACTCTGAAAACGCTCTCTGTACCTAGTCATACCTCTTTATTATTTGACCAAATTAATTAAGCCAGAGAAAATTCAGGGTTGAAATGATACCTCTCTGTAAGTTAATCAAATATGTCTATGCATTTAAGTGACTCCTAATAGAGTTTAAAAGTACAAATGAGCATATTAATAGAAATGAAACAGAGGCTTCCTAGTATCCAAACAAATGCTCAAAACTAAATTAAAATAGGATGCAAATTCCTTTCTACACTTGGACCTTTGTCTGTAAGAGCAACCAAGATTAAGAAACTAATCAAAGAAAAATAAATAAAGGTATACCAGGTTTTTCTGCAGGGAAACACCCTGTCATGTCACCAAACCTAAGAAGAAAATGTAATATGGAACAGTAACACCTCCTAAGAAAAGCTATCACTCCCGTCAGGCCTATGAGATGAGATGTGACTCAGTGGTAATTGGTGTCATGAATTCTTTTCAATTATTCCCAGGAAGCTAGAATCCTGAGCCATAATCAGTCTTTGTACCAAATTTTACACATTGTCAAGTAATTTAGAAAGATCTACACCATGGCAAGATAGAGCATTCCTTTATTTTTCATTTTGTTCTCAACCATAGACAACCTGCAAATTTTCATTAAACAAAGGTCTTAATTTTCAATTATTTCCAAATTTGAAAAACAAGACATCTTAAAGTTCCCGTCAGCTATTCTTTTGAGCAACTCCATTGCACTACCTCACTTCTAATCAATTGTTTTCCTTTCTCTATGAAGATAACAGATATTTGGACATCCAGTGATGATCCATTTTCCTGCTCTTCTCAGTTACAGAGCAATTTGAATAACAGTGGATATCAATTCATTGTTCAGATCACAATCTTAATTCACTGGAAGTTAATGATTTATTTCACCTTGCTCTTTTACTTTACTGTAATTATTATCCAATATAATGAAACAAAGACTGTAACATTCTCTGTTACTACTTTATGTTTTCCGAAATCCCAGCTTCAATATCTTTATTTCTTTCCACTGTCCTGGAAAATTGATTTCACCCCTTTTTTTAGTGGTGTTTTAGTTTTTGTTTTGCTTCATGGGTTCCTGGCATTACCCAAATGCCAAGGCAATTCTAAAGTCCGTAAACACTTTGAGAGAAAATAACAGTAATAATATTATAGTATGTTTTTATGGTGCATTCATTACAAAGCACTTTTAAACCCATTATCTCATTTTAACTTTGTTACTCATAATAATGATACTGAAATATAAAGACCAGGTATTATTTGTCCCGATGTGCAAATTATAAAATTCATGCTGAAAATGGTTCCATGACTTGTCTGGGATCATAAGTGTCATCATAGAAAGGCCAGGCTTAGGATCCAGATTTTTAGACTGCATACCCTAACTGGTACTCTAGTGTTAGCATTAGGCCAAGAATGGCAGGGCAAATTACCTTAATTATTCAATAGTAGTGGAACCATGTTCTAGATTCCTATAACAAAGAAGCAATGCAAGGTTTCCCCTTTATAAAACTCAAAATAATGTAAATGCTCTTATTTCTCTTTTCAACAGGGGATACCGGGGAGCTCAAAACCAAAAAGAGACTAGAGTATTGTATGGGAAACTATGGTGTTGTACAGGATTCCATAACCTGTATATCTACACTCTATTTTTTCTCCCAAAAAGCTGCAAAAGAAATTTCTTGGCCAGGTGTAGTGGTTCACGCCTGCAATTCCAGCATTTTGGGAGGCCAAGATGGGTGGATTACTTGAGCCCAGCATTCCTAGACCAGCCTGGTCAACATAACAAAACCTTGTCTCTACAAAAAAAAAAAAAAAAAATACAAAGATTAGCCAGGTGTGGTAGCACATGCCTGTAATCCCAGCTACTTGGGAGGCAGAGGCGGGAGGATCACTTGAGCCCAGGAGGTGGAAGCTTGCAGTGAGCCATGATCGTGCCACTGCACTTTTAGTTTACCAAACAGAGCAAGACCCTGTCTCAAAATAAAATAAAATAAAAATAAATTTAAAAAATGAAATTTCTCCATTTCTTATAAGGGTATTCTTAGAAGTGAAAAACCTTAAAACAGTTTCAAGGTGACTGAGTGATAAGAATGAACTAATCCACTAGAACCCATGTCTTCTAAGGAAATAAACCACAGAGTAAATAAACACTAACACCTTTGAAATCAGACAGGCCAGGTTTCACATCCCAGCCCTTCCACCTACCAGCTCTGGGACCCTCAATAAGGTATTTAACCCCTCTCAGTCTTAGCTTCATCTATGAAATGGAGGCAATAATAACAGCCACACAGAGTCGCTGTAAGGGCTGAGCAAGATAACATGTGAAGAAACTGAGGCAGCCCGTATAGTTGACAAACGCAAGGCATTTGCCTAAAGCTGGAACACTGAACTTCCCAGGCTTTCTTGCAGTTAGACACGTCCATGTGACTCAGTCCTGATTAATGATACATGAGCAGGAATCTGTCCAACTTTCCTCTTCTGTTTACTCCTTCTTTTTGCTGGGATCCTGAACCGAAACTGCGAAGTTCCTTGGCCATCAGCTAAGGAGGTTTGAGTAGGAAGACAGGGGTCTGGGAGCTTGATGGCACACTATGTAGCCATCACTGAGCCCTAAACTACCCACCCTCTAATTCTTTATTGCTTGAGATAAATAAGCAATATTTGGTTCTGCCCCCATCAGGTTTCTGTTATAAAGCAGCCAGATGGAAGCCTAACAATAGAACCTAATGAAAGTCCAGCAAAGATCCATCCCCACCAGACATTAGACCCCTTAGTTTCCTTCCAGCCGAAAAGATATATATCAGGGGAAATGATTGCAATAATATGAATAAGTGGAAAAAACTACCAAATTCTGTAGATTATATAGTATGATCCAAATTTTATTAAAAGAAAAAAAAATGGCTGTGAGACTCAGGGATATCCGGGAGCTCAGAGAATTCTATTAAGCACATTACTGTGAAGGAAAAAAAAAATGTGTATTTTCATTTTAACAAGGCTATTTTGACAAACTACTCCAAAATGTCCTGCTGGGTTTCCCACAGGCCAAGAATGCTGCAGGTCCAGGCCCAGTGGAACACGACAGGAGCCTACGGCCAACCTAGGAAGCTGGAAATGAGTGTCTATGTGGGGTGCATTAATGATGTTTTGTGATGCTTTACATATGGCCTTGGGTGAATGTGCTGAGGAGAAATGTAATTTATATCACAGTGTAAGAGAATGGACAGCCAACTGTGTTTTTATAATACCAAAAGGAAATATTTTTCAGATTATATCAGCACAGTTGTGGTTTCTAACACTCCTGCTACTCCCTCACTCATTTCCATGGAAATTTGTGTTCTTCCTTGGCAATATATCTTAGGCCAAAATAGGGTTCATTCAATAATTCCTGCAAACACTGGACCATGCAGGCTTAAAAGGGGCAGTTCCTGGCTAAGCAGGAAAGAGCTGGTCCCAACCCAGGGGATTGGGAGCAGCTATTCTCAAAGTGGGAACGCAGATACCATCACACCGTCCTCCTCAAATACAAACACGCAGACATACATCCCATGTTTTAAAAATCCTTTGTGAAGGTTAAAAATTCTGTCCTTCATGCCTAATAATATTCAACAAATATTTCACCAAAATACATTTATAGAGCCCTTTGGAAACAGCTACCTCTGAATTTCCTGCTTGGTTTCCTATAGTTCAAGCAAGGGCACTGCAGGGGTCCAGCCCAAGTGAGACACAGACAGGAACGCCCTTGACAGACATGAGTGGTTGGGAATGAATATTTATACTGAGTGGGAAGCACTGCAGTGGGCACAAAAGGGAAAACCCTCTTGTTCTCAAGAGCTCACAAGATGGTACTGAGACAGCAGATAAGGACTTTTAGAACACAGAACGCTGTCATATGGAGATATGAAGTTATGTACACAGCATTATGTGGCAGAATTGAATAAATTTGAACATAAAGTTACAGAAAGTTGTGGAAGGTTCAAATAGCAAAGAACTAACTAACTAAAAGGAGTTTGATGTGGCATCTCAATGCACAGACATTTCAATAGTTACCTCCTGAGGATACACCGCCCCAGCCCTTATAGGATCTGTTGCTATTCCCTAACATACCAGAGCATCTCCCTTCTTACACTGCATCTTTGTACCAACAACAAAAAAGACAATACTTAAAAGGAGGCAAACGAATAACATTGATAATGATGGCTGACATATACGGAGCATTTAAGGGGCAAGTGTAAAGGTACAGATGTAGAATCGAGGTTAGAAACGAGTGACTTAGCATTATTTCACTGAAACTCTGGGAAAGGAGTGAAGCTTTGTTCATGCCAAAAACACTAAGCCTGGCCCACTCACCTGCATTTCTACCTCATCTGCACACGCTATTTTCTTCCCACTGGGAACATAAATGAAGCATATCAATTAACTGGCAACCCTTTTTGGCTGATAACAAACTGGAAACATTTTGCTAAGAAATAATAATGGATGAGAGCAGAGGGAAAACACCATTTTTTCCAGTGATGCAAACTGGTTTACCAAGATTTCTATGAATTAATTAGTCATTTCAGATTCTTAGCAGGAAAATACATACATATGCAATTAAAAAAATCTACTCATTGAATTGGTTCTGCCTTTTGCAATGGCTGTGCCCATACACAATGATGTAATGACTTCTGATTCCCAAGAAAAAAGTATTCTTCCTTTATTATTCAAGGATGTTTCCTTGGTTTTGCAACTGGCTCAAAGAGGCACAGAATTCATTTGCACACACTTTACAAAGTAAATGTTTCTTATAACCCTATTGCTGCAACCGACAGATAATATAGGAGCCTAGTTTATATTTCTTTAATCATCCTTTTAAATCTATTTTCTAATACAAAGTTAGAATTCATTTGGTATAACTAAAAGTCCTCATCTATAAAAAAAAAAAGCTACTTTGGATTTCATTTAAAATGTTTCTATGTGAGGAGCAGTTAAAGGAGATTGCCTCCTTATCTCTTCCTCATGCCACAACTAGTTGGTAGCAGTTTTCATACACAGAATATCCTGTGGATTGGCTTGCTTAACCTCTGTACCACTCTCTTTCCAGCTTCCTGCTGAAACATGATAGTTAAAAACTGCCTTTCCTGGACTTCTTTGAAACTAGTGTCCTGGATGCAAATCATTTCTCCATTAGAAGCATTTGAGGAAGATTTGAAATGAGGAGGAGAATTGGAACTCGTCTTCTTTCCCCTATTTCTAACGGAAGCAGTTGTGGCCACGCTAACAGCAATGCAAGTTGGGGCTTCCCAGTCCCTAGACCACAGTTACAGTAGTAGGTTCTTGAACTCAGTAATTCTAGGAACCACCCTTTGGCTCCCATTTCTCCATTCTTCCAATGATTTTTTTAAATGCCAAATTCCCTATATGAAATATCTTTCTGCTAAAAGTACCTAAAGAGATTTCTGTACCTTGCCTAAACCCTCACCAATACAGTTCTATTTTTCATGCCTCAGCCTCAAGATACTAAGTATGAATCAGCACACATTAATACCAAACATATAATGCTTTGTATTTATAAAGTACATTTATTATGTTTTACAGTCGGGCGCGGTGGCTCACGCCTGTAATCCCAGCACTTTGGGAGGCCGAGGTGAGCAGATCACTTGAGGTCCGGAGTTCGAGATCAGCCTGGCCAGCATGGCAAAATATGGTCTCTACTAAAAATACAAAACAGCTGGGTATGGTGGCACATGTCTGTGTGATCCCAGCTACTCAGGAGGCTGAGGCAGGAGAACTGCTTGAACCTGAAAGGTGGAGGTTACAGTGACCCAAGATCACGCTACTGCACTCAAGCCCAGGCAACAGAGTGAGTGAGACTCTGTCAAAAAAAAAAAAGGACATTTCCACGCATTATCTAAGTTGATCTTTTCCACAGCTCTGTAAGGTAAATAGGGCAAGTGCTACTCTAGTCATCATGGAGACAAGACAGCTAAATCTCAGACGACTTAGGTAATTATCCAAGGAATTTAGTTAGTAAGAGATGGAGACAAAATTCAGTTCCATATATTATCTCTTAGTTATTTCCTTTGACACTTGGAAGCCTCCCAAAGGCAGATAAAGAAAAGAGAGAAAAACAGAGAGAAAACACATAGATGCTGGCAATAAACTAAAGCTTCTATTTCTTATTTCAAAAATTAAAAAGAAAAACCTTATCACTGCATTTTAAAACCATTAAACTAGACTGAAATATCTAAGGATGAGCTAGTCAGCATGGCTGTTTTATAGAGTGTGACTTTGGATCTGGCAGAACCTGTGCCTCAACTTTGTGGGATTCCTCCTTTAAAGTCTCATGGGCTATTAACAGAGATACATGAAAGGTTCAGTCCCACTTTCCAAGGCTCAAAAATTCTCTTTCTGTACAATCATCTGAGCAAACCAAGGGTGGCTAAAAGAGGTCTTGGGGAGGCCACGATTCATTTCTGAATTTTTCCCTAATTGCAATTTTGCCTAAGATCTCCCCTCCCCAAAACGAGGGTTCCCTAAAATAAAATTTCCCTTTTCCCCCCTCTTGCTGCCTACATGTATATTAGAGAAACACTTTATTTCAATGCTCAGAAAACCAAGAAGAGATATTAAGTAAGCAAAGCTTGATTTAGACCACTTCAAAAGTGGTCAAGTTGAATTATTCCTATCCATATCCACGACTCCTCCATTTCACAGTGGTAATCTAACCACAGGGTTAACATTCAAGAGCTCTAAGAAGCAAACTTCTCACCATATGGTCCCCACTCCTTGAGCAACATCAGTCCAAAGGAAACATTCCAGTATCACACAAATCCTCACGGTCATTCCACAGCCAACCTCAGAACACTAGAATTCCACAAGTCCCTGATCATTCATTTGTTGCTTCCTTCAGTCTCATAGGACTCAAATCAGAAAGGCTAGGAAAACTGTAACTCTATAACATCCTGCTTCCACCCTTGCATCAAAACACTATGTGATTTATTCACACACACAGATGATAGATATAAAGAAAAACATTTAAAGTTAAGAGAGAAGGAAGAAAAAAAAAGTCAATCTGATGAGTTAGGCAAACTCAATTATCCCTTTTCTATGACAGCAAGAAATTTAAGAAACCATACTGAAGGCAACCAACTCTATACTAACCTGAGGGAAGAGAGAATAAGTTGAATTGTCAATGGTGAATGAGTATAAAAACTCCCCGTCATACCACATGCTCTTCCCCATAGGGGAATTCATTTTAGTCATAGCAAAGAGATGGGCAGGGTCGCAGCAGTCTTCCATTTGTTTCCTAGGAGAGAAAACAGAGAGAGAGAAAAGAACAGCAGGTTAAATGAGGAGCAGATTCATTCACTTGTCATTCCCACAGAGATGTGCCGCCTTACCTCAGTGCCAGCTCACAGAAGCATAGCATCTCCAGGGTGATTAGACTACTATTAATTCACTCTTCCAGCCACCAAAATGCGTGACTAGAATATTTCACAGTAAAAAAAAAAGTTTAAGAAAAATACATCAGCTCTCAGATTCAGGTGAGATATGTCAAAAGATAAAAATAACCATTACAGTTGCAGATGTACTGATTGATTCAAACATCCAGGTCCAGAAAAGATTTGGATAGCTAACTTTGGAGACTGTTGAGCTATTCAGCTACAGCAGAGGTGCATCTCTATCTTCATTAACAATCAGGTGGTTAAATTCAGTGAAAAGAGACTTCCTGCGAGCTGTATGGCAAAGGAATACACAGAGTGACCCTAAAGAGAGTACACTCCCCAAAACTGGTGACAAGATAGAGAACAATCCCTTGGAAATCTTTTGAGTAGAAATAGAATGAAATGAATGATGTGATCTCAGACACTGGAGAGCAACCTGCCTTCTCACTGCTAAACCTCACGGGCCTTTTTGGTTCTCACTTTGACCTCTCAGAAGTGTTTGACACCGTGATGAGCTCTGTGACTTTGACAGAAGTTTCTCCCAGCTCCCTCAGTGTCTGAAGCACCAGCATCACTGGGGTAACCTCACCCTTCTGGGCTGGCTTGCAGGCTACTCCCCAGCTAGCCCCTCAAGTCTAAGCCATGTTTGTTCTGTGAGGAAATCTTATTACGACCCTCCAATTAACAATCTGTCAGAAATAAATTCCACTTACTCATGAGTAAAAGAGCTTATTCACCACTTCCTCCTCTAGGAAGATGAATAAAACAAATCGCTGGCATAAACCACTTCTGAATGACCTCACGCAGAAATGCTTGCTCAGACATCTTTAGCTGAAAGGGGACGGTGGAGTGGGAGACCTGACTTCAAGTCCTGCCTCTGCAGCTTACTAAATCCATGACTGGGCAAAGAGAAGTGGCTGCAGAACTGCCCTATGAGACTTCCGTGGAGAGTTCACTGAAAACGTACTTGTAGAGCGCACAGTGAAAGTTCAATACATGGTAGGTGTTCTCCTTCTTATTGTTACACCGCCCCAGCCTCATTGTTGCCAGCAATCAGCCTAGTCAGTAAGGCTGCAGCTGCAGGAGCCCCGCGGTGTGGGCAGGCTTCCTCAGCCTGCGGGGGAGGTGCTCTTCCCGCCACACTGTGCCTCCCCTTCACTCTCTGAGATCTTCGTTGGCTTTGCCTTCATGAAGGTTTCAATGGAAAGAAGGACAGAAGAGAAGGGCTCAAGGCAGACAAGGGGAGAAGAGCTCGGGAAGAAAGCTTTCACCTTATCAAAGTTGCTAGACCCAGTGTCTCTTCTTGCTCCTACCCTAGCCCTCTGTTTCTCATCAGCTGCTTCTCTTTCCTCTTCTTCTCCACCCCTATTCATTTTTATTGGTGTTTTGCCACCCAAAATGTGGCTTCCAGAGATGGTAAAGGTTTTCTTTGTTGTTTGTTGTTGTTGTTGTCCTTGTTTTTTGAAAAGGGTCTCACTCTATTGCCCAGGCTGGAATGCAGTCACTGCAACCTCAAACTCCTGGGCTCAAGCAATCCTCCTGCCTCAGCTTCTCAAATGGCTGGGATAACAGGCATGTGCCACCACGCCTGGCTAAGGTAAAGTTTTATACTGGACTGCAAACATTGTGTCAAAAGCGCATCCTAGGCGCTTATTGAGTCAACAGAAAACACCCGGACATGGTTTAAGACTATCTTTAAAAATAAGGAGAATTAACACTAGCATGATGCTAAATTTTGGGGGAGGATAGGCTAAATTTTTAGTTCCTATCTCATGTCTGCTGATATCTTATATTTTTTAGTTCTCAGAGCAACCCTAAGAGATAATTAAGGGTATGGTTATTATTATTATCATCATTATTCCTCCCAATTCTCATCTGAGAAAACAGGCTTAGAGCGGTTGCAGGACTTGCTCAGGCCACACAGGGCAGAACAGGAAGCCAGGTCCGCAGAGTCCAAGCTTTCTCCTCTTTGCGGGCTACCTGCTCAGAACCATTTTGATTCATTTGTATCTTTCTCTGCCCTAAAAAAAAATGCTGCGTAAACACTGGCCAACTGCCTGCAGTACACCAGGTGCCTTCATAGGTATTTTTCTACTTAATTCTCACAGTAACCCATGAGCTGGATGACTTTAATATTCTTTTCTCAAGTAATTTATCTCGGGTCACATAACTAGTGAAACGGTGGGGCAGGGCTTTGCTTCCAGGTCTTTGTACCTCCTATCAGGTACTTATTTCCAACAAGACCATGGCTCTGGCCTCCAGCCAAGCTGAACGTGCCATTCCGTACAAAGTGCTACAGGAGGTTCAGAAGGAAAATTTGTCACAGCCATATAACACCTTACGTTGCCTAGTACCTGGCAACTTGCAAATCGCTTTCGTATTTGTTTCCTCTTTGCATCCTCAAAATAGCCTAAGCAGACAGGTTACATTATTCTGAATCTATGGAAAGTGAAACTGACGCTGAGACCCAGAGACTTGTTTAAGTTCATTAGGTTAGCAAATGATTTCTTAATTATTGATAAAATATGTATTAGATTATGTTGAATCAAATTCACAGCTCCTCCTACAGCATCACCATGCTAGGGCACTCATACCTTTAGTGGGGGAAAACAAATACGCCATAGAAAATACAAAGTTTCACATGTGTAGAAATATTTTTAAATCCAAGAGGTATAGCAAATTCACAGCGATCATACCACTATTTGCAATATGAGTGGTTTTTCTATCATAAACTCTTAAACTTTTCCCTTCATCCAGAATGCCTCCACATCTTCCCTCTGCCATGACCATCTCTGGAGGGTGGCTAAAAAGAAACCACAATGTGGAAATGTGTATGCATATCCCATGTACCTGAGTGGGGTCCTCATTAGCTCACCAGCTACACTGGATATGGCAGCAGCAGCAAAAACGGGAATAGTACTGGTACTGTAGTACTACCAGCTGCAGTACTAACAGTAGTAGTCATATTAGAAGTAGTACTAGTGATTTTTACTGAGTTCTTACCTAAAATTGTGCTAGGTTCTTGGGATATAAAATTGAATTTAAAACCAGATCTTCCTTCTGAAAACATAATCAAGAAAAGGGGCAACCAACAAGCAAGTGACTTCCTGTGTATGCAGGGAGATGTGACCAAAGTCACAACAGAGATGTGCACAGACGTCTGTGGTTATTTGGAAAAAGGAGGACATTAAGTCATACCCAGGGTTCCAGGAAGTGTTTCCTGATCTGAGATTTGCAGCCTGTTGTTTTTAATGTCTAGGAAATTGTCAGATTAAATAATGGACTTCATGTCCATCCAACCTTCAGGTAATTCTGGAGCAGAGCTATAGACCAGCTTTTAGAAATTTTAGCGAATTTGGCTCCTATCCCCTTTTTCATGCTTTGCACTGATGCTGTGTATTATTTGCTTTTCTTTTGTGGCAGACAATAAAATCAGAGGATCAAAAAAGCTAAAGGAATTCCTTTTTCATATTCATGGTCAAATTGCCAGATCATTAAGTTTCAGTTGCGTGTGAGTTGAGTACTGGAATTACATCTAATTGCTTTTTATTTGAATTCAAGCTTCAGCAATAGTCGTAGCTAATGATGCTATAACTGCAGCATAAAGGTAAATACTTACGAAGCCTGGGAGCCACTTGCTAGAACATCACTCAGGTTCTTATCCCTCCTAATGGAATTCATAAGATCAGTTAAGCCAAGAAGCCCTCATCTGTTGACTGTACCTACCGACTAGGAAGCCAGATACTGAGGAAACTTAACAGGCAAATAAGGGTGAAAATCCAACCACTCGATTAATAATGCCTGGGATCAGAGTGAACCTTGTTATGACCCTTTCAGATGCCATGTTCAACACTTTGGTCACCAGGCAGGAAGAAGGTTGGGAGGTTGCCACTCCAATGACTGATACTTTTGTGCCCCTTCCAAGAGATGACTGAATTTGAGAGAGGAGGGGTGGGCAAGAATTTACCTCAGTTTCAGTATCTGGTCAAAATCTACTGTTACACTGTAGCTATTTAGACTTAGCTTTTGGAAGGTTAAATAGTCAGATATACAAACATCCAAATCAATGCCAGTGCTGGCATCCCTGAACATGCATGTGACAAATGATCATTTGATCTTGCATGTCCCCTTCATATCTAATCAGGGTATCAATGGGAGCAGCACAAACAGGGAGTGTCATCAGAGTTTACTGTTCGTAACCGAATATGCAATCTAAAATTCTTATACGCAATATAGGGGGTAAACAGTGACAATCTCTTTACGTGCTTTCTATGTTGAAATTCTATCAGTCAGGTGAAGTGTAAGTGAATATTTAATATTACAAGAAGAAAATGCTGCAATAATAAATTTATTATGAAAGCTGTTAGTTTTATGTACGAAAAAATTATGAGGAATTATTTACTACCTAGGAGAGTAAATTGGCAGTTAAAGGAAATATTAAGTCAGAGCATGTCTGGAATATAACCTTAGGAAAAATACCACAGAATTATTCTGCCAACGAATATTTATAAAATTTTAAATAATATAAAGCAGAATAACAGAGTTGAGATTAAATAAGTCAGGTCTTCATAGAATTATTTTACATACTGACACTCAAAACATTAGACAAAATAACCTTGAAGAACTATATTTAATTTTCGTTATTTAATTCCATTTAGACAACGAGATTTTCAAGGAAAAAAAAAAATCCTAAATTGGAACTCTTCACATCTTGTTATGAAGAACTGAAAGTTAAATGTTAAATCTGCCTCAAAAAGTTCCATGAGGAATAAATACTCCAAAAATAATATCATGAGAAATCATCTTTGATCCAATCACAATAGAGAATTCCTCATATCCCTCTTCCCTGCTTTATTCTTCTCTCTAGCACTTAAAACTATTTATATGCTATATATTTAATTTATAGTCTTATTTATTGTCTATATCCCTAAGGCCCAGAATATAAACTCCATGAAGGCAGAGACTTCTATCTTCTGTTCACTGTTGTATCCCCATTTCCTGAAATGCTGACTGAGACATTATAAAGGTGCTTAATAAATATTTATTGAAAACCTAGATGCTCATCAACAGTGGATTGGATAAACAAAATGTGGCACATATATGGATGGAATATTATGCAGCCATAAAAAAAGAAGGAAATCATGTCCTTTGCAACATGGATGCAGCTGGAGGCCATTATCCCAGGTGAGTTAATGGATAAACAGAAAACCAAATACTGCATGTTCTCACTTATAAGTGGAAGCTAAACACTGGGTACACAGGGACATAAAGATGAGAACAATACACATTGGGGAGTACTAGAAGCGGGAGAGAGAAGGGGAGAAAAGAACTGAAAAACGACCTATTGGGTACTATGCTCACTACCTGAATAATTGAATCATTTGTACCCCAAACCTCAGCATCGCACAATATATCCAAACCTGCACATGTACCCTCTGAATCTAAAAGCCATAATTAAAATAAATAAATAAATCTGAATGAATGAATAAATAACAAATAGGAAGAAAAAAGACAGTGTTAGAGAAAGCAGAGAATTGCAATGTGCATTTTGCTTCCACAATCAAAATTCAAATTTAAGAAGTCAATTCCTTATAGTTTTCTTCTGTGTTGTCTGTTTCGAGACTAAGAAACAAACACTTGTCAAAATAATTGCTTTAGACTGGCAAACAATTTCAGTAGTAGAAGATCCAGGATTTGGGGTATTTGCTGAGTAGTGAATCCCATTTCCTGCCACTGTGTGCTAGATGTTAGTCTGGTTAAAGTAGGCATGTCTGTAGGACTGCAGACACGCAGCACAGAGGCTACAGGAATAATCCACCAGTGGATGGTGCTGAGAAATTATTTTTCCTTCACTGTATTGTCAAACATCTAAATGTTGACTTTGAAAATGTTTGGTAAGGTTTCAAATTTAATCTTGTCTCTCCAAAGTTCTTCCTATCCTAGTGATATCTGACTTGTCGATTATTGATTTTAACGTCTGGCTTTCAGCCAAAATGTGTATCTAATGCATTTCCTCCAGACAGCTAAATCAATAGTCCTTATTGTAAAGTGTCCTGAGCTGAGTTCCTAAAATTCCTTTTAGACTACAATATGTTGACTCCTTGGGTTAATGTCACAGAGCCTGATTCATGACTGAAAATGTTCCCAAACCTCAATATTAGAGGATGGTTTCGAAATTGAGGTAATAGATATAAATCACTTAGCACATTGTATAGCCTCAGTAAGTAATTTCATTCTCCTTCTTAATAGTTAGAGACAATACAACTTTGTTTGCTTCACACAGTATCAGTTTATAAATTTTTTCTGGCCATAATTTTTAATAGTTACCCCTTCTATTCTCAAACATGTCCCTTTTTGAATAATAAGTTGTATGTTCACCATATAAAGAATAGAAGCTGAAAAGTTAAGCATCTAACAAAAGGGGGCTTTTCTTTAAGTGAAGAACCTAGTAGCCTAGACAGAAATCAGAGGAGTTTCTTATTCTAAAAACTAAGTGGCAGATTTCACATGAAAGTAGAGTTTGGGCCAGCATATGCTAATTTTTTCCCCTGACTTAAAGAAATCTGTCTGAAATAATCAATTTTGAAGCAGGTATTTCTTTTTTAAAGGGTCACTGTTGGCTGATGGCCCAGACATATTTTCTATATGATCTAGAACAAGAAGTGGCAGAAGCTGCTCTGAAGAATTTCAGTGAATGTTTATTTTCAGTCTCCCTGTTTATACCTACTGGTCTATGTAGCTAGAAAGATTCTAATATTGTGTTTTGAGAATCAAGCAGCAGGGTCTTGCTCATGGAGGGGGAATGGAAGCAAGTGGTGATAATACTGCCTCTGGGGCAAAGACAATACCTTTGCCCCAGGTATTGGGGCAACTGTATTGGTTCCCTGCAGTAGCTTACATCATTGACCTAATAGGCCAAAATACACACTCCATATAGAGTAGAGATTTGTATTCATCTTATTTTTCTATCAAAATCTCTTAAATTGTATGAAGGAGAAGTACTTTCATTAGATTATTGCTTCAAAATAATGTTTTCTACAGATATAATAAAAAGTCTTTTCAAAGATTAATCTTCTGGATAATTTGCCAGAACTACAAACACAGAGAAAAACAACTCTTATCCACTACTTAAGCCAGCAAGTAATCTTGTATTTAGCAGTATTTTATTTTTCACATTTGAAATGACTACATGATAAAGGAAATGTGTTCCAAAGAAAGGCAGATTAGTGCCATGTGTAATTTGTGTTTCTCTAGTAAGGGCAGAGAAAATTGAAAGAAGGAACTTTTGAAATACAAATATTTTAAGGAGGATCTGTTTTTTCTAATACATATTTGTTTTATAATTTATTGAACAAGTACACAAAATTATTTGGATTAAAGAATATCAATGTTTCCAGGAAGGATTTCAATGAATACTTATTTTCAGTCTTCCTACTCAGGCTTACTGATCTATACAGCTAGAAAGATTCTAGTATTATCTTTTGAGAACCACTTATTTGTTATTTTAGTAGCTGGAAGTGACTGGACCCATTCAGACCGCACTCATTCAGTCAATCAACAAACATTTGCTGAGCAACTTCTATGTGCCTAGTGCTGTTCTAGGCGCTGAGGATAAGGCAGTGAATAAACCAGGGGCAGAGGTAGGGGGGACATCTTGCCTCCTAATTCTAATGGAGAAATCAGAAAAACAAAATAAATAATTCACTTGGGTGAATTGGGAAAGATGCAGTTTTTAACAGGGTGGCTAAGTCAGTCCTCACCAGGTGATATTTGAGTAAAGACCTGAAGGAGGTGAAGAAGAAAGCCATGTGAATATCTGAAAGAAGAGAATAGTGGAGTCAAAACTCTCTGTCTCCTCGTAGGGTCCTGGCTGGGTCTGAGAATTAAATTGATTCATGATAGATTAACAGGAGAAAAGTTTTAAAATTTATTTAATGTAAGTTTTACAGGATATGGGAGCCCTCATAAGAAAAATAGGACTCAAAGACATGGCAAAACCTACATGCAGGCCAGGCACTGTGGTTCACAACCGTAATCCCAGCACTTTAGGAGGCCAAGGCGGGAAGATGGCTTGAGCCCAGGAGTTTGAGACCAGCCTGGGCAACATAGTGAAACCCTGTTTCTACAAAAAAAAAAAAATTTAATTAGCCTGATGTGGCGGTGCATGCCTGTGGTTCCAGCTACTTGGGAAACTGTTTGGAGGCTTGCTTGAGCCCAGGAGTTCAAGGTTGCAGTAAGCCATGATCACACTACTGCCCTCCAGCCTGGGCAACAAAGTGAGACCCTGTTTCAGAACCAACCAACAAAAAGAACCTACTTGATTTTGTATAAGGCTGAATAAAGAGACCCAATTGTGGAAAAGTAACTAAACCATGGCAAGGCTAAAGGAAGACAAGATTTATTTTAACAGTCTGCTTGTACAGAATTCTCTTGTCTATGACTCCCCATCAAAGAATGTGTCTTTCTTCCTAGCATATGGAGGGCAGCTTTCACCTGGGAGTTTTTAATCTCCTGCCTTCAGGAAGAAAAAGGGAAGATAAGAACATCCTTCTTGCATCTGCTGTTCTTCAAGTGTCTTTAGCTTGAAGTCACCCCCGTGTGGTAGTGGTATGTTTTGGGGGACATAATCTGCTGTCCTTCAAAAGCATTCCAGGTAGAGCAAACAACAAATGCAGAGGCCTTAAAGAGGAGCATGCCTGGTATGCTGAAAGGCCATCAAGGAAACCAGCAAATCTAGAATAAAGTGAGCATGGGATGGACTGGTGTGTTGGGGAAGAGGCTCACACAGGGTTGGGTGCATGCGGCACTTACTCTGAGTGAAAAGGAGAAGAATCTGCCCTCCCTTACAGATCCTCAAGAATAAATCCAACTCCAAAAGCACAGCAAAACATTTGAATTTGACTAGAAGTTGCAATGGAGGGTGTGGGGCCACTGCACAGCAGAAACTTCATAAAATCTTCCAGTGGATGCCTGTTTCTCTCCTGGACATATTTCTAACATTTTCTCTAACCAGCCCCGTCAAGCCCACCCTCTCTCACTCTTATCTCTGTCCTATCCACAGCAAGGTATCCCTCTATTAGACTCTTCAATTTTGATTCCCCTCATAATCATTTAACACCATGCTTAGATATGAGAAAACCCACCCAAGAAAATATTTCTGTTATACATGAATTCATATCTTTATGAATAAAATTCTGTTCGTCTGTTAATGGCATCACAGAAAAACAAGGAAGTGGGTATCTGTCACATCTGGAGAGTGTGTTTCAGTGGTCTGAAGTTTAAAACACATGTTTGGAGAGATGCAATGAATTCAATTCTGGAGGCTTGAGCAGGAGCATAGGGGTGGGCAGGCCCATCCACTCAAGAGAGAGGCAGTAGTTGGGCAGTCATCATAAGAACAGCTGAAAATACGGTCCAGATCAGAAGTACCAGTCACCACATGAACCACTATACTCCATTGGGATTTTAGACATGTGCGCAAGTAGCAGATGCTCCAAACTGCAGGCAGTGACTTATAATTGAGCCACTTCTCGAATATACGTGTTTAGACAGCAGGATGGGATGCAGCAGGCATGCCTTTATCCAATCATGGCCCATGGTGCTCCTGAATAGCACTGGGGAGGCCAGACATATATAATAGATATAAGAACTCCATTCAGAAACACTTTTTCTTTCTTGTTGTAATGACACCTAGATCTGAGATTATGTCTGTGAAAGATGGGGAGAAGTTTGTGAAAGGCAAAGCAAATTAAAGGAAGAGAAAAAAGATACACAAACAGCCTTATACATTTCTGAATTATACAGATTTTTTAAGACAGGGAACTGAATCAGCAAACATTAAGATGATCAGGGAAGTGACATATTTCAGAGGGTAAGATCCTGGAGTGAGCTCCATGGACTCATCCCAGCTGCACTGCCTACTAGATACAGGACTGGACAGTAGCATCTGTCCTGAAATTTTTCCAGATCCTAATTGTCTCTTTCATGATTCATGGCATACACTTCCAGTATTTCTGTGAGTAAGATTCAAAATTATTTTCTGAGAAAAACTTTGGCTTTGTGCTATGAACCATTTTCACAGAATGGAATGCTGTATAAACACAAGTCAAAGATTCTCAATTTTCTTTACAGAGTATTAACTGTGCCACCTGCTTGTCTAAAACATATGGGTTTCTCTTTACTCAGCACAGAATATCAGCATTTCAGGTTGTCAACAACCTTTAACTGACTGTCATCCAGTTTCCATTAAGAAACGTGCTAGCTGAATCTTATTCTGGGAGCTAGAGTCTTTATATTTGTGAAATTATGAAATATAAATTTGCTCTTTGACCCCGTTTCCTGGCATACAAGTCTTAAAATCCTTAGAAACTCCAAAATGATGTCTTTTTGTATGCTAGTGAGTTGGCTGGTGGCTAGAGACCCCTAGGTAGATTCAGGATGGGGGCTGATCATTTAAAAGGCCAAAGCGGGATTACAGGATTAGAACTTTAAGCTGCATCTCCCAAACTCTGGGGAGGAAAGGGTGGCTGAAGGTTAAGTTGATCACCAGTGGCTAATGGTTTAATCAATCATGCCTACATAATGGAGCCTCCATAAAAACCCAAACTGACAGGATTTGAATAGCTTCTGTATAGCTGAACACCTGGAGTTCCTGAAGGGTGATGTGCCTGATGAGGGCATGGAAGTTCCGCACCCCTTTCTCCATATCTCACTGCATGCATCTCTTCATCTGCATCCTTCATAATATCCTGTATGATAAACAGTAAATGTGTTTCCCTGAGTTCTGTGAACTGCTCTAGCAAATTAATTGTACCCAAGGAGGAGGTTGTGGCATCCCCAATTTACAGCCAGTCAGTCAGATGCACTGGTAAAACAACCTGGGGCTTGTCACTGGCATCTAAAGTCAGGGGCAGTCTCAGGGACTAAACCCTCATCCTGTGGGATATGACTCTATCTCTAGGTAGACAGTGTTGAAATTGAATTGGAAGACACCCAGCTGGGTCCACCACAGAATCAATTGCTTTCTTATTGGTAGGGAGAAATCCCCATGCATTTGGTCAAAGAAATCTGTGTTAATTGTTGTTGAGTGGAGTTTGTGCATGTTTTTTTCCTACTCTCAATATTCTTTCTCTATATCAAGTCAAATCATGAGGAAGTAAGCTATTTATATCACATAAAGGTAACTCTTTTTAAACATCAGCCCTATAAATGATCATAGACATAAACAAAGCTATTTTCTAGTTCCAGTGGGTCAACTCAGTTCCTCACCAACATATTGTGAAAACAGTCAGGCAGGCACTGCCACCTCATCCAACCATCATCCCTCAACTTGTCACTGTGTTCACTGCATTTGTACTTAATATTGTTTTGTGAATATCACTGGCCATCTTGATAGAAAAGTGCAAAGGTGTTGAGAAAGTTGAAAGCAACAGTTAAGGAGAAGCATAGACTTAGAAACAAAAACAAAAGTAAAGATTTTTTTTTAAACTTGGAAGCATTGAGAAAATAAAGGATATTACAAATGTAGATGGAATAAATCATTTGACAAGGAGTGAATAAAGAAGCAACAACTGGTGAAAGGGAAGGAAAATGAGAAACGAAATGGAGTTTGTTTTTTTTTTAGTTTGCTGAGAAGATAATGAGGTAAATGTAATGGGATAAATACTTGTAGACAAACTTGTCATAATTTAGAATCTAAAGGTATATTAAATTAAATAATAGATATTTCATTATTTGGATATTTTCCAATAAAAATATATTGTAGGAAAACATTCTTTCTAAAAAAAGTGTCCTTTTTAAAGAGGTGAACAATTTTTGTCTAATTCAAAGCTTATTTAACTGTCATATATAAAACAAGGTAAAAAGAACCAGGAAATAAGACAGATGTAAAGAAAGTTATAGAAATAAAGAGGTATTTTCTGGTAAGAAAGCTTAAAGAGAAATCATTTTATATGAGAAGGAATCTTATACAGTAAATTTAGTCTTAGAATAAAAGGTCTGGTTGTTTATGAAAGAGGGATGTTCAGGACAAACCAGAAAGTCCAAGCATGTCATGAATAGTCTGTGTAAGTCCAATAAGAGGCTGTATTAAAAAATGTATAGAGTATAAATCCAATAAGATGATTTATTAAAAAAATTTTTATATGATCAAGTTGTCTATAATTAAAGGGAAATTATAATGGTCTTTCTAGAGATTGGGTTTGATGTAAAAGAACACTAATACACTAAAAAATTGATTAGAACAATAAAATTTTCTTAAGGGACTGATTTACTGTTAATAAATTATAGGAGATTTTAATTTTTTTAACCCAAAGTTCAACTTTTATTGCATCCTGCCATTTTCAGTTTTCTCTCCCCTTTTAAAAGCCACAAAATACTGACACTCTCCTTCAACTCATTCCCAGCTCATATAAGGTTTTTCCCCTCAAGTTCTGTTTGTTGTGGCCTGATGCTAACAATGTTTTCTTAAAGGTCTGAAGGAAATGATTTCTTCCAACATAATATATTCTATGCACTACAGAAAGTCTTTTCTTTTGCCTTTTGGTAACAGGCCTAACAGATTTTACATTTTATCAAAATTATTCCTATGCCATTATTATTAAGTTTTGGTTTGCTTAGAAATAAAACTAAGATTTAAAAGAGTTATTTTTTAATTAAGGTTATTACATCTGTATATCTTTCTTTATGTGCTTTTAAAGTCCTCATGATATTGAGTTACAGGGCTTTGACTCCTGGGTCTAAAACAGACACCAAGTCCTGCTAAATCTTAAAAACTGAAAGCAATTAAAGCCTTATCTCCAGGCCCACTATAAAATGCCAATCAAAATAAACTGCATTCCTGAGACACAGGGCCAGAAATTAAACCTATTCAACTCCTCAAGGTCCAGGGACTATTGCAGAAGGGGTGGGTATGTGAGATTGCAAGGCTGATACTGAGAGATGAAATAAGTTCAATTCCTCAGTAAATTAACCATTAACATCAAAGGCACACTAATGCAAGACCAACATATGGGCCCCTGTATCAGATTAGCAAGGTTTTCTTGAAGCATTAACTGACTCTTTAATAAAACTTAGAAAGGTTATAAAAGGCTTATTGAAGTTCTATCTTACGGTCAAGATTACAATTTTATAGATTGTTTATAAAATTTTGAAAAACAAGTTTAATTGGCTTTGTGCTTTTTTATTAGGGCTTATTGTTTGGAAAACTAAGTCTCTTCTCTCAAAGACTGAAGGTTTTTGCCTTTTTTTAAAATCCTTGAGTTATCATTTTGTTTAAGTGAATGACTTATTTTACAATGACCTGTGATCCAATTTTGTGATATCAAGTGTCTTAACCTTTGATATTTGATAAACTTCTCAAAATCAAATTATAAATTTTGTCTTTTTCTGACTTAATTAGTGCTTTAAGATGTTAGGCTTCCTAAAGTCCAAAGTTGACATATTTGATGTATTTGGTATAAAAATTATATAGGAAGCATCATCAAATCTGAAATGGTATTTGGTTTTCTTTGGGTTGTATTTGTATAAATATGTTATTGGTATGTGTTCCAAAATTATGAGACACTCCTATCATTCTGATATGACTTAGTGTACATTTTCAGTAATAATTATAATTGTTATAATAAATTATTGTGTGCCACAGAGGTAATAAATTTCTTTGTCAATTGTGTCTTTGACTATGGCTGCCCTAAAAGTTTTTGTCATCCATGGACAATTATTGTATTGTTTTGATCCTCTTTAGAAGGTGGTTTTATAATCAGCTGTAAAACTCTAACAAGTGCTGTTGAATGAAGGTGTCTGATAACTCTGGAGATTGTGACATCAGAATAGTGGTAAAACTTTCAGGACTCATGGAGAGATGAAAGGTTTATGAATATCAAGCAGAATAGGTATTAACTGCACAGACTAAACTAATAGAAGACCAGAGTAATCTTTTTGACTTTTTGCTTAAAATGTTGCTGATCCTTTGTTTTGTTTTTCAGAGTAAAGGAAACTTTTTTTTTGAGATATTGACAGCTTTTAACAATTAAGTATACTCCTATAAACAAAATTTGGAGCATATTTATTTCTCTCCACCTGATTTCTCCAGAATTCAGAAACTATTTGTGAATATTCTTAACTTATGGCAATATAGTTATTTGCATAAGTTCAATAAGAATATGTTTTCATTTGTAACAGGACACAATTGGAGAAACTGGTTATTTTACCAAGGCTTTGACTGGCATGGTGTGCTTTCCTTTAAGGAATCGAAGTTGGCTTAGAAAGCCAATAAAAGCATTTTGGGAAAACTGGCCTCATACCTTGTCTACGCAGTTCCTGAACAGGGTTCCTGACCTGTGGTAAGTAAAGAATGTCACTTTCTGGCAGGCTGAGGAGCCCCAACCTTTTAATACCTTGGCACCTCAAGAGGAGAGTAATTCATCCAACTCATAGGTATTTGATGGTACAAATCCATGGCTGGGCTCAGCTTTAAAAAAATCTTATCTGAGACTCCTTTTATGGAACAAAGTTCCATCAAAGCCAATATAAAAAGCCTATGTGAAAGATAATTATTCTTGCTGTACTTTATACAAATAATCTGGCCAATATAATAAAGCAAATCAGTCCTACCATGATTTGTCTTTAGTAAAAATAGGAAACTGGAGAGAGTAAAATTATGTTTTAAAAACTATAGTACACCTGATGTTAGATTCTAGTTTTGCCTAAGGTTTTTCAATTTTTATTATTTTCTAAGTTTAGACTGAATTCTAATTTTTCCTGGCTGCAAGTATCCAAACATAATGTTTTCAATCTTTTTCTTCTTTCTTTTCCTTTCCCCCACAATTTTCCTAATTTGAAATCACTAAAAACTAACCTTTGCTTTCTTAAAGCCCTGCTAACTGAATTTAGACAACTTAAATAAACTTCAGAAGAAAATAACAGCAACCTATTTACACACATAAGCCACTTTCATACCTGCCTACTGATGTATGGACTTCAGAGTAATGTGGCCTATACCAATTTTCCAGGATTGTTCTTTTGTTTGCTATTGTTTTTCTCCCTTCCTCCCCCTATTTTCTCTTCATAGAGCATGAGACTTCTCAACCTGCTAAAAATGAGCTTTCCTAATAACTTGGGACCTACCTATATAGGAATAAACCATCCCAGACATGAAAGATCAGATAAAACCTGAGACCAAAGGCTAATTTTCTTGTAAAATGTTTTCTCCAAAAATTTTAGAAAAGAAAAGGGGGGAAATGTCAAAGGAAAACAAATCTTGGGGCCCCAAAAATTACTAAGCTAAAGGGAAAAGTCAAGCTGGGAACTGCTTAGGGCAAAGCTGCCTCCCATTCTATTCAAAGTCATCCCTCCCCTCACTGAGATAAATGCATGTCTGATTGACACCCTTGGAAAGGCTAATCAGAACTCAAAAAGGATGCAACCATTTGTCTCTCACCTACCTGTGACCTAAAGCCCCCTCCCTACTTGAGCTGTCCCACCTTTCTTGATGGAACCAATGTACATCTTACATATATCAATTGATGTCTTATGTCTCCCTAAAATGTGTATAAAACCAAGCTGTGCCCCAACCACCTTGGGCACATGTTGTCAGGACTTCCTGAGGCCGTGTCATGGGCACACGTCCTCAACTTTGACAAAATAAACTTTCTGAATTAAATGAAACCTGTCTCAGATATTCAGGGTTCACATTTTGGTAACCACAAAGAGATTCTAAGTGGATGTGCCCCTGACCTTTGCCAAATCTCCTATTGGTGCTTGGTACCAGCTTGAGATATCTTTATGGCTCAGACCTTTAGGACAATTTGCTGAAGCCTGAAAGTGCCCCCCTCCAGAGAATCCCTGATCTCCCAAAATTTGGTCAAGATCTAAAGTTTGTATTGCCATACAACTCCTTTTTTTTTTGGAATTTTGCTTGCTTCTCACACAAGGAAGGCAGGTTTCCTGCTTCCATGACAATGGAAGGCAGGTAACTATTTTATGAAGTCTGAACTCTTCCAACAGGGAAGATGAATTTGAGATTTTTCCTGCTTCTAGGATGGTAGAGAGCAGTCTTCAGCCTGAGACCCATTCCTAGGTAAGTAACCGAATCGGGGTTTGTTTTTGGCTAAAGTTAAGATTAACAACCAGCTGCTTTTAATTGCTCCTTATCATTAGAATGCTCAATAATTGTATAAGTTGTTTTGCTTAACTGTTTGTTTTGTTTTGCTTTACTGTTTTTTTGTTTGTTTTGCTTAACATTTTTGTTGTTGTTTTTGTTGTTTCTGTTTTTGTGGTTGTTTTGGTCTTTTTCCCATTGGGTTTGATCAACTATATCCGACTTAATCATATTAGAAGGAAAGTTCCAAATCATGTGGGAAAAGGCCTCTGAACTGGCTAAATCCGCCCCCCCCCAACCACCACCACCCTGCCACACACACACACACACACACACAGACACACACAAAGGTGGTGTGGTACAGGTAGAAAAATGAACAGCAAAAAACAGGAAAGACTTTCATTTTTGACTACTTAAAAGGCTTTATTTACATAACAAGGCCACCTTTTTGCTAGTCAGGCCAACCAAAAGAGCAATGGCTGTCGCCTCACGCTGCTGTTCCATAGCTAAGGGTTCTGCCATCTTTTTTTCCACCACAACAGCCTGGGTTTGTTTCCTAAATCAAGCCCTTTCTGGTTTGATACTTGGTACTTCTAAAATAGCAGCAATTTGTTCCAGCTGAACTACGATCATAAGATTTAAAAAGATTTTTTTTAAGGAGCTCAATGGTTAAAAGTCAGCTTAATTACAAGCTAACATCCAAAAATGTATGCGTGTGTGTCTATGTGTTTGTATTTAAAAGGCCTTCATGTTGGCCTTTTTTTTCTCCTAGGACCTTGTCTTTTTTTTTTTTTTTTTTTTTTTTGAGCAAAAGTTTTTTCTTCTCAGTTGACTGAATTCTGTTTTCTTCATTTACTTCTTCCGTCTCTCCTTTCTCTTGCACCCTCTGCTGAATGAGGAACCTAAAATAGTTTAAAACAGCCTTAAAGAAAAACAGAGAAAGTGCCAGACTCCCTTTGGGGGAGAAACCTGTTTTTCCTTATGGAACCCCAAGAGCATAAACAGACGAGTTCATCTCAACTCTTAAACTACTTGCTTTTGTATTTTGTTATTTGATTTATTGACTAAAATATTTATTGCAACAGAGGCTACTCTTGGGTTTTTAGGGAGAATGTAGTTTAGACACTCAGAAAAGTCTTTGTTTAAGTGCACTGTAAAAGCATCACATGGTCTAGCCTCAGAATAATTCTCCTTTTTTGGAGACCCAGGATTTAATGTGGGCTCTGCCCAGAGCTCAGATCCAGTTAAAAGACAGGTAGTCCCTATCTAAATAAAACTGGTCTCCTCTTACAGTCCTATGGTAGATTTGTATAATTTTGTGCTTGACATTCATCTTTAATCTCCCTCCAGCTCTACCAGACTTTTTCTTTCAGTACCTTGAGATGTAAATTTTGCTATCTGATTTTTCACTAAGAGTTGTTTCCTTCAATATGCAGATTTAGGGCTATTTAGCTGACAACTGCCAGGGTGACGAAACAGGTTAGCAAGAGTTTGCAAGTCTAAGATAGGAAAAACACAAAAGAGGAGGTCTTAGGAATCTATAAATGTACTTCTATCGGTATGCCTAATACATCTCTTTATTTATGTGCTGTGTACACAATGTTTCACTGCTAAAAATATATAAAAGAGTTCTAATGAATGGGCTTAAAGAAAAATAAAAGTGCTTAAATCAAATACTTTATCAGAAAAAAGGAAAGACTAGTCAAATGCTTTCTCAAGTGTACATGACTTAAGTAGAATCTTTAATAAATAAGCTAGCTTTAAAATTACTGGTAAAGTAATATTAGAAGTGCCTTAAGAATTTCCAGCATACTTTTTTTTTTTTTGAGATGGAGTTTCGCTCTGTCACCCAGGCTGGAGTGCAATGGCGCGATCTCGGCTCACTGCAACCTCCACTTCCCAGCTTCAAGCTGTTCTCTTGCCTCAGCCTCCCAAGTAGCTGGGATTACAGGCGCCCACTACTATGCCCAGATAATTTTTGTATTTTTAGTAAAGATGGGATTTCACCATGTTGGTCAGGCTGTCCTCGAACTCCTGACCTCAGGTGACCCACCTGCCTTGGCCTCCCAAAGTGCTGGGAATACAGGCGTGAGCCACCACGCCCAGCCCAGCATACATTTTTGTTTGCATTTATTGACCAAGCAATCTCATACTTATCCCTGGCAAATACTATAAGGTGTCAAAATTTGGCATTGGGGTTACCTAACTATAAACCCAGCCCAAAACAGAATGATTTTTGCTTGTGTAATTTTTAATAAATAAGACATTGATATTGGTTTAATGAAAATAGCTACATCTTGAATTATTTAGTAAAATTACCATAACTTCTAATCTTGTGGTTTTGGGCAGTCTAGTCCACAGGCAGTAAGAAGGTTTGTTTTGGGAAAGGACTATCATCATCTTTATTTCAAAACTAAACTATAAACTAAGTTCCTCCCAAAGTCCAGGAATGAACAAAGACAGCTTGGAGGTTAGAAGCAAGATGGAATCAGTTAGGTCATATCTTTTTCACTGTCTTTCACCTACCTGTGACCTGGAAGCCCCTTCTCTGCTTGAGTTCTCCTGCCTTTCTGGATGGAAGCAATGTACATCTTACATATGTTGATTGACGTCTTATGTCTCCCTAAAATGTATAAAACCAAGCTGTGCTCTGACCACCTTGGGCACATGTCATCAGGACCTCCTGAGGCTGTGTCATGGGCACGTCCTCAACCTTGGCAAAATAAACTTTCTAAGTTAACTGAGACCTGTCTCACATATTCAGGGTTCACACCTTATTCTTTCTTTCTTTTTTTTAGTATGCCCTCATTTTGGAATAGCTTACAATCCATTTCTTTCTTGAGAAAGGGTACAAGCAAAGTACAATTTTTGAGGCTTTGGCTGTTGAAACCACTTCCTAGTTTTGCTGGGTAACAAAATTCCAGAATGTTTAGAAATAATTTCCCTTAGATTTTGAAGGCATAATTCATTGTTTTCTGACTTTCAGTGTTTCTATTCAGTAATCTGACATCATTCTTAGAAGTAACCATTTTATTATAATGATTTTTCTTCTTTAAGTGTTTGTAAGATGTTAACTTAGGGATTCTGAAATGTCACTAATATGCCTTGGATATGTCTTTTTATATTCATTGTGCTGGACACTTGGTGTTCCCTCGCAACCAGAAAACAGGTCCTTCAGCTCTGGAAACAGCCTTTTATTGTTTCTTTAATAACCTCTGCCCTCTCTTTTATATTCCTCTTCCTGGAACTCCTATTATCCATACTTCTCACATTTTTAACACTTTTTTTCCTTTCTGTCCTTTCAGGAGTGATTTCCTAAACATTATTTTGCTAATCCATTTGTTGACATTTTAATTTCCACTATCACATTTTTTAAGAACAAAAAGTCTTTCTTAGCTTCAAAAGGTTCTATTTGCATAGATTCCTACCCTTTGTGAAAGCAGTATATTTTCTTTGAAAGGATCATAACTATATCATTTGTTGTGTATTCTTCTGCCTCCTGCTTGTCTGTTTTCTGTGCTTTTTCTATTGCTTTGTTTGGTCTCTGTTTTTTTATGTGAGAGGCTTTCTAGAAATATTTACTGATCCATAGCTGCCCATTTACATTTGAGAATGAGGCACTACACAGCTGACTGAAAGCTCTTTATGCTTGAGTGGTAATTACCAAGCGCTGGGCTTCATCAGAGGTTGATCCACGGGGACTCAGCCATTTCACAAATGTCAGTCTCCACATAACAGCAGTCTTTTCTTTTGGCCTAGTCAGTCTTCCCAGAAAGAAACCCTCCAATATCTTCGTATGGTTTAAGCCTAGTTGCTAACATTCTGCCAGCCGGGTGATAAGATGGTCTGAGGTCTCTCTCTTCAGGATATGATCTTTCCTGTCTTCAGCTAATGTCCCAAGTCCAGTGCCTCCCTGTTTCATCTCCAGTCTTCTAACAGATGGGAAAGGGCAACTCCTTGCACCTGTGGGTAGGGGGAGAGCAGACACACTTCCAGCCCATCTTCCTGGTTTTAGTGACATCAGCACTGAATTTGCAACAGAACTGACTTCCTTTTACTGCTTCCCGTGTTGTGAGTACTGAAGTTGTAGATTTCTGTACTCTCCTAGTCAGATATCACTAGGCCATCTGTTTTTCATCTCCTAATATTTTGTTGATGGCTTTTGTCTGCTATTTTCTTCTCTTCCATTATCTTCATTCTTACAAGTTTACGCCTATGTACATTCTTCTCTTCTCATGTTATTAGTCTTTCAAGAGGGATCAGAAAATCATAAGCCAGGTGGTATTATCCTTTTCAAGCTTAACTTCTTTACTAATGAGTTTTCAATACTGTTTTCTGATTTTAAAACATATGTGTATAAAAAATTACTGAAGGGCTACCAAGAAAAAAAATTTATTTTGAGATGAGAGGTCACAGTATGTTGTCCAGGCTTGTCTCAAACTCCTGGGCTCAAGTGATACTTCCGCCTCAGCCTCCTAAGTAACTGGGACTATAGGCATGTGCCACCACACCCAGCTTACCAAGTAAATTTTTGATGGTGGTTGCTTTAAAGAAATGGAAATAAAATATTAGGGCATGTGGGAAGTTATAATTTTCATCTTATATGTTTCTATAGTTTCTTAGTGTCATGAACATGTTTTATCTTTTTAAATCTGCTTAAGTTTTAAGAGCTATTAAAAATTTGAAAGTTATAGATGCTTGTTATAGAAAATCTAGAAGATGTAAAAGAGAACAAAGAAGAAATTAAAAGTTAAAAAAGAACACAACCATACAAAGAAAAATACTATTAACAGTTTTCTCAGTGTGATCTTGACATTAGATTCTCAGGCTTTCTTCAAAATTGGCACACACTTACCTATCAATTATCTCTGCTCTCTGACATCTTCAAAATCTCCTTCTTAACTAGATCTTTAATTTTTGCCAATAAAAATACTTATTTCTCAACTAAATTAAAGAAAAATTCTTTCAAATATGACATCTCTTCAAGATATGATAAAATCTCTCTGATTTTGACAAACCAAATATCTCAAAATAATTACTGCCTCTATTTCCTCACCATCCTTATTACTTTCCTCCAGTCCATTACCTCTACTGAAACTGCCCTCTTAAAGGTCTTTAAAGATATCTGAATGATCAAATCAAATCAAATGGCCTTTCCTCATTACTCATCCTGATCCCTGTAGCATTTGACACAGTTGACCAAATTTCTCCTTCTTATAAGTCTCCCTTCTCTGATATCCATGGCAGTCTCACATCCTACATATCAACTCCTCTCTAAGTGCTTTTTCTCTCTCCCCTGATAAAACAGCACTTTTTCCTCCCATCACCTAAATGTGATTGTCCCAAGGCTTACAACACCTTGATCCTCAGCATTTATTATTCTAATCATAATGAAGGATTGAGTCACAGCTACATTCCTTATATCCATCCCAAGAAAACTAATATCTCTAAAAGAGATACAAAAGAGAACAGACCTAGGATGGACCATCAGGACATGTCTAAAGTATTGTAAACTAAAAATGAAATCCTAAGCCCCCCAAGCAACTGAATGGACACTCTCCTGGCCAAGGGGACCCCAAGATAATCTTGAAAACTAAGTTCTTGGCCATGACAAGGGATAGGAAGTCAGACACACCTTGCTAGACCTCCTCCCTCGCTAACTACCATTAGCTTTTCTTCCCTAAAGACTAAAGAGAAACCGGCCCCTTCAAAGAACTCCACCACTGATGTCCACCATCCATCTGATGCTGCCCCTCCTCTTTGCCTGATGAGACACCACCGACTACAGAGTGGTTTCGGCCAGTCTATGGAGAATGCACAGTAAGGGTCTTTGTGTCCTCTGCTTCACCTTTTGACATCAGAGGGCCAAACACTCCACCCTCAGATCATGCTAACACCACTGCTTTTTGCACACGAGACCCAAGAAGGGGCATGAAGCTCAATTGCACATGTACATGTTTCTCCTTTCATTAATATTCATGAGTCTTTCTATAGCTTATTGAATATGTAGATTTAGCCACTCTGCTCAGTATAAATTCTTGATCCCTTTGTCTCTCTCTCAAAGTATCTGTTTCTGGCTTCTGGTGGGAGGCTATGCTTCCAAGCCTAGCAGAATGGCCACTTTCAGGCTGCAACACTTTATGAGAAATAAAGCTCTCCTTTCCAAATTTTTGAACCTCATCATTCTTTAGTTGGCAGTAGAAAGGTAGGGCTGGATCAGTGAAGAAAGGAGAGCCTACAGGAAAAAGAAGAAGAAATTTAAAAAATATATTTGGTTCTTACTATGCACAGATGCTATGCCATGTCCTTTCATATATATTACCTTCATTTCATTCTCAAAACAATCCTATGAATTAGGTACTTTTATTTATCTTTACAAGAGTTAAGCAGCTGCACAAAATGACACAGCTATGATCCAGGTTATAAAAGAAGGAAGCCAGACTGATGTGATGGAAAAAACAGAGGCTTGGAGATTACACAGCTTTGATGCTACCACTTACTGCTCTATGGCATCAGTCAAATACAACTCTCTGGTCTTCAGTTTTCTCATTTATAAAATAAGGACAAAATTAGTTGATTACAAATGAAAGTCTTATAAATAAGGTGTATAAAGTACCTAGTACATAGGAAGTGCCCATCAATAATTGTTATTCTGACTCTATGAATATGGGTTATTTTCATTAACGAAAGAATACAACACTAGGAGAAGGAAGGCAAGAGAGTTTCAAAAAGAAGATCTGTTTCTTTCAAGGCACAGATCCAAGCCCAGCTGAAGCCCAGGTCTCTAGTGGCTGCACAACCTTGTATCTATAAGGGGTTTGTCTGTGAGAAAGACAAAGGGGCAGGTTCCCCTGTGACTGAGCAAGAGTCAGTGCAATAACTCGTCACAGTCATCTTGTGAGCTGGGAAAATGCTCAATGCAGTAACTCGATTGCCTAGAGACCATATGTCCCCAAATGAGACAGCTCAGATCACCACTGAATCTTAAGAGAAGCTGCATCTATGCTTTCTGGATATGTTGTTTTGATTTCAAAAAATGTTTAAGGCAAATACAAGTGTGGTTTTTAAAAAAGAAACAATAACAACATAAAAGCAAAGCATATACGCCTCGGTGGATTTAGAAAAATCAGACTACAAAAAATGCTGACTTTTCTCTACACTCACTAGATAGCATGTCTTACAATATCGTACATTCCTTTTCCCATAAAAATAAATAAAAATATGATAAATCAACATGGCAACCCAAAGTGAATTGACTAAAGAAAAACACAAGCTGACCAGAAGAGCTGAGACACCCATTATAGCCCCTGTAAGTGTTTCGGACAGCAGCTGCAGACTGT
The DNA here is from genome assembly GCF_028885655.2 of Pongo abelii. NCBI lineage: Eukaryota > Metazoa > Chordata > Mammalia > Primates > Hominidae > Pongo > Pongo abelii. The sequence goes on from NC_071995.2 coordinate 23,549,352, forward strand.
TCCCAGACATTCTGATAATGGAGAACATAATTAGTTTTCTTCCGCAAAGAAAAATAGAAGAACTGATGAGGTCAAAACCCATAAATTAATTCAATTTAATGAATATTAGTGTTTGTTTCAATAAATCCCATGTGCTCAAAACTGCAGGTCACAGAAGACATGCAAAACACAAAGAACAGGCAGGGCATCCAGGTAATCACTCATTCATTCATTCACCTACTACTTATTATGCACTGAGTGTGTGTCAAAGACTACGTGCTAAACTTTGGGAATGAAGGTGAATAAGATGCAGTTTCTGTCCACAAGAATCTCATGGTCTTGTGGCAAGAGACAGCAGCAAATTATCCCAGCACATCTTATCAGTACTTGGAAGAGGACACACAGACTGCCACCTAGAGAGATAATTGGAAGGGTGGGTGGGGTGCAAGACAGCAGGTGGAGGGAGATAGAAGAATTTCTAAGGTCAAGGTGTAAACTGAGAATCGAAGGACTAGAAGGATTTATTCAGACAAGCAAAAGGCTAAGCGACATCATTCCCAAACACCACAGGCCAGTGCCAGTCCACAACTATTTCTTCAATTGTCTCTGGCAAAATGAGGAAAATATAGGCAATGTGTGAGGTTTTCATAGTTTATTTTAATTAGTGGTCTTTATTCTGAAATTATGTCCTTTCTACTTTTTAAAATGTTAACATATAAAGGCTTCAATGAAATGGTGATATTTTATAATTTCCTTATTGCTGTAATACAAAATCATCAACACTATTCATGTTTTTATTTATTTGGCAATTCTCTAGCCCATTAAATCCTAAATTTGGGAAACTCTGTGCATGATGCATCAACAGAACCACCAGTACTTGGCATGATCAATCAGCAGAGTACACACAACAAGCAAATAAACAATAATAGTTTATGTAGGAGATTAATTGCATAAAGTAGGCAAGACCCCCATTACAAAGGACTTTAAATGGCTGGCTAGGAAATTTAGGCTTCATCCCATAGTCAAAAAGGATGAAGGTGACTGTCAAAATTTAGGAATTAGTCAGTGGGCAAGTCCCCTACACTTTTTCTCTGGTGCTCCTTTCTAAAATGTTGATGCTGACAAGTACCCAACCTACCAAGCTTTGTGGGTACATAAACCACAACCGAGATAAGCTGATGATGTTCCCCATAAATTCTAGTGTGTTGCCCCAAAGGTAGAGGGTTAATATTAATAAAACCCTCCCTGTCTTCTAAATAAACATATAAACTAACCAGCTGTTAAAATCTCCCCTCCTGGCTCTTTCTCCTGGATCACCTTTGGCCGGGATACTGCCTACCAGGGTCCTAGAATAGAACATGAAGTGAAGAAAACCAAAAGACACTTCTTGGGTTCTAATAAATGAATGGCACATCTTTCCCCAGACTTTGATTTTTATTTGTGACGGAGGACCACCTAGTAGCAATCTACTAAGTTAATTTTAAGAGTTATTAAAATTCAGTATTCAAACACTAGAATTGCCACATGTGAGAGTTTACCAAGGATTCTCATTCAACATTCTCCAAAGAAGCCTGGCTGCTGAGCAGCAGTTGGCAATAGAACAATGCTTCCTTTGTGCACAGACACATGCACGGTTTGGAAATTCCCACAATTGTCGGAAAAGACATGTTTTATCAGTGCATCATTAGTGTTATGGGGACTTGGCTATGATTTTCAATTGCTATTGCTCTTGTTGGTAAATATAAATTAGTCATTGCTGGATTAACCAAAAGCAGATTGTTTGCATTTGGTGTGCCAACCAAGTAGGGGCGTCACGGAAATGAAAAAATAAATAAATAAATTTGTAAAAATAATTTGGTATTTAAATTCCTAAAAGCATTAAAGTGGTCCCAATGGACACAAGCAAAACTTTACTAAACTGAGTATACCATATTCTTTTCAATGCTGAAGTATTCTAAAAGTTTTAATCAGAACTTTTAGTTAGCTTAGCAAAAAACTTTCATTTCTTGTGAATTACTGGTCTAACCCTTTGGTATACAGAGATGATAATTTACATTGATATTTTATGTTATAATTTTGGAGTAACTTTTAAATTTGAGACATATCTGTATAATTTACAGTTTAAATATGAATCATCTATAAATGCGCTGGTAGAGTCTGCGCTCATGGAGGCAGGCCATACCAAATCTGAATTCTGGCCCTATCTCCTACTACATATGAGACCCTGAGTATGTTCCGTAGCCTCTCTAAGCCTTAGTTTTCGCAACTGGACAATAGAAATTAAATAGTACCTCCCTCATACATTAGTAGAGAGAACTAATAAAGCTCATACATATAAACCCCTTTGCATGGACACTGTCACATTTCTAAACCACTTAGGCATTAGCAGCAGTAGTATTATTTAAGTTCATTTTTTTTCAACAACAGTAAAAATAGGTAAGATAAAAGGGCAAGAAAGCTCAGCGCAATCAAGTTACCAAATAAACACACTTGAGTTTTGCCAATGAAGGAAATAGGAAAGGAACAGAACAAATGTTGGAGGAGTTATCTCCACACAGAAACCATGAGGCATAGAAAATGGGATAATGGCCAAATACACTAAAAATGAGAAGCAAGAGGATTCTAGCCTGTGCCAAAGGGCCTGGATAAACATTCCAAAGGGCCTGGATAAACATTTGTCCACAAATGTCACCCATTTCAGTGAATCTAGACAACTAAGCTGGATACTCTCGAATGTTCAACAACAAAAAAGAATCACTAGAATGTACACTTAATTGCACTCATATTGATGAATTTATGCACAAAGCCAATTTACCAATTTTTACACTAACGATTTTAACTTTCACACAGGTACTGCTGTATCTGGAACATGCCAGGAATGTCTATGGAGCCAAGAGCATGTGTTGCCAGCAGGAAGGTGCCCCAGGCCATATGGACTGACCAATCAGTGTCCAGATACCTGACACCAGCAGATATGTTCAACTTACACCCTGGTATCTGCTCATAATGCAAATTTAGAAATTTTCATTCTTTAAAATGTCTATCTCTTTAAAAAATATTTTGGTTGCATTTGTTCCATGTAGGTGTGTCTATGTTTGGGTTTGTTGTAGGGTAAGGGGTGCATTTGGAATAAGCATTTTGTGGTCCTTAAAGCTGTGAGTTGGTTTGTCTGAGGAGGGATAAAGGAGGCAATTAAGGATGTCAAGGAGGCTGTTTTCCCCATCCATCCAGACTCCTGCTAGCTTAGTCCCACCACGTGTACAAACAGCTGCTGCAAAATGGGACAGGACAGAGAAACTGACAACATGGCCACATGAAACCCTGCACTCTCCCTCTCCTTCCTCCATGCTCACTAGTACTACCCTTCATGGTACGTCTTTAGCCATCAAAGAACTCTCAAACATGATTATCCCACAAGGCCAAAATACGTTAACCCAGAGAGAAGAAAGCCAGCCGGTATGCCTCCTAACACAGTGTTTAACCTCCTCCTCAATGTATGCCATCATGGTGATAGCTTTAACTTTTCAGTCACCAGAGCATCTACTGGGAGGATCACTTGAAGACAATTCAGTGCATAACTGATAAAACCTACGGGAACACATCAAGAATCCTACCTAACAATTTAAAGAAAAATTTAAAGAAAAAAATGCAATAACTGGCTCAATTAGCAGAAGAAAACTCAATTCTGGTCCAGATTCCATGATATAGAGCAAGAGGACCCGGGTAGTGTCAAACCTGTCCAGTATCGAATTGTGTTATCTTCCTTCTCTTCCATGAACTTTACAAAATCATTTCCTTATTCTGGAGGATTTTCTGTTGTCTCTGTTAGATCTGCCCATTCTATGCCATTCCCATTGTTTGCACTCTAGACTGGGCTCTCGGCATGACTGTTTCTTAACTCACATCCCTGGCTCCAGGCCTACCTCTCCCAGATTCGTGCTCCTAATCACAGTTACCATGTTACTTACATACTCCAGAGCTGACGATAACTCTCAAACTCCAACTGAAGTTCATCCTAACTGCCCAAGGTTTTCTTTCATTTCTCCCACTCACGTAATGCTGCTCAAACCAACCATTCAGCTAACTCTCAACCAAAAAACCATCTCTCAGATTTTTCTCAGGCTCAGAATATGCATGACTGTTTCTCTGCCAATTCAAATCCCACTCACCCTCAAGATTAAGTTCAACACTCCTCTCTGCTACCAAGTACCAGCATTTAATTGTCTGACCCACTAGTTACAATTACCTGGAGATCAGAGACTATGCCTTACACTTTCTTTATATTCACGCTTGAAGCTGTCCTCATAGTAGAAACTCAATAATGACTCGTCGAATTTAAAAAAAAAAAAAGTGTTAAACAGAGTTGTAAATTCTATCACTTGCAAATAAGAAGCGTCTATTTCTGTCATTTTTCCTACTCCTTATTCATCCCCATCCCAACCACCCATCACAGACCTGTGCTTCACTGACAGAGGACTTGGTTTAGAGCAACCGTTCTTTCTCCCAGTAAGATTCATGCAGTAATCCCACTGCTAGAGAAAATATAGCAAAATTAACACGTACTGATTTTTAAAACCTTGAGAAGTTTCCTTTCTGAGCAGAACATCTATTTTGCCTCTTGCTTTCCATTTCCCCACAAGAATCTAAACTATTTTCCTTCTCTACCTCCCGTGCTCCCTCCTAAAATAATGACATTTCCAGAAGCCGGATTCTTTTGATTTAAGCATCTCACAGTGAGCTGTGTTTCCTTTCAAACCGAGGACCTACAGCGAAGGGCAAGAGGAGAATATGCAGCAGCAAACCTTGAAGTAATGAGGGAACTAAACACCTCTGAACAATCCAGAAGAGATAAGAGTAGTTAGGGCAAGCAAATAAATTCACATTCACAAACCCCTTAATATATTAAAAAAAAAAAAAAAAAATTCCCCTCACAGTCAGGCAATGCTGTATGGTGAAATCATTGTTCTTAGAGTCAAAAGTCCATCAGGATAAACAGCTAACGCCTGTGGGGCTTAAAATTTAGATGATGGGTTGATAGGTACAGCAAACCACTATGGCACACGTTTACCTATGTAACAAACCTGCACATCCTGTACATGTAGCCCAGAACTTAAAATAAAATTAAATTAAATATTTTTAAAAGATAGAATTCTAAAAAAACTAAATACTCTGTTTAGGAAAATAAAATAAGAATTAAATATACAAGTAAATATTCTTAAACAAGAAGTTTCAGTTCTTAATAATAACATATAAATGAGCGAAATTCAAATAAAAAATCTCAACAAGAATCATTTGAACTTGCAAAACAATCTTAATTGTATTTGAGAGAAAAATATGACACAGTAGCACAGAAAATTCTGACAAAGAAACAGTGATTGGCCCAGCATAGATTAAAATGTACTATAAAGCCATGGTATGGCTTTAGAAAAGAACAAGTGAGACACAACTATGGAAGAAAAGTGGGACTTCTGAAATAGACCCACACATATCGGATTATCTAGAATGGATGAACTTAGCATTACAAATTAGTGGGGACAGGTGAATTTTTGTTTTTGTTTTTGTTTCAGTAACATCTTGTGGAAAAAGTTGGATCTCTACCTCACTATACTAAAACAAATCACAGATAGATCTCAAATTTAGATGCAAAAAGTTAAATCATAAAAATACCAGATGAAAATGTTTTGGGCTGCACGATTCATGATACGAAGGCTCAAAAGCTATAAAAGAAAAAACTGATGAGGTTGATTGCCTGATAATTTTTAAAGTCGTCATGGAAAAAAAATTCAAACATAAACGTAAGCAGTCGTAAGACAAATTGGGAAAATATTTGCAACAGATGTGACAAAAACGTCTACTACATTCCCTTAACCAATAAGGAACACTTAGTATCAAAAAAGAAAAGATGAACCACCCAAGAAGAAAGTGGCTAAGAGACACGAATATGCCCCTCGCAGAAGACAAAATCCACAGGGATAATAACACATAGGTAAAAGAGAGCTGAGTCTCACTCATCAATACAATTATAATTTTTCACCTATATATTGGCAAAATTGTTTAAAGTTGATAACATTCAGTATTGGGGAAAAAAACAGGCTTTCTCATACACTCTTGGTCACAAAACAGATGACTTCAATTGGAACACAATTCATAAACATCAGTGTAAATCTAAATGTGCTGTCTCATGACCCAGAAATCTTTCCTTTAAGAAGCTGCCCTGTGGAGATAATTGCAGGAGCAAAAAACATGTTTCCAAGGATTTTTAAGGCATTTTTTTATTTAAAAAAAAGGAAAGGAGAAACATGGTCAACTCTAAAATCATTTTACATTTTATCTATTTTAAAAAATAAAACAGTATTGCTTTGTACTACACATACTAAGTGGGGTATCTGCTGATAGACGTTGTGGGTGGGAAAGAGGATATTGTTAAAAACAATTTACTATGTGATTTGATTTTTTATTTAATAAATGTGGATAAGTTATCTATTATGATATAACAAATTACCACAAACTTCGCAGCTTAAAACAGCCAAGACTTACTTTCTCACACAGTTTATGTGAGCCAGGAGTATCTCAGCTGGAGGGCTCTAGCTCAAGGTCTCTCATGAAGTTGTACTCAAGCTGTCTGCTGGGGCTGCGGTCATCGGAAGCTAAAGGATATGCTTCCTAGTTCACTTACGTGGTTGTTGGTGGCCTCAGTTCCTCACTGGCTAGCAACCAGAACTGCAGTTTTTTGGCACAAGGGTCTCTCCATAGACCATGCCATGCCTCATAGCACGGCAGCTGGCTTCCCCCAGAGCTAGTGATCCGATAGGGAGAGAACGAGGGCACTCAAAATGGAAGCCGTGGTCTTTTCATAACCTAATCTCTGAAGTGGTGTGCCATCTCTTCCATAGTATCCAACTCTATTCTAGTAGTGAGTCACTAAACGCAGCCTCCACTCGGAGGCAGAAGATGACACAAGGACATGAATACCAGGAGTGGGGATCACTGGGAGCCATCTTAGAGGTTGTGCATCACCATGTATAACACATGTTGAGTGTATCTAGATATTTCTGTAGACACAGCTGTAAAAATTCATACACAGTAAGGAGATTATATATCTCAGTTTGTTGGAAATAGTCTTAGTTTGTGCCTGTTGTCCTGGCATAATTATAGCATTTTATCTCAGGTATCCCAGTTTAAATAATGAATTATACTCTAAACAGGAAAACATCTGGAAGAATAGACATCAAAATATTCACATTGTTTATCTCTAGGAAGTGAGACTAATAAGACTTTTATGTTTGATTAATACTCTTGCATAATACAAGTGCATTATTTTAATTAAAAAATACACATTGGATTCTCTCTCTGAATAACTCAAAACATTATCACATAGATTCCACTTCAGAGACAGTGACTGTAGCCGAAAGGAAAGTCCATGGAGATTTCAGCAATGGAGAGAAATGAAAGAATCACTTCCCTTTTTGGGTGCGCAGAAGTCTCCACACGATTCATTGCTCCACTCCTGTTTCTCAGCTGTACAGGCCATAGTTTCCCTGACTATAGTATGGCTGGCATCTTTTCTAGGCTTCCACCTTACAGATAAAAGGGGGAATTAAGCAAGTGGGCTGTGAGAGCTAGATAGTTAAGAGAGCAAACAATCCTAAAGCTAAGCCACTGGGATGAATCAGAGATGTTAGGCAGAAAGAGGAAAAAAAGAGACATCCTCCTTCCCCCTCTTTTCCCTGCCTCCTTCTCAAGCTAAGCCACTGGGATGAATCAGAGATGTCAGGCAGAGACAGGAAAAAAAGAGACATCCTCCTTCCTCACTGCTTTATTTGTAGGGCTCTTGAGGAATGGGTGATATAAACAGCCTTTGATTTTAACAATAGCAAAATAGAATAAAGTGTTAATTCACCTACACAAAATGAAATTTTATCATTTGCGATTCATTCCTTTGCAGTTACTAAGACACTGCAATATAAGGAGCTATCAGGCTTTGACTTGAAGCCCTGAATGTGAATGTGGATCTTACCGCAAAGGTTCAGCACAGTAAGGAAGTTTGCGAGTCCTAGAGATAGACAGACCATTTTCTAACTAGGTAACCCTAACCAAGGTCCTTAAGCTCTTTGTGGCTCAGTTTCTCCATCAAGAAAATGATGATCTTAACATTCACAAACATCCTTAAAAGAGGAGCTGACGCATAGTAAGTATTCATTAAATGCTAGCTCTGGGCATTACTGACTGTCTAACTGCCCTTAGGTAAATAATTGTTCACAGCCTGTTTCTTTGTAAAATAAGTATAATAATATCTTCTTCATTTTGCATTTGCGAATGTTAAATGATAACACTGTGTAGAGTGCTGAAAATAGTGCCTGGCATATGGCAGACACAAAATAAATAAATAGCAACTCTATTACTGAAAATATCATCATTATTGTCTAAAAAATGGAGCTGATCTAGGGTTAAATTGACTGATAAAATCTGCATTAAAGCATCTAGCACAGTGCTTGCATAAAGTTGGTACTCAATAAATGTTCATTAAATCTGAACTTAATTTCCCATATTGCATCTCTGTTTTACAAGTCCAAAGAGAATTTTTTGGACTACTTATAAGTTATAAACCTTGACATCTGATACACGAGGAGCAATCTTCTGGCTTCTTTATTGGTTCTTTCCTTTTGTAACAGAATGCTCAGTGGGATTTTATGCCGGAATTATGGTTTAAGACCAAGGCTGGAGATGCAGCTTCTGAGTATGCTGCATGAGTTGGGAGAGCCCCTGGACATATGGCCCTCAGCAGGGCTGGGGGAAGAGTCTTATTGGCAATCCAGCGCCACCACTATAATTGCCCTTCACCTTGGCGAACATGAAGGGAAAATTGGGAGCAAGAAGAACCTATTGAGAATGGGGATTCTTCCCTCCCCTGAAGAAGAGGGAGGCCCCAAGAGAATCAAGGTTGGGGATACTTAGCCAGAGGGGCATCATTCATCACTCCCCATTTGGAGTCTGCTTAGCTAGTAGGTGTGTTGATCTGACCATGAGCTTCCTAAGCAAGAAGAAAAGGAAATTTTTAAAAAGGCAGTGAAGAGTGATTCTAAATGGTGAAGAAACAGTTCAAGACATTCATGGTAAGCCCCATAAAAAGGAGGTGAGGGGCTTGGGCATCTCATTTGTAATGGGAAACCTTGATTTCTTGCTCAAGATGAAACAGAATGGACTCAGTTGAGCATTTCCACATGACATAGACCTGCAGAGATCCTTTAAGAAACAGTACACAACAGATTGGATCTTTACAAATTATATGAATGTATTAAATTATCACATGTACCCCAAAGCTATGTACATCTATAATGCATCCATTTAAAGAAAGAAAAGGAACTTAGTCGGTGTACAATAACTAAGCTTCATGAAGGTTCAAAGACTTATCCGGGGGATAAGTATAACAAAGTGCGATGATTTTTCCCTCTTATCTGGGAATTACAGTCAAGGCCCCACCCTAAGGCCAAAATAGGCTAAGTACCCCATCTTTTATGTTTACCACTCCACAGGTTTTCTAAGAGGACCAGTCCTGGCACCACCCAGCTGATTTATACTGGGGAAGGACCTGCCTTGGGAGTGGCATGCTTTTGCGGTGAGGCCACAGCCTTTCCACCCCCACGGAGAGGGGAGACAAGGGCTTTCCCTCCCTGCCAACACAGAAGAGGGGTAGAGAAATTTCCAAACAAATCACCTGTAAAGAAGTGAAGCCGGGTGCAGTGGCTTACGCCTGTAATCCCAGCACTTTGTGAGGCTGAGGCGGCAGGATCGCTTGAGCCCAAGAGTTCGAGACCAGCCCAGGCAACATAGGGAGATCCCTTCTCTACAAAGATAGAAATTAAAAATTTGCTGGGCCTACAGTCCCAGGTACTTGGGAAGCTGAGTCAGGAGGTTTGCTTGAGCCCAGCAGGGCTGCAGTGAGCTATGATTGCACCACTGCACTCCAGCCTGGGTGCAGAGAAAGACCCAAAAAAAGGAAAAGAAAAGAGAGAGAGAGAAGAAAAAAGAAAGAAAGAAAGAAGGAAAGAAAGAGAAGAAAGAAAAAGAAAGAAAGAAAGGGAAGAAAAGAAAAGAAAAGGAAGAGTCTGCAGAACCAACCAGACACCAGACACACCAGGCACCAGACACACCAGGCACTGCACTCCTGGATCTTTTATCTGGCTGTCCCTGAGCCATGGAGAAAGCAGACAGGGAGATGGAAAGACAGATGGTGAGGCTGAGAGGGGTGGGCAAGAAAGAGCCCTTTGGTGTGGCAAGGATAGGGGATCTCCCTGTCGATGGAGTGTTTATCAGGACCCCACCTAAGAGGGCTGCTCGCCAGGTGAAAGAACCAGAACACTTTGCCATTAGAAGGCTGGGCAGACAGGCAGGGTTCACGTGGAAGCAGCCACCCCCAACAGAGAAAGGGACTATGAATATTCCCCTCCTCCCTGCCCAAACTGAAGAAGCAGCTCCTACAGGAAGGTGGAGTGGGCTCCACCTCAGAGATTGCTCTTCTTGCCTTCCGCTGCAAGCACCTAGAGGTTCTAGAGCCTGAGCAGGCGGAGGTGGTAGATGCCAGAATTTTCATTGTGCTTTAAAATAAACAAAACTGAGCTAAATGCTAGAGTGAGACTGTCCCAAGAATCAAAGTAAACAAAAAATTAGTAAAACCTGGCCAAGTTGTTCAGAGACCCATTCGAGCCAGCTAATTGGGGTGCGGGGTGGAGGTCAGGAGGTAGATTTCACATGCCATAATTGGAGCAGTTATTAGGAAACAATAAACTGACTGTGTTTTTACCCCAAATTGAGACTCAGCTCACTGCCTACTGACTCAGCTCACCAGAGAGTCTTGCTGCCGGCCCCTCCACTTCCTCTTCTTTGCTATTGCAGGGTGGCAGGTTGAGTTGAGAACAGTTGCTTACAAAGTGAGCAATCCCCTTCCAAGCCAGCCTGCCTCTGTCTCTTTGATTCTACCAGTAATTGAGCTTTGTGTTCCCCCACGGGCTCATGGATCTTTCAGCAAGGTTTTAAAGTGCTTTTCCTCTCCAGCATTTCACATGTTGCATAGGTTAGCAAGAGTCCAAAGATATCATACCACTGTACTAGACGGAGACCTCTGGCATCGCAGTCACGATTCAGGCACCACACTGAATGGACCAGAGTGGAGATTTGGGCCCTTTATGGACTGAATCAAATACAGGCAGACACAGCTAAGTTCTGAAAGCTAAGGCAAATCTGTGTTTGTTTTTCCTTCCATATAAAGAAGTGGAGAGACTGGAGAATGTTGCTGCTCCTTTCCCATTGTGTGCTGCATGCTTGTTTGCTGTATGGGGGAAGGCCCGTGTCCTCTTGGCCTATCACTCTGTTCTCAGTAACTAGCATTGTGCCTGGCACATAGAAGGCATCGAATATATATTTGTTGAATAAAGGAATGAAGGAGTGAATACATGAATTAGTAGTGAATATTTAGAGCCTAGAGTCTTAATAATAGACAATAAATGAAACTGTCCCTAAAAGGTATTCAGACAGCTGTCTACCAGCCTTTCAGACAATCTGATGTTTTTATTCATCCAATACTCATTAGACATTTAGTAAGGCTGTGACCAGGGACCTGAGACAGACATATATCAACAAGACTTCATTTCTAGCCCCAAAGCACCAAAGCAACAGTATGCAGAGCCATTTCACACAAGTGCAAGGGAGTAGAAGGACACAATACAGATGACATCGGGCAATGTTGTCACAGTCACCAACACCTCACCACCAAAACACTGACCCAACAAAATATCATCATGGAATTTTTGTGCCTTTTTACAACACCTCCACCCTTCACCAGGTGGGTATGATCCGCTCCAGATTCATGCTGAAGACGTTTAATTTTAGTAAATAGGAAAATGACTCTTAAAATTAGAGTTGTGAAATATAATATTTCTGTTCTATCTAGGACACTTTTCTTTTTCCTTGAAATCTCTACCTTATCATGAAGTAAAAGTTCATTTTCCTTTTTAAATCACAGTTTTATTTAATTGCTTAAGTCCTAGAAGAAAGAAAGCTATTGCTTTTTAAATGGAGATAAAACACCATGCTAATTATCAGCTGTACTGTAATGGAGCTGATAACCATGAAAAATAAAAGCACATGTACCACTACACTACATAAATTCCTCATAGCTGGGTCTCTGCAATCCGAATGAAGGGTTTATCTGCCACTGTACATATCCAGTTGTATCCATATCTTTTTCCATTGCCTGACCTACTGTAAATCCACCTAAGGGCAATTTTATAATTTAATTTAACAATCATAGTATATCTATTTATGCAATCACTTTGCACACTGAAAGAGGGAAAATCCCAAATCTGCACTTAGCCAAAGCCGAAGATTTTCTATGAACAATCAAAGATGCCAGATATAAGAATTGGTGTTTACTGATGGAGGGAGTGTAAATTAGTTCAACCACTGTGGAAGACAGTGTGACAATTCCTCAAAGACCTAGAGGCAGAAATACCATTTGACCCAGTAATCCCATTACTGGGTATCTACCCAAAGAAATATAAATCATTCTATTATAAAGATATATGCACACATATGTTCATTGCAGCACTATTCACAATAGCAAAGTCATGGAATCAACCTAAATGCCCATCAATGATAGACCGGATAAAGAAAATGTGGTACATGTACACCATGGAATACTATGCAGTCATAAAAAGGAATGAGATGGTGTCCTTTGCATGGACATGGATGGAGTTGGAAACCATTATTCTCAGCAAAGTAACCCAGGAACAGAAAACCAAACACCGCATGTTCTCACTTATAAGTGAGAACTGATCGATGAGAACACATGGACACATTGGGGGGAACAACAACACACCTGTCGGGGTTGGGGTGAGGGAAGAAAGAGCATCAGGAAGAATAGCTAATGAATGCTGGGCTTAATACCTGGGTAATGGGATGATCTGTGGAGTAAACCACTACGGCACATGTTTACCTGTGAAACAAACCTGCATATACTGCACATGTACCCCTGAACTTAAAATAAAAGTTGGAAAAAAAAAGAAAGAAAAAACCAATATAGAATTAAGTCAACTTAAAGTCATCAAATGACAGTGTTATTCATGATCATAAAAATAAACTAAATTTCCAACAAATATCATTGGTTAAATACATTTAATGATATTCATATGACAGAAAATTATGCAAGCTTTAAAATGTATGTCTGGGCTAAAGTTTAATGGCATGGAAGAAATGCTTGTAGTAGCATTCATTTTAAGTGAATAAACTCAAGGAACAAAAATTTTAAAAAGATTTTAAAAAAAGAATTGGCGCTTCAAACTAAAAAGTGTGAAAACATTAATTCTAGAAATTTATAAGCAGGTAAGTGTTTAAGATGTATACAAAAGGATGGTCACCACATCTTTATTCATAAAAGTGAGAAATTGCAACATAAATATCCAATAACAGTATATTAATTAAATAAATTTGTATCTATCCTAACAATGGAAAATCTTGTAGCCATTAGAAGAGATGATGTAGACTGCATATACTATTACTAGAAAAATATTTGCAATGTACTGTCGAATTCATCATATTTTTGTTTCATTTATACACACATTGGCATCGAATGATCCAGAAGAACATAAACCAAAATATTAGCGATGTTTGTTAAATGTCAATTACTTTTACAAATGAAAGTAGTGTTGCTTTTATCCTTTAAATACCAACCTTGAGAAAGTACAGATCTTTAAAGAGGCTTTTTAATTTCCTATGCTCAGCTATACAACAACTACATATGAAGAAATCATTAAAGAAAAAAGTCTAACATAAATTTGTCAGCAGCGTAATCTTTTTTTAAAGTATTTTTATGGTAATACTTGGACAATAAATAATTATTTTTCCAAAATAAAACATTATAAAGCTATTTTTCCACAAGTTTGTAAATTAAAAGTTATTTAATTATATGAGAAAATACTAAAGGTATAATTTTGAGTGAATAAAAGAGGATATAAAATTAAATATACAAAATATATACAATTTAGTAATACACACAAACAAACATACACAAAAGAGACTGTTTACAAGGAGTACTTCCGAGTGAGGGAATTTGAGCAGGCTTTTTCTTCTTTTGACTACATTTAAAAATTTTCTATAGTAAATATGTATTCTTTCCAAAATCAGACAAATAATAAACACTATAAATTGTTTAAATGAACATGGGGGACATAAAATCATGTACTATATATGTTTATTTTATCAATAATGGAAACAAACTAAAGATTTTGCGTCCCAGGCAAGACATAGTGGGACAAAAGGCCCTTTTCTCATTGCGGTCACCTGGAAATCTCTGATAGTGTCTTCTGTGTTTAAGATATGAAAAATGGAGAATGTGTGGCTCTGAATTCATTTCCACTTCCTCCTGGCACCTAATTAGAGCGACACAGCTCTTACGGTCTTGGCTGCTTCCCTCTCATGCAATGCCACAGCTAGAAGACAGTTCAACAGAAAGGGATAAAAATCGATTCCTTCAAAACTCATTATCATTATCCAAAACAGTCAAAGTGTAAGCCTTGGAACCCCATGTTACTTGGTTTCTTACTGATTTAAGGAATGAAACTAGGAATCTCCTCTTATCTGTGGAGGATACATTCTAAGACCCCCAGTGGATGTCTGAAACTTCAGATGGTACCAAGCCCTATATACGGTTTTTTCCTATTTTTTCCTATACGTACATGCCTATGATAAAATTTGATTTATAAATTAGGCACAGTAAGAGATTAACAATAATAGCTAATAATAAAATAGAACAATTATAACAATATACCCGCATCATCACTCTTGCATTTTGGGGCCACTGGTAAAATAAAATAGGTATTCCTCGAACACAAGCACGGTGATCCCTCGACCAAGGTGGATATTAAGTTACTCATGGGCAGCAAGTGTCAACAGCGTGGAGACGCTGAACAAAGGGAAGATTCGCATCCCAGGCAAGACGTAGTGGGACAAAGCGAAATCTCATCACACTACTCAAAACAGAGCACAATTTAAAACTTATGAATTGTTTATTTCTGGAATTTCCATTTAATATTTTTGGATCAAATTAACCATGGACAACTGAAGCCATGGAAAACAAAACCACAGATATGGGAGAACTGCTGTTAATTAGATTATAAATTTTATCAAATCAGGGACCACGTTCTTGTATTCATCACTGTATTGCCAGCACCTAACTGGTACATGGTAGACATTCAGCAAATGTGGTTGAATGAACGATTGAAATCAGTTGATCTATTGCTGGGCTCTGCTGTCTTCCATAAAATTTTGCCAGCCATAGTACAGCACCCTCAGCACTAACTCTGTGAAAAAAGAGGCTGTGTCACAAGGTCACATTTCATTGTCAGATATTCTTTTACTGAAAGTACAATTAATAGGCACAGAATTTGTCCACAGACATGGATTTTCTCCTCATTATGGACTAATGATTAGCAATTATCCAGCATCTAATCTTCTCAAGGTAACTATTGCCACCTGCGGCTAAGGCTCAGCAAGACCAAGTAAATTTTTCAATGTCACAAAGTTGATAAATGACAGAACCAGGATTAGATCCTTATCTCTGGGACTCCAAAGTCCAGACATTTTCCAGGTGGGAACAAACTTCCTGTCATCCCACCCAGCCAAGTGAGGATGGTTATGGAGTCTACATTCGTTATCTGACTTAATTAGCATCACAAACCTATGAAGTAGATTAGTACATTGTACTCATTTTTCAGATGACACAACAAAGGTACAGAGAGGTTAAGTAACTTGCCCAAGGTCACACAGCTCCTGATAGAGCCAGGTCAGAATGAGAAGCTAAAATAGATTATTTTACCAGAAATCTATCAAGTCCATCATGAAGAGTGCATTAATGATACATAGTATCATTATTTCCAAGATGACTCACAACTTTGTCAAAAGACTAACTGACCACACTCTATACTAACTTACATAATTATTCAATTGATCCAACTAGTTTCCTAAAACACTTTGCTCTCAAAGAAGACTGATAGACTCCCAAGTTACAAAAAAACCACTATAATTTTTCATTTGAGTATTGATTATACAGTACAGACCAAAAACTCTCCAACCACCTCCATTTGCAAGGCAGAGAACAAAAGTACAACTGTATCTCTAATATTGAGAAGTTATCATCAAACCAACAAACTGATAAAACATGTTCTATTCTCCTCCCTGGACAAATAAATCTGCATAACAATCTGGAATGCCAGATTCAAATTTAGACTCCTGAAACTCCAGGAAGTTTGGTCCTGCAACCTGGGGAACAGGGCAAGCCTATACCACATGCATATGTGGGCCCCACAGCCCCAAATCAAAGTTCCTTCCACAATGTCTCCCTCAAAGAGCTGTCCCTTGCCTCCTCTGATGTGTGGCCTAGGATTGTACACACCAGGGGGCAAGCCACTCTCAGGAAGAAGATTGGGGAAAATGCCCCATGCAGGCAGGCAGGCTGCGGAAGTAGACTTGGGTCATTTGGGCAGGAAATTCCAGGGTCTAGAAAGGTCCCATTAACACCCTGCCTCATTGAGAAAGGGTGAAACCAGAGAAAAAGAAGAATGTGGCCCCTTAACGTGTAGGGCACAGAGCATGGACCCCTCTCACCAGGGATTAAGGAGAACATTAATGAAAATCTTAAACAGCTGTTACATATACTTTCAACAGAGGCTGTTGCTTATATAAATATCCTAAAACGCCTCCCCTCTCCTGACCCTTCCCTAACCAAGACCTACCTATCAAGTACAGTTCATTCAGGCCTCTTCCAGGAGGCCTTCTCCAACAACTCGAGCCCACAGAGACACCTCCTTTCTCTAAACAGTCAAAGCATTTATATTGTAGTTTCCAAATTTAGTTCTTAATTACGCATACTTTCAAGGTTTCTTAAATCCTGTCGATTGGGCAGGTTTTGTTTCTGCAAATCAGTGGTTCTCACAGTCAGGGGCAATTTTCCCCCCAGGAGGTATTTTGCCAAGTCTGGAGACATATTTGGTTGTCTCATTTAGTGGACAGAGGTCAGGCATGCTGCTGAACAGTCTACAAGGTACCGGACAGCACTCCACAACAAAGCAGTATGCAGCCTGAAATGTCAGGAGGGTTGAAATTAAGAACCTCTGCTCTAGAGTAAGAGTTCTTCGAGAATACCAAGGATGCTTACTCCTCTGATCTGCTACACTGCCAAACAGAGTGCTGGACACACAGTAGGTCTCATTAAATATTTGTTGACCAACTGGGTGGCTATCTGGTTCCACACCTTCCTAAACATTCATTCACATGATATCTAAGCAAAATTTAGTGTGCCAGGGACCATGCTGGGCTCTGGGAATGCAACTATGAATGAGGCAAAGTTCCTGTCTGTGAGAAACTTAAAATTTAGCCGGGAAGGCAGGCAAGTGCACTCATATTTTTAATACATCATGACTAATGCACCTGTCACTACCAGTTATTTGTATATTTCTCTGTTTATTTTGTGTCTCTCATCACTATCCTATAAATTCCAAGAAAGCAAAAATTTTGTTCAGTTCACAGCTACAGACCCAGCATCTCCTATCCTATAGTAATAGTGGTAGACACAGAGTAGTAGGTATTTTGAATAAATGAAAGGATTACAATCATACGTGCATGGTATAAACAAACCAGAGAGGAGGAGTTCTAAGCACAGCCTGGGAAGGGAGGAAGGAGTAAGGGAAGCCACCTTGAGGAGAACTAACAAGGACTGAGCATTAATTATATACTGGAAATAGTTCTAAGCATTTTAAACACATTATCTAATCTAATTCTTACAACAGTCCTATAAGAAGCCCCATTTTATGGATAGAGAAATGAGCAATGAAGGCTGATTTGCTCAAGAACACAGCAAGTGATGGAATCAGAATTTGAACACAGCTGACTTCAGAACCTTTGCTCTTAACCACGATAATGCACTGTCAAGAGATGAGAAGGAACTGGCCAGGTAAAAGGCAGGAGATGTGGCCTTAAAGTCGAGTCATTCCGGGTGGAGTGGGTGGCTCGAGCAAAACCAGTATAGCCTGGCCTATTTCAGGAACCATAATTATTCCAATATTAGCAAAGAATAAAAAGAAAAACTGATGAAAGATGACATTGGAGAAGTAATCAGAGCCAAATCATAAGAGAGATGTATACAGCATTGCTTCATTTATCCCAAATTAGCAGGGAACAAGCATAAGGTTTAGAATTAAATAGCTCCAGGTTGGAAATCAAACTCCATCATTTTGTTCATGGATCTGTCTAAACCTCCATATCCTCATCTGTAAAACAAGGAACATACACAAACCTACTTTATAAGGTTGCTTTGGGGGAAAAAAACATATATAAGTGCTAAGAACTAGGCCTGGTATATTTTACGTATCCAATAAGTGTTAGTGATTGATTTTTGCTATTGCGATTATTGCTGATGAGATTTTTTTCCACATTTGTAAATTTGCAACATAACTGTAGCATATTTTCTTGAGCACCAAAATTTATTAAACCCTCTTTTTTCCTAAACTACCTTTTCAAAGTGAATTCCATAAATCCCCAACTTACAAACACTAAACTTACATTTTATCTGTACAGATGGCTGCACCTACGCTCATCCCCTCCACTCCCAATGCCCTTTTCCTGCCACCAGGACAATTATGGAAATTGAGCTTTTAACATCCCTGGATTCAAAAATAGGCAAATAAAAGAGGCCACATAAAGGTGGAACTGCTGAAAATAGTCGTTTGTTCAGAATTTTGAAAAAGAAAGAACTTGACTGCTTAGAGTAATGGTTACCACCCAATGAGTCGACAGAATTTTCAAAACAACCACTTCACTGTATTAACCTCTATTCTAGTTCCCAAACCCACTGGTAACAGTGATGTGCCACCTCTGCTGATAGCTAACACGCAGCCAGTACCATTAGATCCTTGATGTTTGTCCATTTCTAATGAGCCACACCTTAAATACATTCAAAGATTCCTGGCTTCGTCTTACCACCAAGCCCACTTTTCTATGGTGGTCTCCATGGGTGACTTAACAACTTTCCATACAGTAAACACACCAGGCACTTCTAAATCTCTCCGCCTTGATCTTTGCTGTTCTGTCTGCCTGGCATATACTTCTATCCTCACCTCTTACCACTATGCCACCCTACCATCCTTGGAGGCTTACTCCAAACACCACCCCCTCTGAAACCCGATTTCCCTCCCTTCAGTAGAATTAAATGTCATGTTCTGGGAACGTCCCCAGCCCTTCACTGGTGTTTCTATTGTTATAACAATCACGTATTAAACAGAGATATGTGGCAAGCATCATTCCAGGTGCTGTCTATATGCTATCATGTAATTTTCTCCACAAACTTGTAAGACATTCTTACAAGCCCCAATTTACAAATGGAGGAACTGAAGCTCTCAGAGTTGGACTTACCAATGATTGCACAACCGGAAAGGGATACACCCAGAATTCCAACCATGTTCTGACAGCTCCCAAATCCATAAGGTTTTCACTCTGCTATGTTTCCTCTCTTTGATGGCCCTATTTCCAGTTAGTTAATTGTATACATTATCTGTCTTTTCCATGGGATTATAGCAACTCCCTTGAAGACCAGGGCATGTTCATTTTCATAAATGTGGATAATGATATATCAATTTATACAAGATTCTTATGAGGATTAAATGAGACAATACATACTAGCATAGTGTCGGGCAGATAATAAGCACCAATAACTTGTTAGCTTAATTGTTACTATTATCGTTACCATGTCAGGTGCCACAAATAAAGCCTTGCACATAAATTCTGAATTCAGGTTCATTTCTGAGGAGCAAATGAAATGGGTGAGGATCTGATGGAAGAAACAAACACTGCTTTGGTTTGGCATTTCCCACAATATCACTTAATCAAAAGCAATAAGAATTAAGAAAGTTTCTATAATAGGATCTATTGATTCCTTTATCTTTCTATCACCACATAAACATTAGGAAAACTTCCTGTTCTGTTCAAAACTCTTACAGCTTTCTTACGTTCTTCCTGCCATCTCCTACGCAGTTTGACAAGGTTCTTCTCTGAGAATTCAGTACATATCAAGTACTGAGCTAGAAGAAGAAAATTACAAAAGTAAATGGAAGCACAGAGGGCAAAATAAAATCTTAAATTTTGGTGTTTATAAACATAATGAAACACTCTCTTTTCTCTTCACAGAATTTAACCGTATGTTAAGTCATCGTATTTATTTGTGTGTCAATCATCCTCTACTAGGAGGTAAGCTCTTAGAGGAGGCAATCTATCCATCCTATTCACTGCTATCCCCCAGGGCCTAACACATATCTGATGCAGAGTAGTCACTCATGAAATATTGGTTAATTGACTGATTGTAAATGTTTGTATTTATGTATGTATACACATCTATATTTTTACACATATATGACACCATTCCATGATTTGTGAATAAATGCACATATATCTCCACATATAAGTGCACCTTGTGCATTTGTGTGCATATATTTGTATTTATGCAGAAGATGTTTCAGACTGGAGAAAAACAGATGCTTGTTTGTCAAAGTTGTGTCTCCTTAACATGATAATGGCTTCTGACTGACCGGTCTAATATTTAACAAATAAACACTACTGCCATATACTAACAATCCAAATGTTAAAGAATATTAAATGCACAGGTAAAAAATAATTAACTCAAACCATGAAACTTCTCCTACCTTTCAAAATGTCTTGTCCCTGTTCATTAGCGTAAGTGTACATGGCTGGGGAGAGGGGTAGGGACCAATAATGTTTACCTGTAAATCTGGCAGGAGGAACATTCCAAATTCTCATGGGCTGCCCAGATTTCCTTATTTAAGTTGTAACATATACTAGAAATTATAATTTATAACAATTATAAGGCAACCATTTTCTGGGTACACAATGTACCAGATACTTGACATCAGTTTTTATTAAAAATGTAAACCTTCTAACAACTCTGCAATGTAGATAAACAAGACAGCCAGGACTCAAAAAATATAGTAACTTGCCAAAGATTCTCTGCTGTTTATCTAGTCACGGCATACTCAGTGTAGAAATTCAGAATTCTACTCTGAAGCTCAAACTTATTTCAATAAGCAATGGTGCCTTTTACATGGTTTTACAGCCACTAACTTTGAGGGATATGTGTTTAGGTAGTTTTCATAGTGTATGGATTTTAATAAGTAATTCCCTGCACATAGAGACCAGACCAAATAACAGCCAAACACACTGAAAATTACTCCAGGCTACAGAAAGCATGGAACAAATGTGTCTCAGAAACTATCGGCCTGTGTTTCTCAGAATATGAAGCATTTTCCACTGGATTGTGTCCTCTAACAAGAAATCTATGCTCTAACAGGGCTTCATTATTCCTCTTCCTATATTTAAAAAAAAATGGACTCTTTCATTGCAAACCAATGGGAAGTTCTTAACTCATTTCCTTAGGTCACTTGAAATGAAAGTGCTTTCTATCTTTAGGGAAAATAATTGCTGGATGTGGTGCCTTTTGCCTGCTTTTGAGTCCCACAATCAATACTGTGAAGGAAAGAAAAAATTAACCCTTAGATACTTTTGGGAAGAGTGAGGTTATTTTTAAATTCAATGATGGTAGAGTTCTAAAAAGAGAGAAGGAAAGTCCTCCCTTCCAAGGAGAATGCAGTTGCCTTCCTCTAAACAAATTGGCTCTGTTATCTTTTTAACCCTCTTTCCAGGAGGAGGCCTAAGAAGGAGACGGAAACCATATGTTTAAAAAGTTTTTTAAAATGTATAGATGCTCCTGAATATTTGTAAATAACTGCAGTGAAAAATGTTTACATTAGAACTCACCTGACCTTGCACTGATTAGAAAGATCCTCTGCAGAGCAGAGGAGATCATTTCCAACCACCCAGACCGCTACAATCACAGGAAGAAGCCAACAGCAGCATCTTCAGCCCCAGAGACTAAAGGTGAAAGGGGCACCTCGCAGTGGTGGAAGCACCCGTGTGTTCCCTCAACATGCCTGGGGAGGTGGAGAGGAAGGGGAAGCAGCTCTGCCTTCCCTCCAATCTAACTACACAACCCCTGCTGCCGTAACTTATTTTTAGACATTTAATCTAAAATTCCCAGAAAGGAAGCGGATCTACAACCTCTGAGCGATCCTCAGAGTTCTGATTTCCAACCTGGCTTGGGGATTTTGTTTGTTTTCTGACTTCAGGTGCCTACTTAAAGTACATCTCCCATCTTCCACAGGCATCCACAGTCTAAGCCAATAAAAAGAGCTGGGAGCTTTGGAGCTTTAAGTGATGAAAAATCCAGCACCCACAGGTCATAAGTAATGACCTTGGGGAAGTTACTCATCCTTCTAAAGAATCAATTTGTGGTCAACAAGATGAGATAATAATACTAGAAAGTTGTTCGAGATTTCAACACAAAAATTGCACAGTATCGTCTCTTAGTAGGACGTCAGTCAGTACTATGCACTTGCTGTGGGCACACTGCGCAAAGCTGCGGGATCCGTCCATGTTTCCACTGGCCATCACTCCAACGTCGGGGATTTATGTTACCGACTGTGCACTCCACCTCGGGGAGATGGCTTTTACCTGCTTCTTGTTCCCTACAGCTTCAAATGTCTGCAGAGCCCAAGAGGTAAATTCTCATTAAGTGCAAGAGACTAAGTTATCCTGGGTTCTCCTTCCCTCTGTTTATCCGTAAATTGTTAAATAAAACTCCGCTTTGGGAAGAAATGCATCGAGTCTTTACATGGGCAAAGCAGGTGTCTGAACATCTCTGGGGGTCAGGGGTGGGGAAGGAACCCTGACTAAAGTCTCCAGGTTGGGAATGGCACAAATGGAGGGAAAGGACACGGAAGAGCGGATGAAAGGGATGCCTCTGCGAGGCGGTCCTCGCCGGTGACCCTGTCCTCTGCACTAGGGGAGGAAAGGACGCTAGAGGGGAGGAGCCGCGAGGGCAGGAGTACCTGAACGCTCTGGCCGCGGTCTGGTTCCTCCTCCACGCCGTGCCCTGTTGCAGCACCCCCTGTACGATCTCCTTCTCGTTGGGCAGCCGGTAGACGGGGAAGATGTAGAGCCAACAGAGGACAACGACACAGAGGGCACTGGCTCCCATGGGCAGCCGGGTCCGCGGGAACTTCCACGCCAGTACAGCCATGGCCCCTCTGGGCGTTTGTCGCCGGGCCCGCCCGCAGGGGCTCATCGCAGCCCCGGCGTCCCAGGGGCGGGGGCCGGGGCCTCAGCACAAAGCTAGGCGAAGTGGCAGCGGAGGGTCCCCCACTGCCGGCCCCCCATGCACACACACCTTTCGTTCTCTTGCTTGCAAACGCACGCACGCTTCTTCGGCCCCGTCGGCGCCAAAGGTCAGAGCAAGGATTTTTTTAAATGCAACTTTTCCAAGGATTTCTTTCTAGGGGAAGTGGCTGGGGGGCAAGTCACGATCTATGGCCATGGTCGCTTCCCCTGCAGAAGGCGGGCGCTGGGGTCTCCGAGTGCGCAGAGAGCGGCGGCGGCGAGTTGCTCCCGCCGGTTCTGCAGCATCACGGTCGCCCTCGGCGAGGGTCCGGGAAAAGGCTCGGCTCCCTCCCAGACATTTGGCCCGTGGCGTCCCCTGGTCCCCTCCGAGCGATGCTCCTGCGCCCTTCGCCGCCTCCCGCGCTGCTGCGCCGCCAGGCAACCCCCCCAGACGCGCTCTCTGCGCCGCACCAAGTCCTTGGAAATTTCCACGGCGGCCCGGGACCGCTATCCTGCCCCGGGCTCCTCCGCCTCGCCCGCCGGGACCCTCGCTCCCCACTCCTCCCGGAGAAGAAAAGAACTCGCTCTCATCAGTTAATTCAGCGGCGCGCCGCAGCCTTCCGCTGCGCCCCGGACTTCGCAGACAAACGCCCGGGGATTGGTGGAAATCAAGGTCTCCCCCTCCCTCCCCCACCCGCAAAATTGCCTCCTTCGACCCGATCCGAGCCGCGACACTCGCCCAGAGCGCGCACCCCTCACTCGTGCCCTTGTTCCTTGGAGATAACGGCAGACAATAAAAAACAACAGCCCCTCGTCAATAGAAATATATGAGTCCCTGAGTGTGGCGGAGACTGGCTAATATCCTGATCCTTCGACATGCGGCCGGTGTGCCCAGGCTGTCACCCTGCTGCCGTCACCCTCGTCTTTCTCTAACTGGTTGGATATTAACCCGCAGCCAGGCGCGAGGAGGCTGGCGGAGATTTATTCCTTCCTGGGCCCCCACCCCCATTAGCTGGTCCCGGAGCCGCGGCCCGTGTGCGCGCGCGCATACACACACACACACACACACACACACACACAGAGACACACACACACACACGTTCACGGGCGCAAGCGAGCGCGCGCACGAGGAGGTGCGTGCACTCCAGGGTCCTCCGCCTCGCCTCCTCCCTGCAAGGAAAGGCAGTGCTGCATCCAGATGTGCAGGCAGCTGGTGCCCGAACACTAGACCTCAAGATGTCACATTGCCTTGGAGGCGCGCGGCCTTTTAGATTAAAGGACCGTTGGTTCTTAGACGTCCTTCTTGCCCTTCTTGCTTGTGATAAGCGATAAGCTTATCGCAACCCCGACCTTGGAAAAGCGCCACCCGCCTTGACCCACCGAGCCGAGAGAGTCGCTGTTAGCCATTTCTGCTCGCCCCGGCGGCCGACGCATAGCTCGGGTACCTCCTAGCGGTCACCTATTCTATTTGCTTAAGCATCTCGTCAAGCATAAAGTGTGCAAGGACAAAGAAGAAACCTGGTCAGCTTAGTCATCACGAAAACAAAATCTAAGGCTATAACTCCATTTGTTCTGCCGACTAGGCTACGGTGCCTGGTATCTTTGTCTGGCATCCGTCTCCACTGAGAGGTGGAACTTGAGAAGTTGCTGCAAAGTTATTTACCAAAAGCGAAGTAGCATCCCAGATGACCACTTTAGTGTCATTTTCTCAACAATACTGTGCTCTCTTAGTTGAGTGACCTACTGCCCTCCACCGGCAGGCATGCCCCAGAAATCTCTGTCCTACTTAGGTAAATCAGCAGAGACAGGGGAAACCTTGAAATCCCAGTCACATCTTACCACAGTGGAGGCTGATACAGATTCTTTAAAATGAAGATCATCTTAAGTCCTGCAAAGTAACCAGCCAACTGTCTTCTATTCTGGAAAAGGGGAAGGGAAGGGGGGGCTTTTCCTACTTGCCTGGGCTTTGGATAAATCATCTGCCATCTTTGATCTTATAATTTAAGTAAAACACAAATCATTCCCATTTTTCTTCCTCAAGTTCAAGGGGTATTTGTAGAGTAAACAGCAAAGAAATAAACTGACAAAACTAAGGCATATTACAGTTATGAAAGGGCTATGTAAATGTTTCCCTATTTAATATCATAAGAATGCATTAAAGTCATGCTTTATATCAAAAGATCTGTGTGACACAATGTGCTGTTTTTCTTTCTTCTGCAAACTAAGAATTCTCTTATCTTGGTGGGCTTTTGCCCACCCAACAATCCAAACTTATTCCCTGCTTTTTCTTCACATGAGCACCAAATCTAATCAGGTCATCGCTCTCACCCTTCCAAGTCACACTACATTGGTCCATTCTCACATTACTATAAAGAATACCACGGAGACTGGGTAATTTGTAAAGGAAAGAGGTTTAATTGACTCACAGTTGCACATGGCTGAGGAGGCCTCATGAAACTTACAATCCTGGTGGAAGGCAAAGCAGGCATATCTTACATGGTGGCAGGCAAGAGGGAGAATGCGTGTGTAGGATGAACTGTCAAACACTTATAAAACCATCAGATCTCGTGAGAACTCACTATCATGAGAACAGCCTGGGGGAAACAGCCCCCACGATCCAATCACCTCCCACCAGGTCCCGCCCTGGACACGGGGGTTACGGAGATTGCAATTCAAGATAAGATTTGGGTGGGGAAACAGAGCCAAACCATATCACACACAGGTCTCAGTCCTGTCACAGTGTTGTGATCCGCTCATGGGATCCGCTCATGGGATGTTTGGTTTTGGTTTTTTTTTTTTTTTTTCTCCCCATGTATAAATCCAGTGCATTATTCAAGACCAAGCCAAGTTATCTAGAAAGTTCTCATTCAATAATGTGTTCCCAGGACACCTAAAACATAGACTTTATGAGAACTCAATAAATATTTGTGGTACCTGCTTCTACTCTCTTTGACCTCCTGTTCTGATGTCATAGTATTTTCTGGCTCTGACAGATGATTAAACACTTAGTTGTGTTGTGTTGTGTTGTATTGTGTTGTCTTGTATTGCTAGCATTTTTCATATATAACTATGTCTCACCAACTAGGCAGGAAGGGAATTTAGTTGTATGTATCAAATGAAAAGCCTGTGCTTTTGATCAAATTAGGACTCCACAGGGCATGGCTAAGTGTCTAGGAGAAGAGCAAGAACAATATTTCACATT
The DNA here is from genome assembly GCF_028885655.2 of Pongo abelii. Taxonomy (NCBI): domain Eukaryota; kingdom Metazoa; phylum Chordata; class Mammalia; order Primates; family Hominidae; genus Pongo; species Pongo abelii. The sequence goes on from NC_071995.2 coordinate 23,575,801, forward strand.
TTCTTCATGTTCCTCCAGGTATCAACTCAGGCACTTCAACAAATAATTGTTGCTTGGTTTTATAATGAGATCCTCAAACTTATTCAGTCTATTGCCAAGGCATCACTGTTTAAGGAAAAGTATGAATCCCCAAGTTTTAATGTTTTAAAGAAAATATTTTAATTGATATTTAGCCATCTCATTTGTATGACTTATAGTAAGTAGCTTAGGTATTCTTTTATACTTCTGCATCTAAGTATGCTTAGTGGACACAAACAGGATTTCCTCAGGGACTAAACAACTTTTAAAACTCTATAAATGTGTAGTAGAAAAATGTGAAGGCAGGAGTCCAGATTAAACAGAATTGTCAGTGATTTGAGATAAAAATTTTAAAAGGCCATTCTTCAGTCTCTGCTCAAGTTCTTCTTGTCAGAATGGCTTGGAATGGCCAGTCGAAAGCATAAAATGATGCCTGTTTCACAACCAATTACAACACCAAGGTAAATAAGGATGTAGACTGAGAAAGGTTATAAATATAGTTTATCTGAATAAATGCATTTATTTATCTCCACTCCCTATTGTGACCTCACTAAAAGAAGAGTAAAGGAGTAAAAGAGAAAAAGATTCAGAAGAACAAGAGAAAAAGAAGGAATACAAAAGCAGACAAAGGATGTCAAAAAGTTCACAAGCAGGAAAGCAATTAAACAAGTGTTAACTGACTTATCAGGAGAGAGAAAGGTCTGGGCCTTCAAGTAACTCTGTGTGTGTGTGTGTGTGTGTGTGTGTGTGTGTGTGTGTGTGTGTGTGTCCACGTGCACAGAAAGTTGAGGAACATAGAGAGAAGCCAACAAGAATCAAGCTAATTTGTACTAGAGAGTTCTTGAAAGGCTCAGAAATAAAGGCACCTAGGACCTCTGGAGATGGAGGTAATGAATGAAACAAAGTAAGAGGTTTGTTGGAAATCTTTAAAAAGGAGCAGTTGAAACATCTAGATCTTATTCCCCAACCTGGCTTAAAACAGGAGGTTAACTCTCTAGAGACTAACCAGCACAAAAGAGAACACCTACAGATTCTGATATGTTTAAGAGATCTCCAATCGAATGGCCAAATCCCTGTCTAACACCCTCTAGTGAGACCCATTAGTGGATAAGCTCTGCCTACACCGAGTTTCATGGCCTCTTTTTAAGGCCCCCTTCTTAAATATGAGGGGAGAGTCAAGGATCCCTAGACATTTGAAGAGAGTCTCCAACATGAAAGCAGAAACAAAACAAGCAAATAATCACACACAGAAGTCAACCCTAGGAAAAAATGATAATGCAGGAAACATAAGAAATCTTCAATAAAAACCATAATTAATATTCTCACATGGACTGAGACACAATCCAATGAAGCAAGAACAAGAGGAATGTTCAGATGACTAAAAATAAAGTCCTTTGAAACTGAAAATATGGTAACAAAATATATAACAGAATTCACAGAAAAGTTGAATTACAAAGTTGAAGAAATATCCCAGAAAGTAGGCCAAAAATATAAAAGAGGGTAAACAAGATAACAAATTATAGACTCAAACAAAAAATAAATATCCAAACAACAAGAAACAAAAAGCAGAAGATTTTCAAAGACATACTAAAAAGAATCCTAAAATTTAAGGGTTCATTAAGGACTCAATATAATGAATTTTTTAAACCTACACCAAAGGTATATAACAGTGAAATTTTAGAAAATAGGAAACAGAAAATAATGGAAGTTTAAAGAAGAAAATGCATGCAAAAGATTGGAAATTATGTTGGGATTAGATTTATTTAAAGCAAGAAAGCTGAAAATCTACAACTTTACTTGGGCTCAACAAAGAACTAAAGTTACAAGGCAATTCCCCCCTCCTCCAAAATGGAGAAATGGACAAATCCAGAGCCAGAGTTGAGGCATGTTTATCTGGAGCAGAAGATGTTGAAGCCATAAACTGGTAGGAACGCTTCAGTGGTCATTTGGAATTGGCATAGTGGAATTGCTGGAGGCTGAGTGTGGACTAGAGTGAAAGGGAGAAACTCCTGGGGATCACAATCAGGAACTCCTGGAGATCATAGTCAAGTGGGCATCCACACTTTTTATGAGTTCTACCTCCAAGAATCTCACTGACACAGGATAGGGGCCAGGGAAATATTGGGTAAAAAAGGGCAGTGTCCCTGGAGATGGCTCCACCCTCAGGCCTGTGCCCACAGACCTAAGTGAGAACAGGCACTCCTGTTTTCGTGCCCAAATGTTGCATTTTCCAAGACCACTCTGGCCCACCATGCCCCCCCATCCTGTTCCCATATAAACCTAAGGACTTAGCAGGCACAGATGCAAGCAGCTGAATGTTGAGCAAAGCAAAAGAACACACCAGCAGACACCAGCAGACGGGCAGACCAGCAACGGCGGAACGACATGGCAGAGAAAGAGAGAAGAGCAGGGCCATCCGGATGCCAAGAGGAGTTTGGCCAGGGACAGTTAGAGAAGAGTCTGGCTGCTGGGCAGCCCAACTCCTGAGGAAGACCACATTTCCACTCCATCCCCCTCTTCCAGCTCCCCATCCATCTTGCTGAAAGCCACCCCCACTCCTCAATAAAACTTTGCGCTGATCCTTCCAGCCCACATGTGATCCAATTTTTCCAAAACACTGGGCAAGAGCTCAGGATACAGAAAGCTGTCACACTGGCCCTCTGCCCTTGCAATAAGGCAGAGGGTCTATTGAGCTGATTAACACAAGCCATCTGCAGACAGCAAAGCTGAAAAAGCACACTGTAACACATGCCCACTTGGGCTTCAGGAGTTGCAGACACCCATCCCTAGATGCTGCCATGGGGCCAAAGCCCAAAAGCGCTCCCCACAGCCTCTGTACCTGCCCATCTGCATGCTCCCCCTAGGAGTTTGAGTAGCAGGGCCACCAAAGGAGCAAGCCACACCCCTGTTGCATGTTCTGTGAGGAGAATAAGGGAACTCTCCTGTTTCATCACCAGGTTTTCAGGAAGAGAAACTGAGAAAGATCATCTTAGGGTTTTACATGGGTAGGGAAGAGTAACCACTCTGAAATAAACCCAGAAGATTATCTACAACAAAGCCCTACTCTTCAGGGCAGAAAACCTTACCATATCATTATCTCATCTCAGGGAAGGGCATTTCTTCCACTCCAGTCCCCTCTAGGCTTTCTCTCTCTCCTAAGCTGGGAAAATAAAGCTAAGAAACACTTGCAAAGTTCATTGTCCAAGGACACAGGGCCACTAAACACTAAAATGTAATAATAAGATTATAGAACATTTCTCATCTCCCACACCTTATCACCACACCAGTATGGCTCTGATATAGTATCAGTGGATTACAGCTGAAAAAGATACAAGACACAGATTCTCTCTGAGGAGAAGTACTTAGACAAGCCCAGACAGGAGAAACAAAAAATAGAACATTGGAGAAATTTGAAGACTGATACTCACAGCTATAGCAAATATTAAACACAGCCCAAATATTAGCCAAATTAACATAAAAGTTCACAACTGAAGGCCTGTTTACCTTTGCTTGTATTACCCAACACATCATATCTGTCTTTCAACAAATAATTACAAGGCAAGAAAAAAATTCTGAAGAGACAAAACAAGCATCAGAACCAGTCACAGCACAAAACATAAGGCATACATGTTGGAATTATTGGACAGAGAATTTAAAATCACTATAATTAAGATATTAAAGGCTTTAATAAAAAAGTAGACAACATGCAAGAACAGATGGCTGATGTAAGCAGAGACGTGGAAACTCTAAGAAAGAATCAAACAAAAATCTAGAAATCAAACCCACTATAACAGAAATGAAGAATGCCTTTAATGGGCTCATCAGTGATTAGATCTGGCTGGGGAGAGAATCAGTAAGCCTGAAGACAGTTAAATAAAAATTTGGCAAGCTGAACCACAGGATAATTTCAAAGGGTGTAACATAAAAGTAATTGGAATACCAGGGGGAAAAAAAAAGAAAAAGGAACAGAAGAAATATCCAAAGGGATAATAGCTGAGAATTTTCCAAAAGTAATGACAGACACCAAACCACAAATTCAGGAACCTCAGAGAACACCAAGCATGATACATCACACAAAAAAAATACATGGGTATATCATATTCAAACTACATAAAACCAAATACAAATAAAAAAATCTTGAAAGAAGGCAGACTAGAAAAAAACACCTTAGCCATGGGGAAAAAGTTAACAATTACAACAGACTTTTCATCAAAACCCATACAAGTAAGCAGATAATGGAGTGAAATACTTAAACTGTGAGGGGAAAAATCACAACCTAAGATTCTAAATTGAGTGAGATTGTCTTTCAAAAGTGAAAGATAAATAAATACTTTCTTCAGGTGATTTCTGCATTTCTAACGGAGGAAAGCAGCTCCTCACCAGCAACGGAACAAAGCTGGACGGAGGATGACTTTGACGAGTTGAGAGAGGAAGGCTTCAGATGATCAAACTACTCTGAGCTACAGGAGGAAATTCAAACCAATGGCAAAGAAGTTAAAAGCTTTGGAAAAAATTAGACGAACGGATAACTAGTATAACCAATGCAGAGAAGTCCTTAAAGGACCTGATGGAGCTGAAAACCAAGGCACGAGAGTTACGTGATGAATGCAGAAGCCTCAGTAGCTGATGCGATCAACTGGAAGAAAGGGTATCAGTGATGGAAGATGAAGTGAATGAAATGAAGTGAGAAGAGAACTTTAGAGAAAAAAGAAACGAACAAAGCCCCCAAGAAATATGGCACTATGTGAAAAGACCAAATCTACATCTGATTGGTGTACCTGAAAGTGACAGGGAGAATGGAACCAAGTTGGAAAACACTCTGCAGGATATTATCCAGGAGAACTTCCCCGATCTAGCAAGGCAGGCCGACATTCAAATTCAGGAAATACAGAGAACACCACAAAGATACTCCTCGAGAAGAGCAACTCCAAGAAACATAATTGTCAGATTCACCAAAGCTGAAATGAAGGAAAAAATATTAAGGGCAGCCAGAGAGAAAGGTCAGGTTACCCACAAAGGGAAGCCCATCAGACTAACAGCGGATCTCTTGGCAGAAACTCTACAAGCCAGAAGAGAGTGGGGTCCAATATTCAACACTCTTAGAGAAAAGAATTTTCAACCTAGAATTTCATATCCAGCCAAATTAAGCTTCATAAGTGAACGAGAAATAAAATACTTTACAGACAAGCAAATGCTGAGAGATTTTGTCACCATCAGGCCTGCCCTAAAAGAGCTCCTGAAGGAAGCACTAAACATGGAAAGGAACAACCAGTACCAGCCACTGCAAAAACATGCCAAATTGTAAAGACCATCAAGGCTAGGAAGAAACTGCATCAACTAACAAGCAAAACAACCAGCTAACATCATAATGACAAGATCAAATTCACACATAACAAAATTAACCTTAAATGTAAATGGGCTAAATGCTCCAATTAAAAGACACAGACTGGCAAATTGGATAAAGAGTCAAGATCCATCAGTGTGCTGTATTCAGGAAACCCATCTCATGTGCAGAGACACACATAGGCTCAAAACAAAGGGATGGAAGAAGATCTACCAAGCAAATGGAAAACAAAAAAAGGCAGGGGTTGCAATCCTAGTCTCTGATAAAACAGACTTTAAACCAACAAAGATCAAAAGAGACAAAGAAGGCCGTTACATAATGGTAAAGTGATCAATTCAACAAGAAGAGCTAACTATCCTAAATATATATGCACCCAATACAGGAGCACCCAGATTCACAAAGCAAATCCTGAGTTACCTACAAAGAGACTTAGACTCCCACAAAATAATCATGGGAGACTTTAACACCCCACTGTCAACATTAGACAGATCAACGAGGCAGAAAATTAACAAGGATACCCAGGAATTGAACTCAGCTCTGCACCAAGCGGACCTAATAGACATCTACAGAACTCTCCATCCCAAATCAACAGAATATACATTCCTTTCAGCACCACACCACACCTACTCCAAAATTGACCACATAGTTGGAAGTAAAGCACTCCTCAGCAAATGTAAAAGAACAGAAATTATAACAAACTGTCTCTCAGACCACAGTGCAATCAAACTAGAACTCAGGATTAAGAAACTCACTCAAAACCGCTCAACTACATGGAAACTGAACAACCTGCTCCTGAATGACTACTGGGAACATAATGAAATGAAGGCAGAAATAAAGATGTTCTTTGAAACCAACGAGAACAAAGACACAACATACCAGAATCTCTGGGACACATTCAAAGCCGTGTGTAGAGGGAAATTTATAGCACTAAATACCCACAAGAGAAAGCAGGAAAGCTCTAAAATTGACACCCTAACAGCACAATTAAAAGACCTAAAAAAGCAAGAGCAAACACATTCAAAAGCTAGCAGAAGACAAGAAATAACTAAAATCAGAGCAGAACTGAAGGAAATAGAGACACAAAAAACCCTTCAAAAAATTAATGAATCCAGGAGCTGGTTTTTTGAAAGATCAACAAAATTGATAGACTGCTAGCAAGACTAATAAAGAGGAAAAGAGAGAAGAATCAAATAGATGCAATAAAAAATGATAAAGGGTATATCACTACCGATCCCACAGAAATACAAACTACCATCAGAAAATACCACAAACACCTCTATGCAAATAAACTAGAAAATCTAGAAGAAATGGATAAATTCCTCGACACATACACCCTCCCAAGACTAAAACAGGAAGAAGTTTAATCTCTGAATAGACCAATAACTGGCTCTGAAATTGAGGCAATAATCAATAGCTTACCAACCAAAAAAAGTCCAGCACCAGATGGATTCACAGCCGAATTCTACCAGAGGTACAAAGAGGAGCTGGTACCATTCCTTCTGAAACTATTCCAATCAATAGAAAAAGAGAGAATCCTCCCTAACTCATTTTATGAGGCCAGCATCATCCTGATACCAAAGCCTGGCAGAGACACAACAAAAAAAGAGAATTTTAGACCAATATCCTTGATGAACATCGATGCAAAAATCCTCAATAAAATACTGGCAAACCGAATCCAGCAGCACATCAAAAAGCTTATCCACCATGATCAAGTGGGCTTCATCCCTGGGATGCAAGGCTGGTTCAGCATACACAAATCAATAAATCCAGCATATAAACAGAACCAAAGACAAAAACCACATGATTATCTCAATAGATGCAGAAAAGGCCTTTGACAAAATTCAACAGCCTTTCATGCTAAAAACTCTCAATAAATTAGGTATTGATGGGACATATCTCAAAATAATAAGAGCTATCTATGACAAACCCACAGCCAATATCATACTGAATGGGCAAAAACTGGAAGCATTCCCTTTGAAAACGGGCACAAGACAGGGATGCCCTCTCTCACCACTCCTATTCAACATAGTGTTGGAAGTTCTGGCCAGGGCAATCGGGCAGGAGAAGGACATAAAGGCGATTCAATAGGAAAAGAGGAAGCCAAATTGTCCCTGTTTGCAGATGACATGATTGTATATCTAGAGAACTCCATCGTCTCAGCTCAAAATCTCCTCAAGCTGATAAGCAACTTCAGCAAAGTCTCAGGATACAAAATCAATGTACAAAAATCACAAGCATTCTTATACACCAATAACAGACAAACAGAGAGCCAAATCATGAGTGAACTCCCATTCACAATTGCTTCAAAGAGAACAAAATACCTAGGAATCCAACTTACAAGGGACGTGAAGGACCTCTTCAAGGAGAACTACAAACCACTGCTCAGTGAAATAAAAGAGGATACAAACAAATGGAAGAACATTCCATGCTCATGGACAGGAAGAATCAATATCATGAAAATGGCCATACTGCCTAAGGTAATTTATAGATTCAATGCCATCCCCATCAAGCTACCAATGACTTTCTTCACAGAATTGGGGAAAACTACTTTAAAGTTCATATGGAACCAAAAAAGAGCCCACATCGCCAAGTCAATCCTAAGCCAAAAGAACAAAGCTGGAGGCATCACGCTACCTGACTTCAAACTATACTACAATGCTACAGTAACCAAAACAGCATGGTACTGGTACCAAAACAGAGATATAGACCAATGGAACAGAACAGAGCCCTCAGAAATAATGCCACATATCTACAACTATCTGATCTTTGACAAACCTGACAAAAACAAGAAATGGAGAAAGGATTCCCTATTTCATAAATGGTGCTGGGAAAACTGGCTAGCCATATGTAGAAAGCTGAGACTGGATCCCTTCCTTACACCTTATACAAAAATTAATTCAAGATGGATTAAAGACTTAAATGTTAGACCTAAAACCATAAGAACCCTAGAAGAAAACCTAGGCAATACAATTCAGGACAAAGGCATGGGCAAGGACTTCATGTCTAAAACACCAAAAGCAATGACAACAAAAGCCAAAATTGACAAATGAGATCTAATTAAACTAAAGAGCTTCTGCACAGCAAAAGAAACTACCATCAGAGTGAACAGGCAACCTACAGAATGGGAGAACATTTTTGCAACCTACTCATCTGACAAAGGGCTAATATCAAGAATCTACAATGAACTCAAACAAATTTACAAGAAAAAAACAAACAACCCCATCAAAAAGTGGGCGAAGGATATGAATAGACACTTCTCAAAAGAAGACATTTATGCAGCCAAAAAACACATGAAAAAACGCTCATCATCACTGGCCATCAGAGAAATGCAAATCAAAACCACAATGAGATAGCACCTCACACCAGTTAGAATGGAGATCATTAAAAAGTCAGGAAACAACAGGTGCTGGAGAGGATGTGGAGAAATAGGAACACTTTTATACTGTTGGTGGGACTGTAAACTAGTTCAACCATTGTGGAAGTCGGTGTGGCGATTCCTCAGGGATCTAGAACTAGAAATACCATTTGACCCAGCAATCCCATTACTGGGTATACACCCAAAGGATTATTAATCGTGCTGCTATAAAGACACATGCACACGTATGTTTATAGTGGCACTATTCACAATAGCAAAGACTTGGAACCAACCTAAATGTCCAACAACAATAGACTGGATTAAGAAAATGTGGCACATATACACCATGGAATACTATGCAGCCATAAAAAATGATGAGTTCATGTCCTTTGTAGGGACATGGATGAAATTGGAAACCATCATTCTCAGCAAACTATTGCAAGGACAAAAAACCAAACACCGCATGTTCTCACTCATAGGTGGGAATTGAACAATGAGAACACATGGACACAGGAAGGGGAACATCACACACTGGGGACTGTTGTGGGGTGGGGAGAGGGGGGAGGGATAGCATTAGGAGATATACCTAATGCTAAATGATGAGTTAATGGGTGCAGCACACCAGCATGGCACATGTATACATATGTAACAAACCTGCACGTTGTGCACATGTACCCTAAAACTTAAAGTATAATAATAATAAAATTTTTTAAAAAATGAAAATAATTAATGCATAAATCAAAGACCTTGTTGTATGAAAATACCACTGAAATAGATATTTTTAAAGTCCTTCAAAGTCAGAGAGAAAAAATTCGAACTGAGAGAAAATTCAAAGATATAGTACTACAAATGAGGAACTAAATTTGAACATAGACGTGGAGGAGATTATAATTCAAGGTTGAGAATGTAATGAATGCTATCACATTTGAAAGTAATAATAAAGTTTCCTAAGAAAACAGAATTCAAAAAGAGGTGGAATAATTATATAGAACAAGAGCCATTAGTAATTTTTTAAATTGTGTAATAAATGGATCCAATTTGGTTCTGAGTTAATGAAAATAATGTTTGCTAGGATATCTAACTTTCATTTCATCCTGCAAGAAACTCATCAAAACATACTTCATATCCAGACTCTTAAACTGAGAAACAGTAGTCAAAATAATAAATTTCACGGTAACACTAAAATAAATAAATAAATAAATACTTTCTTCAACAAAAACTGAACTGATTCATCACCAACAGATTGACCCTGAAAAAAATATTGAAAGAAGTTCTTCAGAAAGAAAGAAGTGATACAGGTCAGAAACTCCAAGCTACATAAAAAAAGAAAGAGCATTAGAGAAGGAATACATTGAGGTACAAGCCAGGTTCAGTGGCTCATGCCTGTAATCCCAGCACTTTAGGAGGCCAATGTGAGAGAATTGCTTGAGCTCAGGAGTTCAAGACCAGCCTGAGCAACATAATGAGACCTCATCTCTACTAAAAAAGTTTTTAAAAATTGGCTGGGCCTTGTGGCATGTGCCTGTAGTCGCAGCTACTCAGGAGACTAAAGCAGGAGAATTGCTTGAGCCCAGGAGGTCAAGGCTGCAGTGAGCCATCATCATGCCATTGAACTCTAGCCTGGGTGACAGAGCAAAAGCCTGTCTCAAAAAAATTAAATTAAATTAAATTAATTACGGCATAATAAAATATTTTATTTTTCTTATTTTTAATTCAACTAAAAATAATTTTTAAGAGTGATAGTAATAACAACATATAGAATGATCATAGCATACAGATAAGCGAAGTGAATGATAGCAATATCATAAGAATCAGGGGGAGGAATTGGAAATACTCTGGTATCAAAGATACCTGTACTACACTTGAAGGTGTATAGTGTTATTTGAAGTTAGACTTAGAAGAGTTAACAACATATGTTGAAAATAAGAGTTGAAAAAACTCAAAAAATATATATTGCAATCTCATATCATATAACTGATAAGGCAGAGGGTCTATTGAGCTGATTTACACAAGCAATCTTCAGACAGCAAAGCTAAAAAAGCACACTGTAACACATGCCCACTTGGACTTCAGGAGTCGCAGATACCCATCCCTAGATGCTGCCATGGGGCAAAAGCCCAAAAGCGCTCCCCACAGCCTCTGCATCTGCCCATCTGCATGCTCCCCCTAGGAGTCTGAGTAGCGGAGTCACCAAAGGAGTAAGACATATACCTGTTACATGTCCTTTGAGGAGAATAAGGGAACTCTCCTGTTTCATCACCAAGTTTTCAGGAAGAGAAACTAAGAGAAAAGATTAAATGGAGTCATATAGAATGCTCAGTTAAAACCAGAGGGCTGAAAAAGAAGCAGAGGAAAAGCAGAGGAAAAACAGCAAGCAATCTTTTTTGAAGTAGAAAAATAGAGACTCTGAGAAAGAAGTTCTCCTAGAAGAAAAAATTAAGCTGAGAGACCACCTGGTAAGTTTGAGTGTGTTTAGAATGAACACTGTGTTAGCTAGTTTTCTATGTACTAACTAAGCCAATGTAAAAACAAAGCAATAATTAACTCCAGATAAAACAAAAAGTTGTAAAAGAAAAGAAACATTTCAATATATTTAATCCAAAATCTTAATAACATAAACAATAAATACTAATTTAACAAAAAATGTGATATAATAATATTGGGTGAGAGTAGGGTAATATGAGGGTACAAGACAACAAAATTCTATCTTCCTTAGAAACAACATAATAGATCACATTTTTAAAAAAGATCTAGGAAAAGCAACATAAGAACATTATTTCAAAATTTGAAGTAACTGCCTAAAGAAATAACTAAAACAGCTAAAAAGGATAGGATAAAGAAATAACTAAAGCAGCTAAAAAGGAATAGGGAATTAGGGATGGGGCAGGTAGTATTATTTGTTTGTTTGTTTGTATATTTGTCCATTTATTTACTATTCAAAGCCTAGTAGTTCTGGTAGTACTACATGACTTTTTAAAATATGTGCTTTTATTCATTTTGTAAAACAAAAAACATAACCTTTAAACAGAAAAATAATAAGCAGGAAGAGAGCCAAAGTATATTCAGGGAGATCATTTAGAGTCTGAGATGTTTGCAGTAGAGATGAAGAAAAGAGGGTGGATTAGAGAATCATTTAGGAAATAAAATTGATGGGAGTTGAAGATAAATTTGAAAACAGACATGAGGGAAACGTAGGTGTTGAGAGTAATTCATAGATTTCTGGCAAAATAATAAAAGATGCTATTCTTAAAGACAGCAAACACCAGAAGGGGAGCAAGTTGGGTCTCAGGACTTGAGTTTGGTTTTGGACATGTGAATTTGAGGTACCTTTGAGATATCCAGGTAGAAATACCTTCCAGGAAGGGAAGTATTTGTACCTGGAACTCAGAGAAGAGGTTTGGGTATGACATATATTTGGAAATTACACATCTGTAGATAATGACATCAATAAAATTGTTGAGTTAGTGGAGGAAAACACAGGGCGGAAAGAAGACTACCTAATATTGAGCTATAAATACCTAACATAAAGGTGGACCCATGGAAGAGGATAAGTGTGTAAAAGAGTTAGAAAAGGATTGGCCCAAGAGGGAAAGAAAATCCAGAGAGTATGGTGTCATAGAAGACAAGGGAGTATTGACTGGCAGAAGACATGATCAATGATGTATAATGAAAGAATATATTTCCTTTCATATGGTCCATTTTTTTAGGTGATCCAAGGTCAGAGTCTGGTTGAAATATCAAAGGACAATTTTGTGTACTGATATTTAATCGTTTCAAAACTAGTTTTAGCAAACTATAGTTTGAGGAGAAAACAACCATTTTAGTATACAGCAACTGTTCTAGTATTTCAAAAAAGGCTATTTCCGATACATTAAAAATTAAAAAAGAGGAAGAAGAGGAGGAGAGGGAGCTAACACTTACTGAGACACTAAGTTGACACTTCACATGTATAAACTCATTCAATCCTCAAGAAGCCCTAGGATGTACTATTTATTGTTATCCCTATTTTTGAAAGGAGCAATTGAGGCATATAGAGGTCAAACAACTTACATCATTTTATTCTTTTTTAAGGTCTACCTAGAAATATCTTGAGAAAACTTTTTTATAAATGGGTAGCTTCCTTATGGAGTAACCCTAAGCAACAGAACTGAAAGGGCTTCAGGGTTCCCCAACCTCCAGGTTGTTGACCAGTACCAGTTCATGCATGGCCTGTTAGCAACCGGGCAGCACAGCAGAAGGTGAGCGCCAGGCAGTGAGCATTACTGCCTGAGCTCCACCTCCTGTCAGATGAGCTGTTGCATTAGATTCTCACAGGAGCACAAGCCCTATTGTGAACTGCGCATGTGAGGGATCTAGGTTGCGTGTTTCTTATGAGAATCCAATGCCTGATGATCTGAGGTAGAACAATGTCACCCTGTAACCATCCATCCTAAAAAGGTTGGGGATTGCTAGCTTAGGGTATTATTCTTCCTACATACATTCAGAGATTACTTAATGAAAGTGTGTTGACCTTTTTACATGGAAAAGAATATATTATTGATTAACTTTATGTATGATAAATATTGTCTTAACCTTAAGAAAATCCTAGGTCCCTAGGTTATGGGTAGAAAGAATAAAGCACTGGTGAATATCTCCCAGCTGATCAGTGCTAAGTTCTTCCAATTCTTTCTTTGTTATGTTTTTAGAAGACAATCTTCCCTTTCTAGTCCATTTGCTACCATTCCAATTCTGCTTCTGGTTTTTCTTTTATTTACTAATATTATCTTTCCCAGCAGTTCTTTAACTCATCCATCTTGTGTACCACTGACATATTTATCTTTCTAAGACACCTTTAATCACGCCATCCTGCACTTCAACAAGAACCACCAGTTGCCTACAGATACGTGTCAAAATCCATAGCCTAGCAGGCAGGATGAACCACAATCTCAGCAACCCTTATTCTCAGGCTTATATCCTCATACACCCAATTGCCTGCATCTGAGTCATTCTATGCTTCATCTCAGCTTTCTTGGACTTACTTCATGCATGTAAGTTCCTTCATTTGAAATTCTGTTACACTTTCTCTGCTTATTCAGATCTTAACTATTTTCAATATCACATTCTTTTCATGAATGTTTGCTTTTTCCTGCAACATTCCAGGTCCCGATCATCTCTCCCCTTGTCCCCTTGTGATTTTATGCCAATTGTGTATAAACCTCTTTTAGTAGTGCATCAAAAAGTATTGCAATATGGTTTGAATTTTAATTTTGTTTTCTTACCAGCATATTGGAATTACATGATTTGATTTCTCAATTTTATTTTAAGCTACTTGAGAGTAGACACCAATCGCATACAAATAAAAAGCCACTATTTTAAGCCAAGTCACTACCGTAGGGGTAAAGATACAGCTATGACAAGTCAGACAGAGTCCCAGTTCACACAAAGCATATTGTCTCCATCCTTTCTAGCACCAGCCAGTCTTTTCTGTGTTAATGGAGATGAAGCTGTATTCAGTGACTATACTTACCCATAACTCCTGCTAGCATATCATAAATCAGGCTTTTTATGTTATGCAAAGTGTCCATGGAACATGAAAAAATTATCAAAAGAAGTCTATCTTCCCAACAAAGCAAAGAAATTCTCTCCTTCTCCATACCCAAATATCTTTTCTCCTATCAGTAAAAATATCCAGAAGAAAATTTGTATTGAATCTTGTTTCAGTTGCTGTCCTAGTCCATTTTCTTATAACAGAATACCAGAAACTGGGCAATTTATATAGTAAATAAATTTATTTCTTACAGTTGTAAGAGCTGAGAAGTCTAAGGCTGAGATGCCACCTTGGTGAGGGACTTCTTGTTGGTGGAGACTCTTCCCAAGGTGGATCAGGGTATCACATGATGAGGGACTGAGCATGCTGGCTCAGGTTCCTCTTCCTCTTCTTATAAAGCCACCAGTCCCACTCCCATGATAACCCATTAAGCCAGTGACCCATTAATCCGTTAGTGAATTAACCCATTCTGCAGGGCAGATTCCTCATGACCCAATCACCTCTTACAGGCTCCACATCTTTATACTGCCACATTGGAGATTAAATTTCAACATGAACTTTAGAGTAGACAAATATTCAAATCATAACAGTGACCTAGGGTGTTTTATTATGGGGACCATGTTCAAATAAATTCTTTGTATACTTTGTAAGGTCATCTGTTTTACGAGACCCAGTGGAGACTAAATGCCCACTCCCTCTGGCATGATATATTCCTTTTTTTCTAAATGTCAATATATACACTATACTAAAGTCTACCCATGGTGGATTACAAAGCCACCTAATCTTTCTGTGCTACATTTTCTCTCTTCTAAAATCAGAGAATTATAGTTGATAATCTTGAAGATTCCTCCAGTTATAGAATTCTATTATATATGTATAATAAATGTATATAATTATACATTATCTATAATAATATATGTATATAATTACATATTATATATAATAATATGTATATGATTCTACATATACATAATTCTATTACTATACATATATACCCACATATATATGGGTAATATTCTCCAGCCAATATTCATTGTCTGGAGAACCGATTGTTAAAAAAGAGCATGGCCTCCTCCTCCTCCTTCTTCTCTCTCTCTCTCTCTCTGTCACTCCTCTCTCTCACCATGTGATCTCCACACAGTTGGCTTCCCTTCACCTTCCACCTTGAGTGGAAGCAGCCTCAAGCCCTCACGAGAATCAACTGCTGGTGCCATGCTTCTTGTACAGCCTGTAAGCCATGAATCAAATAAACCTTTTTTCTTTATAAATCACCCAGTCTCAGGTATTCTTTTATAACAATGCAAATGGACTAAGACAATTGGCTTTTGGAAAATCTCTTTTATACAATATAGTATATTTGACAATACCAAAACCAGATAAAGTCCCTAATTATTCCTTCAGCTCTACTGACAGAAATAGAGGCAATCCTGCATTACGAGAAGGACAGATAAGACCTATTTTAGTGTTTCTCAAACTTTGACGTGCATATGATTCACCTGGGGAATCTGGTTAAAATTCAGATTCTGATTCAGAAAGTTTGGAGTGAGGGCCTGTCATTCTGAATAATAAGCCACGATCCTTAATCATCATTCTCAGTAAACTATCGCAAGAACAAAAAACCAAACACCGCATATTCTCACTCATAGGTGGGAATTGAACAATGAGAACACATGGACACAGGAAGGGGAACATCACACTTCAGGGACTGTTGTGGGTTGGGGGGAGGGGGGAGGGATAACATTGGGAGATATACCTAATGCTAGATGACGAGTTGGTGGGTGCAGTGCACCAGCATGGCACATGTATACATATGTAACTTACTGCACATTGGGCACATGTACCATAAAACCTAAAGTATAATAATAATAATAATAATAATAATTACAATAAAAGAAAAAAAAAAAAAAATTTGTTAAAAGCCAACCAATTTGTACCACACAGAATATGAATACCTTTTTAATCTGTGGCACTGTGAGTGTGATGAAACCGATATAAGGGCATCTAGTGACTAGTGACACCTCGCCACAGTTTAGGCTTGCCATAGTTCCCCACCCCCAAATGTATCTTCCAGCCTGATGCTTCAATATACCTTGGCACTTCCCTGCAAGTATATCACATTCTATTGTAAGCAACATGCCAAGGCTCATGTCATCCAAAGATGTTAGCAAGCCTAATTCTCAATCAGTTTGGTAATGGGCAATATCCATTTGCATATTTCTTTATCATCTTTCCAGACCAACTGTCAAGCCCATGGCTGTCCTTCTAGTTGTCCTTATCTGACTTAACAGGTCTATCACAGTGGTGAAGCTTCAAAAGGACCGTTATCTCCACTTGTCTCCACATACCAAGCCCCTTTTAGCACATTGCAGCCAGTACTGGTTAAGGGACAAGAAATGTTGCCACTGTGTATTTGTGGCGTGGGTGAAATTCAAGAATTGTGTTATTTGAGCCTATGCAACTCTTAGATACAGTTCTGAGTAAGTCATAACATTTCCATAATTATCCTTTTTGAAGTCCCAGGGATGAATTATCTGTGATATATGATAAGCATATCAAGCCAATATTCACTACCTGGAGCACAATCCCAATCCTATCAAGATGAGCTTGTCTAGCACTCTGTCTGTATTCACATCTGGTATTGTCAAATGAGCAAAGTAGACCCAGACGTACAAGGCAGGCAGCAATGCGCAAGTCAGCTCTCATCATGCACAGTTGCCTTAAGAGGCTGTCATCTTGGTTCATGGCAATGCAGAGTATCAGCTACAGATGCCAAAATCACAATGTATCCTCCAGTTCAAAGAAAATTTTCTCTAAAAACTACAAAAGAATAAATACAATAAATACAACCAACAAAACACAACCCAAATGGCAAATGCAACCTGCTCATATTCAAGAGTCATCAAGGTAGCTAATTAACCTATTTTCTCTAAACTTCCCAAGTGCATTCTTTGAGTGAATCTTATAATATGGATTCAATTCAATCTTTTTTCTCAGGGAAAAACAAATCTGGGGGCTTTGCCTAGCATTGGCCAAGATTCCACAGCACATCTGGGACAGCTAAAAATATTATTTTCCTGCTGTGAGACATTGTCTCAAGGAAAGAATGGTGGTTCCCTTTCCTAGCATTGCTACCAGTTAAATACCCCATTCCCATCTCCCACAATTTCCACTTGTTTCCACTTATTACCCAGTTTCAGCTCCCACGGGTGGGAGTTTCTGCCCAATCACAAGGCAGGTAGCAGGCATAGCCTTGCCAGAGGTTCCTCTTTTGTCCCTGTCCAAGAAAGAAGGGTAGTGTTTTTAAAAAATGTCAGGGATAATGGGACTTCTACTACTAAACAATAAAGTACACATATGGTCAGGCCTCAGTTAGCCATACGACAGAAACTCACTCTCCAGCTCACTGTGTGCTAAGAATACACTGAGTGAAATTTGGAGTAATTTAAAAAATGTCCTGAATACTGTCTCTCTCTTCCACACACACAAGGGCAACCCAGACCCAAGACATTTGGATACAGGAAAACCAAAAAATTTTGTGGGAAAGGAGGAATACAGAATCGCTGTGATGGCATTGAACCCTATTCCTTTTTTTCCCAATGCCACATTCCAAAAACTTGTCCAAAGGTGTTCCTCCCCTTTGCTGCCTATATACTTGGATGAAACACATGTTCACCCAAGTGAGTCAGCAATCTTTTCATGCCTCATCACCCCTTAGGTTTATTAATATTAATTAGTATTCTAATTGCTCATCCCATTTCTCATCCAAACTGTTACTCTGTGTGTGATCAGGGATATCGGTCCATGCATTATTATTTTTTTAGTTCAGTTTTTTACATTGCCAGCAGCTAAACGCAAACCTTAGTCCAATGAAATGTGGTTTGAGGGACCAAACTTGGTGCTGCATACCTTAGATGACATTCTTAGCCATTGCTTGGGTGACTAAGTAAGAAGAGACCAAAGCAGATTACATGTCTACTCCAGGCAGGACCCATCTGAAGCCAGCTGGGACTACTAGTGAGGGTCCTAGGTATTCATTTCCTAGATAAATGCCAGCTCCTAAACTCAGGGAATCTTACCTAAAGCCATCTTTAGATCTTTAGATGATTCTTTTGTTCTTGACATTCACCTTATTACCAGCTTCAGTGAGAGGCAAAGAAATATATCATTTTTCCATCCAACATTTCATAACTTGAAATGCTGCTTGGCTTATGTACCTAAGTAGCTATTTCCAGAGGCTGGACAAGACAGCCTCTACATCTCAGTCCTCCTCTGAGCCACCAACTGCATTTTTCTCGTTGGCATATGCATAGGCCATTTTAATTCATCCTTGGAGTTCCTACAGGGATTTCATAATTACAATCTAGGAAGGAAGGAAGAAGGGAGGGAGGGAGGGAGAGAAGGAGGGAGGCAGAATGTGTTGCCTGACTATACATCAAGGCCTTGGCAAGTCCAAGCTCTTACTGTTCTATGGGCATACTGCCCTCAATTTTGAGCATTGCTCAAGTTACCCTTGCTTCTTCAGCCAAGGTTTCATGACCTACTGATCAAATGGGGGCAAACATCTAGACTGCAGCGCATCCTTGATTTGAGGGCTTCCATCAGTAAACCAGGAAACTCACTTTATTTTAACAAGGAGAGAAACCTATGATTAAAACCACTCAGCACCAAGAGCTGGCAGTTTTGGGGGCTCCTGTTGTTGGTCCTAAGAGCAAAGTAGCAATATATTTATGGATACAATGTCTTCAGGGCCATAACAAGTGCAGCGTTCCTATAAATATATCATTTCCATTTTAACACTGAGCTCTGTTGAGCTGCTCCTTCCTTATTGGAATGAATCTGACATTACCTATGACATCAAGGTACTTTAGATCTCAGAATTATTTGAAATCCTTGAGTGGTGGGAACAATCTCCACTAAAGCCCAGTAAAAGGGCAGTAATTGTCTTTCAAAGGGGCCACATTTTGTCTTGACATCAGGTATCTTCAAATTCAATATTCTTCCAGCAGAGCAAGGAGAACAGTGTTAACAACTTTGGCAAGAGACTACAATCTGCACGTATCTATCTAGATAGTAAAAACCTCCGAAATAATTTGTAGAGTAGGCCAACCCAAATAGTGCTGTTTTGGGTTACAGCTCTCTGTAAGTCTTCAAAGCCTGTTTTTGTTTTGGGATATCTTTCAAATTCATACTTTTCTTTCTTGTCACTCGATGTATTTTAGCTAGCAAGATGCCCAGGAACAGCGAATGGTGTCCCCCAAGCCCAAAATGCCCCACAGATTTTTGTGTCTCCTTCTTATTAGCAGAACTTAGCAAACACATTCGTTTATTCTCTGCCTTCGGTGGACTGTCTCTTGCGGCCTTCACTCCAAGCCACGCTCAAGTGTTTAACTGATTGAGCTGTATTTTAACCACACAGATTAGCCATCTTGAACTAGTCATAGATGCCAGTACTGTTCTCAGATCCTCCTAGGCTTCCCGCTCTGACAGGGAAACTTTCCTGTTATCATTAATGCATATATCAACTTGCATTTGACTGTGATTAAGTCTACACCTTACCTCACCAACTCGTCAAAATATACTGGAGAATTCAACTACTTGTAGTAGAGAATGGTGAGTGTATATCAATCATTCCCCTGAAAAGGGACATTTTGCCTGATTTCTTCTAAGACTAGGACAGAAAAGAAAAAAAAACACCAAGACTTTCACAGCATCCCAGTCATATTACCCTATTGGATTTCCTGAATAGGTTTACCCATGTCTGACATGATAGGGGTTATCAACGGAGCTACTTGGTTTAAGCCACAATAAACAAGTTACTTTACAGGAGTCACCCATTTTTCTTCCCATAAGCAAGAGAGGACGGTTGTAAAGCAAGCTGTTGGAAATTAGTATCATTCTACCATATTTTAATTTTAATTTGTATTATTTTTTAAATAAATGCTATTGTATATATTTGAGGTTTACAATATGATGTTATTGGACATATTTAAATAGTAAAATGGTTACTGTAGTGAAGAAGATTAATAAATCTATCATCTCACAAGGTCACTTTCTTTTTGTGGCAAGAGCAGCTAAAATGTGCTTATTTAATGAAATCCCTAATACGATATAATTTCATTAACTGCAGTCCTCATGTACATTAGATCTCTAGACTTGTTCATCCTACATATCTGCTACTTTGTATCCTTTGATCTTTATCACCCCATTTCCTTCACATCCCCCCCACCCCAGTAACCACTGTTTCATTCTCTGTCTGTATGTATTTGACATTTTTTTTAAAGATTCCATATGTAAGTGAGATCATTAAATACATTTCTTTCTGTGTCTGGCTTATCTCACTTAGCATAATGTCCTCCAGGTCCGTCCATGTTGTGACAAATGGCAGGATCTCCTTTTTTAAGGCAGAACAGTATTGTATCTCACATATATATCTCATATATGTGAGATATATGAGATATATATGTGAGATACAATACTGTTCTGCCTTAAAATATATATATCAGATTTTCTTTATCCATTTGCTCATCAGCGGACACTTACACTGTTTCCCTATCATGGGCATTGTGAATAATGCTCTAATAAACATGAGAATGCAGATATCTTTATGAGTTGGTGATTTCATCTCTTTTGGGCACGTAACCAGAAGAGGGATTGCTGGGTCATATGGTTGTTCTACTTTTAATTTCTTTAGGAATCTCCATACTGTTTATCCATAAAGGCTACACCAATCTACATTCTTACTATAGGATTAAACCACTCTATTATATATTTAAATTAAAGCTGGAAATTTCTTGTTATCCTTCTGGGATTTGGGTATTGCTTAATATTTACTATGGAGGAGAGTTTGGACAATTCTAAGATTTCCTAATGAACACACTCAATTAAAATCAGGCAAAGGATAGAAGAAGTCCTAGCAACAGCAAAGCCTTCCATTCACAATTACACTTATTCCAACTATGCGCCCAGATGCATGTTTTGTGTCTTGGGTTTTTGTTGTTGTTTTGTTTCTTTTTCACTTTTTAAACAGTGGCTTCACCATAACCCTAGGACTTACCATGACAACATCGCTATGCCCCTAAAAGGCTCATTTTTGGTTTCCTGATATTTTCCTCCCACCATACAGCAGATGTTATGGTTTATTGTTCACCAGTATCCAATAATTCCATCAACCTAAGGCTGTTCCGTTTAGACATAACATGTAGTCTTGGATCCCCCAGTGGAATTCAAGTCAATCTTCTTTGCTTTATTTAACAGGTGGAGTAAACCCAGCACCCTGGTCTAACACATTCTTCCACTTCAGTGGATTTAAGTTCATCCAGTCTGGGATAAAAATAGGACAAATTTGCCAAGACCCTTTAGGTAGAGTGATTACCTGGGCTAAAGTAATTTTTCTTCCTCCCAACTAATAACAAGGTGCAACATGGCAATGTGCAAAGTTGACACATCTTTCTGGTTTTTCTTTTTTCTTTTTTTTACTGGCTTCAACTTCAAGGGGTCTGGCTTCCCCCACCCCTCTCCTCCAGCCCCATCAGTTATTTAATGTTCACTAAAGCAGTCTGTTGTAACCAGTATTTCTGGCTATTTCTTCCTCATTTTCTCTCCCCAATGCATTTTGCCAACTCTTCAAAGGTCAATGCTTTATCATTCAATCTCCATCAGTAATATTTGTCCCTGCTAATCTGCCACAGATCTTCTGCTACTTCAAACCTAGGATGGGCAGGCAACCACCCTGGCTTCAAAATGTTGTCATGTTTCCATGCTGGCCAGGAAGGATTAAGTCTACTATAACCTGATTACAACTCTGGACAAGGTACAAAAAGCAACTGAGCAACTACCTGAGAGCTCTAAAAGTAGGAGGCAGCGTGGGAAGAGACATCAAAGCTTTAAGAATAACCAGTATAGCAGTGACTTTTCTAATTTTTCCCCTCTTTTATCACCCCACTTTGACCTAAGTGTGCCCAGTGCACAGCAGGCACAGATAAAAACTCCAAAAGAAACCCTCTTTTTCTTGACAGGGGACAGAAAAATACACCCTTATTTATATTTTGTATTTCTTTAACACTATTTTTTCCATTTGTTTCAAGCATGTTTGTAATTGCTTATTGAAACGTTTTTATGATGATTGCTTTAAATTTCCTGTTGGATAGTTCCAACATCTCTATCAACTCAACATTGGCATTGATTAATTTTCTTTTCTCATTCATGTTAAGATTTTTCTGATTCTTATAATGAGTGATTTTTATTGTATTCTGGACATTTCAGGTATTGCTGTGAGACTCTAGGACTTACTTAAATCTTCTGGTCAAACAGTTTTTTTCTGACACCAGGCCAGCGTGGGAGAGGAGAAAGGAGGAACCTTTTCATTACTGCCAGATGGGGAAGGAAGTCCAAGCTCCCGCTGTGGTCTCTACTGACAGCACAGGGGAAGAAAGGGGTTCATTACAGCCAGATGATGGTGGAAGTCCAGCTTCCTCACTCAGCCTTTGCTGAAGGGGATGTAGCCAGTTTACTCTGGGTTGTAATGATTGCATTAGGGTAGTTAGTGTCTAAAATATTTCATTCTTTCTAGACTGCCACTTTCATGGTCCCTTAGCTAGAGAGAATTGCTTTTCTTTGGGATTTTTTGGCCTGTGCCCATTGGTATTTCCAGACTGCCCCCTTCTCCAGTGCCCAGTCCAGGGTATGTAAATCAATAGCAACAATAACAAAACAGAAACAAGAAACTCTGCTAAAGTTTCTACAAGTCCCAGGTCTCTCGCTTGTCATCTCTCTACCTTCAAAAGTCTTTTGTGTTTGCTTCATAAATAATGTTTAGGATTTTTAATTGTAATTGGTGGGAGAACTAGGAAGAAGTTTGTCTATTTCATATTATCTTATAACCAGAGAAAACTGAATTGTCTTTTAAAGCAGAATAATCAACTTTCTCCAGAAAATTTTAACAGGACTCGGTGTTTTATGACATAATATTCAAAATGTTCAGTATGCAATCTAAAATTACTCAAAATATCAAAATCTAGGAAAATATGCCCAATTACCAAGGGAAAAGACAATCAAGAGATGACAATCCTGAGATGACTTAGATATTGAAATCATCAGAAAAATACATTAGAGCAGCCATTATAACTATCCTGTGAGGCAAAGGTGAAAATTCTTAAAATGCATCAAAAGATAAAAGCTTTCAGCTAGAAATAGAAACTAAAAACAAATGATATCAAAACCTTACAATTGAAAAATACAACATTGAGAATAAAAATGTCAGTGGATGGGTTCAATAGCAGAACGGAGGTGAAAAGGGAAGAGACAATTAGAAGATAGGTTAAGGCAGGGGTCCCCAACCCTGGGCCACAGACTGGTGGCCTGTTAGAAACCAGGCTGCACAGCAGGAGGTGAGCTGAGGCTGAGCCAGCATTACCCCCTGAGCTCCGCCTCCTGTCAGACCAGCGGAGGCGTTAGATTCTCATAGGAACGCAAACCTTACTGTGAAATGCGCATGCGAGGGGTCTAGGCTTCACATTCCTTATAAGAATCTAATGCCTGATGATATGTCACTGTCTCCTAGCACCTCCAGATGAGACCATCTAGTTGCAGGAAAACAAGCTCAGGGCTCCCACTAATTTTACATTATGGTGAGTTGTATTTCATTATATATTACAATATAGTAATAATAGAAATAAAGTGCACAATAAATGTAATGCCCTTGAATCATCCCCCACCACCTCTTCCACGGAAAAATTGGCTTCCATGAAACTGGTCCCTGGTGCCAAAAAGGTTGGGGACCACTGGTTAAGGGATTATCCAATCTGAAAACCAAAGTGAAAAAGAGATTAAAAATAAAATTAAGAGAGCTTTAGGAACATGTGAAACAATATTAAATGGTCTAATATTCATACCATTAGCATCACAGAGGAAGAGGAGAAACAATTAGTAAAGGGAAATATATCTGAAGAAATACCACTGAAACTTCCCAGATTTGAGGAACGGCATAAATCTACAGATTTAAGCAGTCTGGCACACTCCACACAGGGAGACCCAAGGAAAACCAAACCCAGACATGTGAGAATAAAACTGCTGAAAATCAGAGGTTAAGAAAAGCCATGAAAGCAGCCATTAAAAATGCCACTTTACGTATAAGGGAAGAACAATGTGAATGACTGTGGATTTCTCATCAGAAACTAGGGAGGCCGGAAAACTGTGAGATGACATATTCAAAGTGCTAAAAATAAATAAATAAATAAATAAATAAATAAATAAATAAATAACTGTCAACTCGCAATTCTATGTCCAGTGAAAATATCCTTCAGGAATAATGACAAAATAAATATATTCTCAAATGAAGGGATCCTAAGAGAATTTGTTGCCAGTAGACTTGCTGTAAAACAAATGGTAAAAGACGTTTTCCCAGCTTAAGAAAAATGATACCAGAGAGATCTCTGGAACTTCAGGAAGGAAGGAAGAACAACATAAGTAGGTCTATATCTGAGTAAATATTTTAAAAATTGTTTTTCTCTTCCTAAGTTCTTTATATATAGCCATCAAAAAGAAAAATTGTAACATTTCTTGATGCAGGTTTTCAGTTTATGTAGATGTAAAACATGTGACAACTGTAACAGAAAAGGAAAAGTTAAAGGGTAGATTTCTACACTTTCCTTGAAATGGCAAAATATTAACTCAAAGAAGACTGTTAAAGTTAAGCAGGTATATTGCAATCCTTAGAACACACGCACAGGTGCACACACATGCTAGATAGCCAAAAAGCCAATAATGATATAAAATACAACATTTAAAAAATCAGGCCGGATGCGGTGACTTACGCCTGTAATCCCATCACTTTGGGAGGCCGAGGCGGGCAAATTACGAGGTCAGGAGATCGAGACCATCCTGGCTAACACGGTGAAACCCTGCCTCTACTTAAAAAAAAATACAAAAAATTAGCCAGGCGTGGTGGCGGGCGCCTGTAGTCCCAGCAACTCGGGAGGCTGAGGCAGGAGAATGGTGTGAACCTGGGAGGCGGAGCTTGCAGTGAGCTGAGATCGCGTCACTGCACTCCAGTCTGGGCAACAGACCAAGACTCCATCTCAAAAAAAAAAAAAAAAAAAATCGAGCCATCCAAAAGTAAAGTTAATAAAAGACTATCAAGTACTCAATGCCCAAAATATAAAAATGTAGATAAAACAGAATAATTGAATAACAGAAACTACCAAGATTCACTGATAAATTTGATAAAGAAATAGATAAAATAAATAATCATATCTCCATTAAAGAAATATTAAGTTTTTACATACAAATGTTTCCACAAGAAAAGTCAATTCCCAGAGTATTTGACTGAAAAATTCTGGTGTACATTCAAAGAAATAATATAAACTCTATATAATGTCTTTCCAGAAAATAGAAGAGAAGAAAACATTCCTCAATTCATTTTATGAGACCAGCATAACACAATACCCAAACCAGAAATAGATATAGCAAGAAATAAAAACTATAGAAAAACATTCATGAATATAGACACAAAGATTTTCAACAAAATATTAGCTAATAGAATCTTGCAGCATGTGCAACATGTTAAAAAGATAATATATCATGACCAAGTGGGATTTTCCCATTAATTCAAAGCTGATTCAACATTAAAATATCAACCAATATGGTTTACAATATCAACAGAAAATATTACATAATCATCTCAATAGATGCAAAAAAGCATGTTATAAAGTTTAATAGCCATTGATATAGACTAGGAATATAAACTTCATTAGCCTAATCAACGACATCTAAAAAATCTCTACATTCTACATCAGACTTAATGATAAAAGAATAAATGCCTTGCCCCTGATAATGGGCAGCTACAAAGAAACAAAAAACAAGCAAACAAACAAAATAACCTATATACTACATTATAGTTAACAATTAAAGATCTAAGGCTTTCCCCTAAGATCATTGATGAGGCAAGGATGTCTGTTTTCACCTCTCATTTAATATCATATTGATAGTCCTAGCCACTGCAATAAAGCAAGAAAAGAATAAACGGCCTACAGATTGGAAAGGAGCAAATAAAATTATCTCTATTTACAGATAAATGACCATCTACATAGAAAGTCTAAAGTAATCTAGTAAGACACTCCTGAAAGTAATAAATGAATTTAGCAAGGTTCCAAGATACAAGGGCAATATATAAAAACTAGCTGTATTTCTATATTCTAGCAACAAACAAGTGGAAATCAAAATGGGGGGAGTACCATTTAAAATAGTATCAGAAATACAAATAAATGAACTATGTACACATTTAACAAGATATGTGCAAGATAAGTACACTCAAAAATATTATACACTGATGAAAAAAGCCAAAGAGACCAAAACAAATGAAGAGAGATAATGTGTCCACAGATTGTGTTAATCAATATTGTTGAGTGCCACTTGTCCCAAAATTTATCTATAGATTTAAGGCAATTCTAAACAAAATCCAAGCAGGACTTTGTAGAGATATTAGCAAACTTATTCTAAAATTTATATGGAAAGGCAAAGGACCTAGAATAGTCAAAACAAATTTGAAAAAAATGAGCAAAGTTGGAGGATTTGTATCATAATTACATAATTTCAAGACCAAAAATAAAGCTACATAGCGAAAACTGTGTGGTGTTGGTGAAAGGACAAACATAATAATGATGCAGATAGGGAACCCATAAATAGATTCACAAAAATATAGGCAATGATTTTTTTTACAAAGACACAATGGAAGTTTAATGGAGCAAAAATAGTCATTTCAACAAATGGTGTTAAAACATCCATATGCAAAAAAAAAAAATCAACACATATCTCATACCTGATTTTAAAAAATTAACTCAAATGGATCATAAGCCTAAATGTAAAACATAACAGCATACAACTTTAGGATGAAAACAAAGGAGAAAATTTTTGTGACCTTGAGTTAGGCAAAGGTTCCTTGGATATGATACCAAAAACACAAGCCTTTTTTTAAAAAGTTGATGAAATCAATATGAGCAAAATTAAATCATTTCGGCCTCTGAAAAACACTTTCAAAATGAACAGAAAGCCACAAACTGAGAAAAAAATATTTACAACAAATTTTATTACTGATAAAGGGCTTGTATAAAGAGTAAAGAAGGGTCGCAGGCAAGACAGCCGAATAGGAACAGCTCCGGTCTGCAGCTCCCAGTGAGATCAATGCAGAAGGTGGGTGATTTCTGCATTTCCAACTAAGGTACCCAGCTCATCTCATTGGGACTGGTTAGACAGTGGTTGCAGCCCACAGAGGGCAAGCCGAAGCAGGGTGAGGTATTGCCTCACCCAGGAAGTACAAGGGGTTGGGGAACTCCCTCCCCTAGCCAAGGGAAGCCATGAGGGACTGTGCCATGAGGAATGGTGCATTCTGGCCCAGATACTACACTTTTCCCATGGTCTTCACAACATGCAGACCAGGAGATTCCCTTGGGTGCCTACGCCCCCAGGGTCCTGGGTTTCAAGCACAAAACTGGGTGGCTGTTTGGGCAGACATCGAGCTAGCTGCAGGAGTTTTTTTTTCATACCCCAGAGGCACCTGGAATGCCAGCTAGACAAAACCACTCACTCCCCTGGAAAGGGAGCTGAAGTCAGGGAGCCAAGTGATCTAGCACAGTGGATCCCATGCCCACAGAGCACAGCAAGCTAAGATCCACAGGCTTGAAATTCTCACTGCAAGCACAGCAGTGTGAAGTTGACCTGGGACACTCGGGCTTGGTGAGGGGAGGGGCATCCACCATTACTGATGCTTGAGTAGGCGCTTTTCTCCTCACAGCGTAAACAAAACCACCAAGAAGTTCAAACTGGGTGGAGCCCACTGAAGCTCCACAAAGCCGCTGGAGCCAAACTGCCTCTCTAGGTTTCTCCTCTCTGGGCAGGGCATCTCTGAAAGTAAGGCAGCAGCCCCAGTCAGGGGCTTATAGATAAAACTACCATCTCTCCAGGACAGAGCACCTGGAGGAAGGGGTGGCTGTGGGCACAGCTTCAGCAGACTTAAACATTCCTACCTCCCAGCTCTAAAGAGAGCAGTGGGTCTCCCAGCACAGTGCTCAAGCTCTGCTAAGGGACAGATTGCTTCCTCAAGTGGGTCCCTGACCCCCATGCCTCCTGACTGGGAGACATCTCCCAGCAGGGGTTGACAGACACCTCATACTAGAGAACCCCAGCTGGTATCTGGTGGGTGACCCTCTGGGACAAAGCTTCCAGAGGAAGGAATAGGCAGCAATCATTGCTGTTCTGCAGCCTCTGCTGGTGATACCCAGGCAAACAGGGTCTGGAGTGGACCTCCAGTAACTCCAGCAGACCTGCAGCTGAGGGGCCTGATTGTTAGAAGGAAAACTAACAAACAGAAAGGAATAGCATCAACATCAACAAAAAGGATGTCCACACAGAAACCATATCTGAAGGTCACCAACATCAAAGACCAAAGGTAGATAAATTCAAGAAGATGAGGAAAAACCAGCGCAAAAAGGCTGAAAATTCCAAAAAGCAGAACACCTCTTCTCCTCCAAAGGATCACAAGTCCTTGCCAGCAAGAGAACAGAACAAAACTGGACAGAGAATGAATTTGACGAACTGACAGCAGTAGGCTTCAGAAGGTGGGTAACAACAAACTCCTTCAAGTTAAAGGAGCATGCTCTAATCCAATGCAAGGAAGCTAAGAATCTTGTAAAAAAGGCTAGAGGAATTGCCAACTAGAATAACCAGTTTAGGGAAGAACATAAATGACCTGATGGAGCTGAAAAACACAACACCAGAACTTTGTGAAGCATACACAAGTATCAATAGCTGAATCAATCAAGCAAAAGAAAGGATACCAGAGATTGAAGATCAACTCAATGAAATAAAGCATGAAGACAAGATTAGAGAAAAAATAATGAAAAGGAACGAACAAAGCCTCCAAGAAGTATGGGACTATGTGAAAAGACCAAACCTACGTTTGATTGGTGTACCTGAAAGTGACGGGCAAGATGGAACCAAGTTGGAAAGTACTCTTCAGGATATCACCCAGGAAAACTTGCCCAGCCTAGCAAGACAGGCCAACATTCAAATTCAGGAAATACAAAGAACACCACAAAGGTACTCCTCAAGAAGAGCTACCCCAAGACACATAATTATCAGATTCACCAAGGTTGAAATGAAGAAAAAAATGTTAAGGGCAGCCAGAGAGAAAGGTCGGGTTACCCACAGAAGGAAGCCCATCAGACTAACAGTGGATCTCTCTGCAGAAACCTTACAAGCCAGAAGAGTGGGGGCCAATATTCAACATTCTTAAAGAAAAGGATTTTCAATCCAGAATTTCATATCCAGCCAAACTAAGCTTCATAGGTGAAGGAGAAATAAAATCCTTTACAGACAAGCAAATGCAGAGAGATTTTGTCGCCATCAGGCCTGTCTTACAAGAGCTCCTGAAGGAATCACTAAATATGGAAAGGAAAAACTGGTACCAGCCACTACAAAAACATACCAAATTGTAAAGACCATCGACACTATGAAGAAACTGAATCAACTAATGGGCAAAATAAGTAGCTAGCATCATAATGACAAGATCAAATTCACTCATAACAATATTAACCTTAAATGTAAATGGGCTAAATTCCCCAATTAAAAGACACAGACTGGCAAATTGGATAGTCAAGACCCATCGGTGTGCTGTATTCAGGAGACCCATCTCACATACAAAGACATACATAGGCTCAAAATAAAGAGATGAAGGAATATTTACTGAGCAAATGGAAAGAAAAAAAAAGTGGGGGTTGCAATCCTAGTCTCTGATAAAACAGACTTTAAACCAACAAAGATCAAAACAGACAAAGAAGGGCATTATCTAATGGTAAAGGGATCAATTCAACAAGAAGAGCTAACTATCCTAAATACATAGGCACCCAATACAGGAGCACCCAGATTCATAAAGCAAGTTCTTAATGACCTACAAAGAAACTTAGATTCCCACACAATAATATTGAAAGACCTTAACACCCCACTGTCCATATTAGACAGATCAACAAGAGAGAAAATATTCAGGACTTGAACTTAGCTCTGGACCAAGCAGACCTAATAAGACATCTTCAGAACTCTTCACCCCAAATCAACAGAATATACAGTCTTCTCAATACCACATTGCACTAATTATAAAATTGACAACATAATTGGAAGTAAAACACTCCTCAGCAAATGCAAAAGAACAGAAATCATAACAAACAGCCTCTCAGACCACAGTGCAATCAAATTAGAATTCAAGATTAAGAAACTCACTCAAAACCACACAACTACATGGAAACTGAACAACCTGCTCCTGAATGACTACTGGGTAAACAACGAAATGAAGGCAGAAATAAAGATGTTCTTTGAAACCAGTGAGAACAAAGACACAACATACCAGAATCTCTGGGACACGGCTAACGCAGTGTTTAGAGGGAAATTGATAGCACTAAATGCCCACAGGAGAAAGCAGGAAAGATCTAAAATCGACTCCCTAACATCACAATTAAAAGAACTAGAGAAGCAAGAGCAAACACATTCAAAAGCTAGCAGAAGACAAGAAATAACTAAGATCAGAGCAGAAATGAAGTAGATAAGAGACACGAAAAACCCTTCAAAAAATCAACGAATTCAGGAGCTGTTTTTGAAAAGATCAACAAAATAGATAGACCACTAGCCAGACTAATAAAGAAGAAAAGAGAGAAGAATCAAATAGATGCAATAAAAACTGATAAAGGGGATATCACCACTGATCCCACAGAAATACAAACTACCATCAGAGAATACTATAAACACCTCTACGCAAATAAACTAGAAAATCTAGAAGAAATGGATAAATTCCTCGACACATACACTCTCCCAAGACTAAACCAGGAAGAAGCTAAATCCCTGAAAAGACCAATAACAAGTTCTGAAATTGAGGCAGCCTACCAACCAAAAAAAGTCCAGGACCAGATGGATTCACAGCTGAATTCTACCAGAGGTACAAAGAGGAGCTGATACCATTCCTTCTGAAACTATTCCAATCAATAGAAAAAGAGAACTCCTCCATAAACTCATTTTATGAGGTCAGCATCATCCTAATACCAACATCTGGCAGAGACACAACAAAAAAAGAAAATTTCAGGCCAATATCCCAGATGAACAGGGATGCAAAAACCCACAATAAAATACTGGAAAACCGAATCCAGCAGCACATCAAAAAGCTTATCCACCACAATCAATTTGGCTTCATCCCTGGGATGCAAGCCTCGTTCAACATACACAAATCAATAAACGTAATCCATCATATAAACAAAACCAATGACAAAAACCACATGATTATCTCAATAGATGCAGAAAAGGCCTTTGACAAAATTCAACAGCCTTTCATGCTAAAAACTCTCAATAAACTAGGTATTGATGGGATGTATCTCAAAATAATAAGAGCTATTTATGACAAACCCACGGCCAGTATCATACTGAATGGGAAAAAACTGGAAGCATTCCCTTTGAAAACTGGCACAAGACAGGGATGCCCTCTCTCACCACTCCTATTCAACATAGTGTTGGAAGTTCTGGCCAGGGCAATCAGGCAGGAGAAAGAAATAAAGGGTATTCAATTAGGAAAACAGGAAGTCAAATTGTCCCTGTTTGCAAATGACATGATTGTATATTTAGAAAACCCCATCGTCTCATCCCAAAATCTCCTTAAGCTGATAAGCAACTTCAGCAAAGTCTCAGGATACAAAATCAATGTGCAAAAATCACCAGCATTCCTATACACCAATAATAGACAAACAGAGAGCCATATCATGAGTGAACTCCCATTCACAATTGCTTCAAAGAAAAATAAATACTTAGGAATCCAACTTACAAGGGATGTGAAAGACCTCTTCAAGGAGAACTACAAACCACTGCTCAAGGAAATAAGAGAGGACACAAACAAATGCAAAAACATTCCATGCTCATGGACAGGAAGAATCAATATCATGAAAATGGCCATACTGCCTAAAGTAATTTATGGATTCAATGCTATCCCCATCAAGCTACCATTGACTTTCTTCACAGAGTTAGAAAAAAACGACTTTAAATTTCATATGGAACCCAGAAAGAGCCCGTATAGCCAAGACAACCCTAAGCAAAAAGAACAAAGCTGGAGGCATCATGCTACCTGACTTCAAACTATACTACAAGGCTACAGTAACCAAAACAGCATGGTATTAGTACCAAAACAGATATACAGACCAATGGAACAGAGCAGAGGCCTCAGAAATAATGGCCACACATCTACAACCATCTGCTCTTTGATAAACCTGACAAAAACAAGCAATGGGGAAAGGATTCCCTATTTAATAAATGGTGTTGGGAAAACTGGCTAGCCTTATGCAGAAAACTGAAACTAGACTCCTTCCTCACACCTTATACAAAAATTAACTCAAGATGAATTAAAGACTTAAACATAAGACCTAAAACCATAAAAACCCTAGAAGTAAACCTAGGCAATACCATTCAGGACATAGGCATGGGCAAAGATTTCACAACTAAAACACCAAAAGCATGGGCAACAAAAGCTAAAATTAACAAATGGGATCTAACTAAACTAAAGAGCTTCTGCACAGCAAAAGAAACTACCATCAGAGTGAACAGACAACCTACAGAATGGGAAAATTTTTGCAATCTATCCATCTGACAAAGGGCTAATATCCAGAATCTACAAAGAACTTAAACAACTTACAATAAAAAACAAACAACCCTATCAGAAAGTGTGCAAAGGATATGAACAGACACTTCTCAAAAGAAGACATTTATGCTGCCAACAAACATATGAAAAAAAGTTCATCATCACTGGGCATTAGAGAAATGCAAATCACAACCACAATGAGATACCATCTCACACCAGTTTTAATGGTGACATTAAAAAGTCAGGAAACAACAGATGCTGAAGAGAATGTGGAGAAATAGAAACGCTTTTACTCTGTTGGTGGGAGTGTAAATTAGTTCAACCATTGTGGAAGACAGCATGGCGATTCCTCAAGGATCTAGATCCGGAAACACCATTTGACCCAGCAATCCCATTTCTGGGTATATACCCAAAGGATTATAAATCATTCTACTATAAAGACACATGCACACACGTATGTTTACTGCAGCACTGTTCACAATAGCAAAGACTTGGTACCATCCCAAATGCCCATCAGTGATAGACTGGATAAAGAAAATGTGGCACATACACACCATGGAATACTATGCAGCATAAAAAAGATGAGTTCATGTCTTTTGCAGGGACATGGATGAAACTGGAAAACATCATTATCAGCAAACTAACACAGGAGCAGAAAACCAAACACCGCATGTTCTCACTCATAAGCGGGAGTTGCACAATGAGAACACATGGACACAGGGAGGGGAACATCACACACCAGGGCCTGTTGGGGGGTGAGGCGGCTAGAGGAGGGATAGCTTTAGGAGAAACACCTAATGTAGATGACAGGTTGATGGGTGCAGCAAACCACCATGGCACATATATACCTGTGTAACAAACCTGCATGTTCTGCATATGTATCCCAGAACTTAAAGTATAATAAGAAAAAAAGGTTAAAAAAAAGTAAAGAAGTCTCAAAACTCAGCAGTAAGACAATTAAAAACAGTTTAAAAAATAGGCAAAAGATTTTAAGACAGTTTAGCAAAATAATTATACAAATGGAAAACAAGCACATGAACAAATGCACATTATCATTATTCATTACGAATAATTATTTAAAACTACAGGAAGTTATCATTAAACACCTATTAGAATAGCTTTATTTATTCATTTATTTACTTATTCATTTACTAAAAGCCATTAACAATACCAGATGCTGGTAAGGATGCAAAACAACTAAAACTCTCATACATGACTGATGGAAATGCAAAATGGCACAGCTACTTAAGACAATAGTTTGACAGTTTCTCATATAGCTACGCATTAATTACTATATGACTCAGCAATTCCATTCCAAGTTATTTATCAAAGACAAATACAAATTTATATTCACACAAAAACCTGTACATAGATGTTTATAGCAGCTTAATTTATAACTGCCAGAAACTGGAAACAGCACAAATGCTCTTTAGCTTGTGGATGATAAACAAACTCTGCTCCATCCATAAAAAGGAATATGATTCGGCAATTTTTAAAAATACCCAACTTGATACCTAGCAAAAATAAATCTCAAATACATCATGTTAGGTGAAAAAAACCATAGGCTACATGCTGTATGATTCCAATTATACAATATTGTGGAAAAGGCAGAAATACAGGGAGAGAGGATAGATCAGTGGTTGTCAGAGGTTGGGACTGGAGAGTGATTGATGCCAAAGGGATATTGAGAAATGTTCTTTTGATGATGAAACTGTTATGTATCTTGATTGGGTGGTGGTGATCCTATGACTCTATGCATGTTTCACAATTCAAAGAACGGTACACTAAATAGTAAATTTTACTATATGTAAAATTAAAATATAATCAGACATACATTTCTAAATAAATTAAATTTTAATCTTGTTAGATTCTCTCTCCATGTAGTTTTTATCAACCCAGTGTGCTTTTGCCTTATATCTAGCCACAATTCTATGAGTATAGCGTAAGTGGAAAACAGATTTTTATGGATAATCAGTAGTCTCCGCCATATAAAGTTTAATTCTGCATGAAATCATTCTCTAGTGCAAACCCTTTCTATATAGATCCACAAATAAAATGATGTGAAGATTAAAAATTTTCAGGTTGCAGAACAAAAACGTTGTACCAATTCTGTCTTCTATGTAGAAGCTTGGTAAGACCACTGCAGGCTGTCTGATAAACTATAAAGAGATGAGAAAACCAACTGCAAGGTACTAGACAGAGGAAAAAATGAAAGTACAAGGCAGGGTAAAAGAGAAGAATACAGTGTAAACACAGAGGAGAGATAGGATTAGAAAGGGAAGACAAGATAAATGGGGAATAAAATATGAAAAAATAGAGTGTATGAAATTTTTATATCTTTCTTATGCAGGATAATTTTTCATGGTTGTAGCTATAAAGCAAAACTGAAGTCAATTGGGAACTATGTGTTACTTTGTTTTGGTAAGTTAAATTAAGTTTCTCACACAATGAAACAAATTACTAAAAGTCTCCCTCATTACAAAAATATTGCCAATTATTTCTCCTTAGTTCTAGTTTATAAAATATCACTGTCTATCTCAGAAAACGAAATTGTCTAAATGTCCTTTTAAGAGTATCTCTGATGCTGTTTCTCACATCCTTCAAATGTAGAAAAACTACTTTCTCCATAAATGTTAAGTTGCAAACAACATTGAAATCAATTTATAAGCTAGATAAAGACTACCATAAAGTTTCCACAAAAGTACACTCACCTCCTGCTGCTGATGTAGACATTTAACTTAAAAGGTTTATATATGCAGTTCTCTGGAACCTCTCTCTAAAAGTTAGCGATCCCTATCCATCCCAAACAACCAGAGAACAACCTGTCTGCAAATCTGAGCGCTGTCTGCTTTTCTGCTTTCTACTACACTTGGTGCCATTTTGGTCTCTCTCAAGGCCTTCAGCTTTGTGTTGAGAAGGGGACCCCTCTCCTCCCTCTCCATCAGCAATATCAGGGTCACGGAAGCATTTTTAAAAGTTTCTACTTAGGTCTGATTCTCCATACCACAGCATATATTTGAATTATGACATGCGTGTCAGTGATTTTCAACCAAGGAGATGTTGTTCTCAAGGTTTGGCAATGTCCAGAGACATTTTTGGCCATGATTACTGGGGGAAGGACGCTACTGGCATCTAATAGGCGGAGGCCGGGAATGCTGCTAAATTCTACAACACACGGGACAATCTTCCACAACAAAGAATTAATTAATTCAAAATATCAATAGTGCCAAGGTTGGGAAACACTGATCTACATATATATTTCAACATCTACCTCCTTATCTGTATCTATTTTTAAACCAAGTAGTCGTTTGGGGTTTCTGGTAGTTTTTGTAATTAGGGATGTTTGGAGTTTTCAGGTAAGCATGTTTGGTTAGTTAAGAGACCACCCAGATTAATTAGCAGACTCACTGGAGACCTTGAATAATGTCTTCAGTAATACTGAGCATTGGGAATTTGTTTCTGACTCAAGCGGCAGAACCCTGGTTTATGTAGCCACATAAACTCTGAAGACGAACAGACTGTCTCTTTCAGAGTGGAAACTCCCACCGTTCAGACGTTTGCACTTCCTGCCTTCACAAGGGGAATAATAATATTCTTGTGAAACTTAAAAAATAATACCAAAAAGCGAGAGATAAAAAGGAAACAAGCTTTAAGCATGAAATACCAGCATAATTATACTTGCAAATACTTGGATGATTAGTACTTCTTTACCTGGCATTATAGTACATTAATAACATAATAGTAAACTGAATTTACCCTTAAATGGATCCTTAGGCTCAAGTAATATTGTTCATCTCTAAAAGGCACTGGAAGTACAAAACAAGTTCACCCTGGTAAGTGGATAGATAATTTATAATATAAAATAAATCCAATAAAACTCTTTATGTCTTCTTTAAAACTAAAAAAGTATTAAAACGCTTTTGTCACTCTGACAAAAGCATTCAAATGGGGGACAAATGAGAGTGAAGCAGAAAACTTTAGTTTGCAAGTTCCAATTCCCTCTGTAAGAGTCAAAAGATAAGGTTAACTTTTGAGGCATCCTATC
This sequence comes from Pongo abelii, assembly GCF_028885655.2. Classification (NCBI taxonomy): domain Eukaryota; kingdom Metazoa; phylum Chordata; class Mammalia; order Primates; family Hominidae; genus Pongo; species Pongo abelii. The sequence continues at coordinate 23,612,745 of NC_071995.2, forward strand.
AATACTTTAGAAACCAGTGTTGGTTAAGTATAATGAAAAAATAATAATCGTGTTGTTTTCTGTGCATTTAAAATTTTTTTTATTTTTAAAAAATTTATATGGGTACATTTATGGACATATTTAAGAGTCTTTACAACATAAGAAAATTCACTCTATTGGACTTATAGAAATATTAAGAATAAAATCTATGTTTAAATATTTCAAAATTTTAATTGGCTACATTAATAAGTTTTTATTTATAGTTGCATAAGGAGTTTGTGAATATTTGGAAATACCTAGATTAAAGGTTAAACAGACATTACTTGACATACAAATAAAAGTAAGGGGATAAAGTCCTCCATAAAACTATAAGTTTTACAAAATATTGACACAGCCAAGTAAAAACGTGCTCTGGAAGAATCTCCCACCAGCCTGCACAGTGGGAGGACGGGGCGGGGCCTCGGGAAGTTCGCGTTGTTTGCAGCGGGGAGGATCCCGGCCTCTCCTGTCCCTGGGATTCAATCTGTGAGATGAGGGCCTGTTAACAGGAACGCCTCTCGTTTTGCTGATTTTTTTCTTTTTTCCTTTTCACCCAATAAATTCCACTCCTCGCCCTTCTGTGTGTCCACGAGCCTGATCTTTCCTGGTCATGTGACAACAGCCCGTTTTTTTCCTACAGCAGTATCATTTGGTGTCTGCCCCTGATTTAGGTCACTCTAATTATAATGTCATAAGAAAAAAGCAAGCCCACAGAGAGAAAGCCTTGGTCAGAGAAGACCACATTACTCCATTATAAAATCCTTCTCCCCCTGCATCAAAGCTCATGTTTAAGAGTCCATATTTGAGAACCAGACTTCCTGGGTTTTTCTGTGGCTCTACCACTTAATAGTGGTATCATCTTAGGCAAATTATTTAATTTGTTGAACCATTCTCTGACTCAGTTTATTCATTTATAAATGATAATAACAATAGAACCTGCCCTATAGGGTTGCTAGGAGGATTGAATGAGGTAACATGTTTAAAGAACGTGGCATAATGAATGAAAGATGGGTAGCATTATTATACATTACTCTCTTAGCACTGAAACCATTCTCCCTATTCCCTATGATAGGCAGGGCTGTTACTTTTTTAACATGTTAGATATCCAATCCTGAAAATCAGAACGGAAGCTAGTGAAAAGCTTTCAAAATTTATCCTTGACTTCAACAAACTGTGACAGAAATATAAAGTTACTTTTACTAAAGCGTTCTGTTAACTCATGTCATGAATACAAAAAAAATGTACAGGGTTGAAAATAAAACCTAAGATATATCATTGAGTTCTGTTTAACACTCAACAAATCAGACTGAGATAACATTTAGAATAAAGGAGACATACAGATCTTCACGGGGATGGTGACAAAGATGTGGGGATGGTTGACATTTGCTGGAATGCTTACTGTACACCACACACTCTTCTGTGTACCTGACATATGATGGCTCAAATTGGTCCTCAGAGCATCCTTGTGAGAGGTGACAGCATGCTGGCAGCCCTCGCAGCCCTCGCTCGCTCTCAGCGCCTCCTCGGCCTGGGCGCCCACTCTGGCTGCGCTTGAGGAGCCCTTCAGGCCACCGCTGTGCTGTAGGAGCCCCTTCCTGGGATGGCCGAGGATGGAGCCGCCTCCCTCAGCCTGCGGGTAGGTGTGGAAGGAGAGGCATGGGTGGGAACAGCGGCTGCGCGCGGCGCTTGCGGGCCAGCTAGAGTTCCGGGTGGGCGTGGACTTGGCGGGCCCGCACTCGGAGTGGCCGGCCGGCCCCGCCGGCCCCCCAGGCAGTGAGGGGCTTAGCACCCTGGCCAGCAGCTGCCGAGGGTGCTCCGGGTCCCCCAGCAGTGCCGGCCCACCGGCGCTGCGCTCGATTTCTCACCGGGCCTTAGCTGCCTCCCCGCGGGGCAGGGCTCGGGACCTGCAGCCCGCCATGCCTGAGCCTTCCCCAAGGTGTCTACATGCTGGAGCGGGAGGAAAATGGATCAGGTCACACCAGACAATCTGGATCAAAAAGGCATACTTCCTCTTACCACGAAAAAATAGTCTCTCCACTTTAAAATATTAAATGAAAAATACATGTTGTATATGTGAAAGTTATAGAAAAGGGCTAATTATAAAAAAATAGTTTAGTGCCAATACTGGTTCATAAATTCTTATTTTTAACTAATGCTGTTAAAATGCATACCAAACTCTTTCTCCTTAGTGACAATCCTGGCCTGAATCACTGAAATTTATACAAACAAATTACATTCAAAGAAAAATCTGTGTTTAAAGACAGGGCCTTAAAAATGTTTCTCTAGTTGAACTAGATATTCAATAGATTCATAAAACTTTCATTGCCAAAGCATACAAAACATTTATTTTTAAAAGCTCTGCCTCTATATTATCTATGCCAAGTAAAATAGAATTTTATCTGGATTAAATGTCTTTGAGACATTTATAAGGCTCACTATTTGCAGGGAGGTCTATTTTACTAAATTAAAAAATGTCACTGAGACAAAGCAACTAGGTGTTAAATAACTTACTTTCCTATTTCAGACATAAATCTGTGTAGGTATAGATGGTCTTGATAAACTATGATAGAAGCAATCTGGCCTCATACCTAGATGTCACCAACATTTTAAGTAATGGAAAAAAAATAACATGGCTTAGGATCATTTGAGACCTTGGCTGGAGGCCACAGCTTATGTGGCTTCTGAATTGTTTAGGAAAGAAGCTGAGGTTTGGTTGTTCCTTTTTTACATTCTTTCATAAAAGGAGAGCGAGACATCCAAGGGATGAAATTAATAAAAGAAAAAAAAATCTGTTATCAGAGTTGGTCAACAGGCATCACAAGCTCGGATTCCAAGAGCCTGGAAAAACAAGTGAGAGGCGAGAGTTTGGTTCTCAAACTAAGAGCTGATGTGAGGTGCCTGACTTTCAGCAAGCCGGTAGACTTCCCCAATACCTACCCTGCACATGCAGACCCTGACCACAGCCAAGCAGACAAAGCCAATTTAAAAACAGAATGTCAGAGAAAAACTGGAGAAGCAAAGCAATGCTCAAGAGTGGGAGAGGCAGAAGCAGGCTTGAATGAGTAATCGTGACTAGCTTCATGGAAAAGTAGATAATCTCTGCCCCAGATAGATAAAGGGTGAAGCCATAGACATTCCCCTCTCACCTAGAAAGACAAAGTGGCCTTTCTGGAAATTGATGGTATGAAACCTAGATGTGAGATCACTTAAACCTTATGTAGTGTTATCTTAGGTAGTCTTATATAGTGCATATATGTGCTGTTTAGACTTGCAAAATAAGAATCTAATACCTACTGGCCCCAAACAAATAGTTAATTTAGGGGAGTTAAGCTCCAGGGAATCACATGCATAGTGATAGCCCTACAAAGCCCAAGCAATGGAAAAAAAATAATTTTTTTTTTTTTTTTTTTTTTGAGACAGAGTCTCACTCTTTCACCAGGATGGAGTACAGTGGCATGATCTCGGCTCACTGCAACCAGGAAAGATTAGGCTTGTGGACACATAGAAGGGCGAGGAGTGCGTTCAAGCAATTCTCCTGCCTCAGCCTCCCAAGTAGCTGGGACTACAGGTGTGCGCCATGATGCCCAGCTAATTTTTGTATTTTTAGTAGCGACAGGGTTTCACCATGTTGGCTGGGATAGTCTCGATCTCTTGATCTCGTGACCTGCCCGACTCGGCCTCCCAAAGGGCTGGGATTACAGAGTTGAGCCACCGAACCCAGCTGGAAAAATTTGTTTGTGACTTTCATTTCTGGAACTCAGTCTGGCTGCATTTCTGGACCATCACTCCAGCTGAGAACAACCATAAATGCTGAACACATTTAAATGTTGTTGTATCATTTTAAAGGCCTTGAAGAGAAGAGATGACAAGCAATTACCAGGCCTAAATCTAGGAGAAGGCAGAAACCCAGAGAGGAAAACAAAGCTCTGAAGCTAATTTTGCTCTGAGAGTGTTTGCTGAACCCTGAGGACTTGTGATTTTGTTTTCACTGCTCAAGGACTGTGGGGCCACCCTAGACAGGTAAGACAGAGACTGGCTCTGTGCTCACAGATCCTGTGTCTTTATTCTTGGCCCACAGGAAGATTGTATTTCCTATTGCTTCTTATCGTTATGTTGGGGACACATGTCTAGTTTAGTCAATAGAATAAGTACAGAACTTATGAATGTCACTTCCACACCCAGCCCTTAAAGTCATCCTCAAGAGCTCAGTTTCCTTTGCCAAATATTAACAACTTCTTGACAGATGCCTTGGAGGGGACAAACCTAAGAGAGTCATCTGACTTATGTCTGACTGTGACATGAATGAAATAACACATTTGTATTCTTTTAAGCCACCAAGATTTTGTCTATAGAAGCTGGTGAGGATTATGCTGACAAGTTCCGGGGACTGCAAAGAGGCCCTCAGCCTCAAAAATGTAAAAAATAATATCAACCCGCTGTATAGGTCCAACCACAGACCACAACGAATGTTATCTTAGTTGAACAGAAAAGGCGAGAAGTGGAGAGACACTTGAAAAACCATAAACAGAAGTAAATGAACACGCGGATGACTAAATCATGATCACATTTGCTGGACTGTGTAAAAAAAAAATTCAAATTGAGAATTCAGTTTAAAATTGTCTCCGATTATAGTATAGCCTAGAGTCCAGCAAATGCAAGCACAAATCGTTTTTGTAGGGATTCATCTTTATCCCAGGCATCAAAGAACTTTCACAAATAATTTTAGAGGGAAAATGCATGGATCACAACCCAAAACCACTGAAAACAGCAGGAAACAAAGCAGCATGAGCAAAAACAGCAGAAATAGCAGGCAGCAGGAATAGACATGAAAAGAGATGATATATTGGAATTGACAGAAATATAATTCCATACTTGCTATGCCTAAAAAATAAAAGACTAATTTGGAAGTATCTATAGAAATCAGAAAACTATAAAGAATGACCAGCACATCTGAAAATGGTACAAATAAAACATCCTATTGAAGAATGTAATACCAAATTTCATAAATATAACATGCATTTATTTTCTGACTATTACTTCCTTTCAGCTGAAAGGCCACAATCTATGGCAATATTGATTCAAAGAAACATGGTCATTGAAATAAAAAGTCACTGGAAAGTTTTAATAGCACATGAGACAAAGTTAAAAGGACAATTGGTGAGATGTAAAATGAGTCAGAGGGAACCATCTAGAAAGATGCACAATGAGAAAAATAAATGAAAAATGTGTTTTTTGAAAAATTTTGAAACATGGAGGAGAAAGCACTTCCAAAATTACGGAATAAAGATCTATAAAAACCAACTCCTCCATAAGAACAAATATTGTCAAAGTCAACTTTTCAAGAATGCTGGAAATTGATGGCTTGCAACAATCCAGGAGCATTCATTCAAGAAAAACAGTTGAATTTTAGTAATAATATTATAGTGAGCCCTGTGATGTTTTAACTTGCTCTGGTCTCATCTGCCTTCTCTAGTTCTCCAGTAGCCTTGAAAGCCAACAGCCTCAAAAATGTCATAGCTGTGAAAACCACAACCTAGCATCCCTGGAGGGGACAGAACAGGTTTGGACCACCCCAAAAACTCCATACTCAGAGAATTGTCAATATTTGACCAGTCTGTAAGCTCCCTGAAAAGTTTCTGTCTCAGAGCTTGGTCTGTGTAACTATCTTAGGCTGTTGTCTTAAAAACACTCAACAGTAGTTATTTAACACTACAGTTGCATGAAGCAGTGATAAAAGTTGGGGATAATAACAGGAAGCTACCACGAAATTCAAAAGGAAGAGTGGGGAATGAGATGTCCATGGGGTGATTGAAAAGCTCTGACAAATTTCTAGAAATCTAGAAGGCAACGTGCATGTGCCAAGGAAGACCTGACAAGGCCCTGATCTCTTACCTTTGGCAGATCTTAAGGCTCTGTGCAAGCAAGAAGAGAAGGTTAAGGCAGAGTTGTGAACTACTTGCTGAGGACTGAAAACATGTTCCAACACACTCTGAGAGATTCTTAGCGAAGACTGGTGTACTTATTGGTTTAAGGCATTTGAGGAAATAGTGTTGAATTATTACCTGATCGGTAAGTTAACATAAAAGAGATTTTAGAGACTACACACTACGAAGAATACAGAGTTCAAAAAACTGGTCCAGGGAAGTCACTATACGACCAAACAAACAACAGCAATAACAACATCAACAAACAGCTACAACAACTGACACTGGGGTGGTACAAAGGGGAGATGCAATTTCCAGGGTTGTAACCTGGTATTATTTTAAATATCCAGTTTTATACCAAAAATTATGAGACAGGCAACAAAACAGAAAATTATGGCCCATACACGGTGGCGGTGGGAGTGCTGGGGGGAAGGCAATAGAAATGTTCCTTCAGTATGCCTAGACACTAAACTAGAGAAAGACTTTCAATCAACTATTATATTATCAAAGAAATTGCAGTAACCATGTCTAAAGAATTAAAGAGAATTTTGATAAAATGTCCCACCAAGTAGAGAATATCATTTAAGAGATAGAAATTATTTAAAAAAAGAACCACAGGGAAATTTTGGAGTTAAAAAAATTAATTGAAATAACAATTCACTAGAGGAACACAACAGCTGATTTGAAATGACACAAGAAAGAGCCACCAAAACTTAAACCTAGGTTGACTGCAAGTCTCTAATCTTAGAAACCAAAAGAAAAAATAATAAAAAACAGTGAACGAAACCTCAGAGAACTGTGGGAAACCATCAAGCATAGCAGCATACACATAATGGAAATATCAGAAGGAGAGAAAAGGGGGAAGAAAGAATATTTTTAAAATAATGTTTAACAAATTCACACATCTGATGATGTCTCATCAGAAATCATGAAGCCAGGAGGCAGTGAGACAATTTATTCAAAGTGCTAAAGAAATAGACTTTTGACTAAGAATTCTATATTCTCTGAAACTATCAAAACAAATAAGAAATTAAGACATTCCCAGATAAACAAAAATGGAGACAATCCATTACTGGCAGACCCGCCCTGCAAGAAATACAAAAAGGAGGGGCCGGACGCAGTGGCTCACGCCTGTAATCCCAGCACTTTGGGAAGCCGAGGCGGGCGGATCAAGAAGTCAGGAGATCGAGACCATCCTGGCTAACATGGTAAAACCCCATCTCTACTAAAAATACAAAAAATTAGCCGGTGTGGTGGCAGGCACCTGTAGTCCCAGCTACTCGGGAGGCTGAGGCAGGAGAAAGGCGTGAACCCGGGAGGCAGAACTTGCAGTGAGCTGAAATTGTGCCACTGCACTCCAGCCTGGGCGACAGAGCGAGACTCTGTCTCAAAAAAAAAAAAAAAAAAGAAATACAAAAAGGAATCCTTCCAGCTGAAATGAAAGGACACTAGATAGTAGTAACTCAAGTCCATGTGAAAAAATAAAAAGCATCAGTAAAAGTAACTATATTTGATAATATAAAAGATATCATAAGTGTATTATTGTTCATAACTCTTCTCTCACTGATTTCAAAGACAACTGCATAAGGCACTAGTTATAAAACTGTGTTGAAGGATTTATAATGAAAAAGATGTAATTTCTATGACAATCATAGCACAAAAGGTCAGTGAGGAAAGAGAACTATGTTGGAAGTTGACCCAGAAAGTTTTCATATACAATTGAAATTAAGTTGTTACTAATATAAACTAGATTGTTTTAAGTGAAGGTGTTACTTGTAATTTCCAGAACAACCACTAAGAAAATAATTTAAATAGATACATATATTTATACTTATCTATAATATGTATTATATGTATAAACAAATATTTGAATCATTTCGTTTTTAAAATATTGAAAGAAAGAAGGGAATTAAAACTTTATACTACAAGATATCAATTTAACTCAAAAGAAAGGGGAAATGGAGAAATAGACAAAGACACAAGATGTATAGAAAACAAATGGCTGTTCACTCTGATGAGTGAACAGGCAACCTACACAATTGGAGAAAATTTTTGTAATCTATCTACCTAACAAAGGGCTAATATCCAGAATCTACAAAGAACTTAAATTTATAACAAAAAAACAAACAACCCCATCAAAATGTGGGCAAAGGATATGAACAGACACTTCTCAAAAGAAGACATTTATGCAGCCAGCAAACATACGAAAAAAACCTCATCATCACTGATCATTAGAGAAATGCAAATCACAACCACAATGAGATACCATCTCAATGCCAGTTAGAATGGCAATCATTAAAAAGACAGAAAACAGATGCTAGAGAGGATGTGGAGAAATAGGAACACTTTAACACTGTTGGTGGGAGTAAAAATTAGTTCAACCATTGTGGAAGACAGTGTGGCAATTCCTCAAGGATCTAGAACCAGAAATACCATTTGACCCAGCAACCCCATTACTGGGTATATACCCAAAGGATTATAAATAATTCTACTATAAAGGCACACACACACATATGTTTATTGCAGTACTATTCACAATAACAAAGAGTTGAAACCAACCCCAATGCCCATCAATGATAGATTGGATAAAGGAAATGTGGCACATATATGTCATGGAATACTATGCAGCCATAAAAAAGGATGAGTTCACGTCCTTTGCAGGGACATGGGTGAAGCTGGAAACCATCATTCTCAGCAAACTAACACAAGAACAGAAAACCAAACACTGTATGTTCTCACTCGTAAGTGGAAGTTGAACAATGAGGACGCATGGGCACAGGGAGAGGAACATCACACACTGGGGCCTGTTGGGGGCTAGGGGGTGACAGGAGGGAAAGCATTAGGAGAAATACCTAATGTAGATGACGGGTTGATGTGTGCAGCAAACCACCAAGGCGTGTGTATACCTATGTAACAAACCTGCATGTTCTGCACATGTATCCCAGAACTTAAAGTATAATAAAAAAAGAAAACAAATGGCAAAATTCCAGATGTAAGTCATACATTATCAATAATTGCATTAAATGTAAATGGACTAAACCAAGCAGTCAAAAGGCAGATTGGCAGAATAAATTTAAAAAGCATAATCCTGTCATAAGCTGTCTACCAAACACATTTGACATTCAAGAGACAATAGGTTGAGAGTAAAAAAATAGAGAAAGATACAGTATGCTAATAGTAAGTAAAGGAAAGCTGAAGTGGCTACACTAATTTCAGACAAAACAAACTTTAAACGAAAATTATTACTTGAAACAAAGAATATTTTATAGTGATAAAGGAACTAAACCATCAGCAAGATTCATTATTCATTCATGAAATGAACAAATATATATATTTCAACATTTTGGAAAATGTTTAGAAATATATATGCAGCTAACACCAGATCCCAAAAGTACATGAAACAAAAAGTGACAGAACTGAAGAAAAAACAGACAATTCAATAATAATAATTAGAGGCTTTAGTATGCCATTCTCGATACTAGACAGAACAAGGCAGCAGACAAACAAGGAAGTACAAAATTTGAACACTACACCAACTAGCCCTAACTGAACAGCTATAGAACATTCTACGCAACAACAGAAGAATACACATTGTTTCAAGGGTATGTGGAACATTCTCCACCTTAGACCATCTGTTAGATCATAAAACACCCTTCAGTACCTTTTACAAAATTTAAACCATACGAAGTATATTCTCTGGCCACAGAAATAAAACTAGGAATCAATAACAGAAAGAAATTTGGAGAATTCATACAGAAAAGTGTATATTAAACACACTACTAAGTAACCAGTGGTTCCAAAAATAAATGTAAAGTAAAAGGAAAACTAAAAAATGCTGCTAAATAAATAGAAACAAAAATATTCCAAAAATTATGGGACACAATGAAAGCAGTGCTTAGAGGGAAATTACTATAAACACCTACATTAGAAAATGAAGAAAAATCTTAATAGCCTAACTGTACACCTTCAGACTAGAAAAAGAAGGGCTAACTAAACTGAAAACAAGGAGATGCAAGAAAATAATAAAGATTAAAGTAGAAATAAATGAAATAGAGAACAGAAAAAAAAATCAACAAAACCAAAAGTTGGGATTTTTTTCAAAGCTTAACAAAATGGACACATCTTTAGCTAAACTGACACAAAAAAAAGAAAGAAAGAAGTTTCAACTTAATAAAATTAGGAATGGAAATAGAGACATCATTAATGATATCACATAAATAAAAACAATTCCAAAAAGGATACTGTAAACAATTATATGCCAACAAATTAGATAACCTTGATGAAATAGACAAATTCCTAGAAAGACATAAACTACTAAAACAGATTCAAGGAGCAAAAAACACTTGAATAAGCATATCACATGAAAAAAATTTTATTAGTGATCAAAAATCTCCCCACCCCCAACATACACGCACAAGTCAAGTACCAAATAGATTCAATGATGAATTCCACCAAACAACTAAAGAAGAATTAACACCAATTCTTCACAAACTCTTTCAAAAAAATAGAAAAGGAAATAACACTTCCCAACTCCTTCTATGAGGCCAACAACCAGGCAAATACATCACAAGAAAAGAAAACTACAGAACAATATGTCATTATGGGCCAGGCCCAGTGGCTCATGCCTGTAATCCCAGCATTTTCGGAGGCCGAGGCAGGCCGATCACTTGAGGCCAGGAGTTCAAGAGCAGCCTGGCAAACATGGTGAAATCCTGTCTCTACTAAAAATACAAAAATTAGCTGGGTGTGGTGGCGCATGCCTGTAGTCCCAGCTACTTGGGAAGCTGAGGCACAAGAATCGCTTCAACCTGGGAGGTGGAGGTTGCAGTGAGCCAAGATCATGCCATTGCACTCCGGCCTGGGCAACAGAATGAGACCCTGTCTCAAAAAAACAAAAGTCATTATGGATATAGATGCAAAAGTCCTCAACAAAATACTACTAAATTGAATCCAGCAACATATAAAAAGCATTATATAAAATGCAAATAAAACTATAATGAGTTATCACTTCACACCTGTTAGGATGGCTATTACTTGGAAAAAAAAAAAGGTATTGGCAAAGTTGTGCAGAAACTGGAACATAAGTGTTGGTTGGAATATAAACCAGTGTGGCAGCTATGGAAAACAGTATGAAGATTCCTCAAAAAACTAAAAATAGAACTACCACATGATCCAATAATCTCACTTCTGGGAATATATACAAAAGAATTGAAATCAGAATCTCAGAGAGATGTCTGCACTTCTCATGTTCATTTCAGCACAATTCATAATAACCAAGACATGGAAACAGCCTAAGTATCCATCAACAGATGAATGGATAAAGAAAATGTGGTATATACATACAATGGAATATTAGTCAGCCTTAAAAAGTAAGGAAATTCTGCCATTTGCAACAACGTAATGAACCTGGAGGAGACTATGCTAAGTGGAACAGGACAAATATTGCATGATTTCACTTGCATTAAGTACTTAAAATAGTCAAACTTATAGATGTAGAGAATACAGTGATGGTTGCCAGAGGCTGGAGACAGGAGAAATTTGGAGTTGTTATTCAAAGGATATAGTTTCAGTTACACTAGATGAATAAATTCTAGAGATCTGCTTATAACACAGTGCCTATAGTTAATAAAATGATATGGTGCACCCCTCCTCAGAAAAAAACAAAGAAATACAAGAAGCTCTGGGAGGTGTTAAATATGTCTATTACCTTGATTGTGGTGAGGATATTATGGGTGTTTGCATATGTACAAACTCATCAATTGTACACGTTAAATATGTGCAGTTCTTTATATATAACTATACCTCAATAAAGCTGATTTTTAAAAAGATTATACAACATGACCAAGTGGCATTTATCTGAGAAATAATGCAAGATGGTTAACATCTGAAAATCAATCAATGTACAATATCCTATTACAAAAACCAGACAATCATTTCAATAGACACAGAAAAATCATTTGAAAAAATCCAGCACTCTTCCTAATAAAAACACTCAGTAAACCAGGAATATTAAAAAAAGTTATCAGCCTAATAAAGGCCATATATAAAAATTGCATAGCTAATATCATAATTATTGTTGAACGACTAAATGCCTTCCCCCTAAGATCATGAACAAGAAAAGATTGTCCATTCTCACCACTTCTGTACAATTTTCTACTGAGAGACCTAGAGAAAAAATGGGCAAATGTCTCTATAAAAATGAAAAATACAAAATTTGCCTGGTGTGGTGGCATGTCCCTGTAGTTCCAGCACTCAGGAGGCTAAGGCAGGAGGATCGCTTAAGCCCAGGACTTAGAGGCTCCAGTGAGCTAAGATCACACCACTGCACTCAGCCTGGGTGACAGTGTGAGACCCCCAACTCTTAAAAAAAAGGTAAAAAAATAAAAAGTTTAATATATCAGAAAATATAACAATTTAAACTGTATTTATTCCTATTTACATTAATACAAAATATATAAAGCAAAATTTTACATAACTATAAGAGAAAGTTAACACATTCACAATAAAAATGAAACACTTTTTAACAAATCTACCTCAGTACCTAATAAAATAAAGCAAAAAAGGACTATAAGATATTTAAGTAGCATAACCTACAAACTTCAAATCACATTCTTTGAAATACACATAAACCAGTTACAAAAACTGATCGTGACTTGGCCTCAAAACAACTCTCAGATAATTTCAAAGGTTTAAGGTCATACAGATGATATACTATGACTATAATTCAATTAACCCAGAAGTCAGTAACAAAAATATAACTAGAAGATATTTCATGTTTAGAAATAAGGAAATATGTTTCTGACTGAACTATGGTCCAATAAATAAATCATAATAGAAATATAAGAAAGTAAAACTACTGAAAATGGAGAGGAGGGAGTATATGATAACATCATAAAAGGAAGAAGGGGAGTAAATGATCACTTGAAAATATAAAAAAGACTTAGGAAAAGAAGATGCTACATGGGGGAAATTGGGAATATATTTAGAAACAATAGAAGTGAGCATAAAATAACTAAGAACTGAGAAATTTTAGAGAGCAAAGCAGAGTGTATAAAATTTACTATCTTGGTTTTTAAAATTCAGTAAAATAGTAATATATGGACATTCACAAACACACACATAAACAACACACATAGACTTGAAACTAGTGTGATTGACTTACTATCAGAACAGAAACAGAAGAAAAATAAAAACAAAATAAAGAAAAACAGGTTGTGATTGAAGGAAAAAAGATATTTTCTTAAGAAGAAAGATAGGCTGGGTGCGGTGGCTCATGCCTGTAATCCCAGCACTTTGGGAGGCCGACGTGGGCGGATCACCTGAGATCAAGAGTTCAAGACCAGCCTGGCCAACATTGTGAAACCCATCTCTACTGAAAATACAAAAATTAGCCAGGAGTGGTGGCTCATGTCTTGTAGTCCTAGCTACTCAGAAGGCTGAGGCAGGAGAATCTCTTGAACCTGGGAGGCGGAGGTTGCAGTGACCTGAGATCACACCCCTTCACTCCAGCCTGGGCACAGAGCGAGACTCTGTCTCAAAAAAAAAAAAAAAAAAAAAAAAGAGGGCAAACGAGATAAAATATGATCCCCTTAACAACAGCCATAAAACTATAAAATTCTTAGGAACTAACCTAACAAAGAATATGTAGACTTTTATAAAGAACTATTTTAAACTCTATTGAGGACCTAAATAAAACTTAATAATGCAGATTTAACCATGTACATGGTTGAAAAACATAAGACTAAAAATATTTTCCCTCATACACAGATACACACAGTCTATAGATTCTTCATTATTTCAATGGACTATAAAAGAGAATGATAAAGATATTCTCAAATTTAGATGAAGAAAATAAATGAAGGATAACTGAGATGATTTTGAAAAAGAAGATTAAAAACATAACTAACAGCCAGGTGTGGTGGCTCACGCCTGTAATCCCAGCACTTTGGGAGGCCGAGGTGGGCGGATCATGAGGTCAGGAGATCGAGAACATCCTGGCTAAGACGGTGAAACCCCGTCTCTACTAAAAATACAAAAAATTAGCCGGGCGTGGTGGTGGCGCCTGTAGTCCCAGCTACTCGGGAGGCTGAGGCAGGAGAATGGCATGAACGCAGGAGGCGGAGCTTGCAGTGGGCTGAGATCTCGCCACTGCACTCCAGCCCAGGTGAGAGAGCGAGACTCCGTCTCAAAAAATAAAGCAACAAAAAAAAAAACCTAACTATGCCTACACAACCACCATATTCCCATTCTTTATTATTAGCAGAGGTCTTATTTTCTTCCCCTCATCCCATATAACTGAAGGAATGACCCTATTTGCAGGTCCTCCCCAGCGTACATCCTAAGTGGTCTTAGGTAATCATTGTGGGCCTGATCTCTTTGCCTCTTAGTTGGGTTAGATATGGGCATGTGTGTGGTCTGGCCAATGACGTGTAAAGGGAAGCTTACTGGAGGCCCTCTGCAAAGGTTTCTTCAACTCTTAAAGAGACAAGTAAAGACCTCTCAGAATATGATCCCTGCTATCCTGCAGCCATTTTGTAACCAGGAGGAGAAAGCCAATGTGTCAATGACAGCCATACTTAGTGGGAAAGAGTGGGATATTTGATGATATTGTTGCACCTTTGAATTAACCTGCTCTGGACTTCTTGTTCACAGCATAATAAATGGTCCTTCCTTGTTGTATTAAAAAAAATGGAGTGACAACCATAAAAAGGAAGAAAATAATGGCATTTGCAGCAACCTGGATGGAATTGGGGACCATTATTCTAAGTGAAGTGACTCAGGAATGGAAAACCAAACATCATATGTTCTCACTGATATGTGAGAGCTAAGCTATGAGGATGCAAAGGCATAAGAATGATACAATGGATTTTGGGGTCTTGAGAGAAAGGGGGGAGTGAGGGACAAAAGACTACACATTGGGTATAGCGTACACTGCTTGGGTGATGGGTGCACCAAAATATCAGAAATCCCACTAAAAAACATATTCATGTAACCAAACACCACCTGTTCCCCAAAAACCTATTAAAATAATTGTTTTAATGGAGGGAGATTGTATATACTGCTATGGAAATATGTTGAAACACATTTTAAGTAGGAAAAGTATCCAAAATAGTATGTAGAATATGATTTCATTTGTGTAAAAAAAAGATTTATATGTATTATTTACATTGTAATATGCATAGAACATGTATATCCAAGAAAACAAAAGAACCTATTAACAGTTTTTATTTCTGTTGTATAATTTCAAACTTTGCTTTATATACTTTATAATTTTTAAATATTTGAATGTTTTTTATCCTAACTGTGTGTTACATTAAACAAGGTAAAAAAATTAGAAAATGGTGATTTGTCAGATGCCAGGGAGAAAGAAAAGGGAGAACAGAGTTACTGAGAAAAACAAGCATGAATAAAAAACAAGGAAACAAAAATTCTGGCAAATTAAGAATGAAGTCTGAAGTCAACATCTGCAAGTTGACATAGTTTTAGGCTGGGTTGATACTGTTGCTAACTGATGCTTCAGTGTCAGTTGTAGCCAATGTCAGCTGTTGCCCTATGTTCCAGGGCAATGAGTGAGTGGGGAAGGAGAATCAAGTACAGATGGCAGGGGCTCTTCCTTTACGTTCAGAATCTTGGCTCATATCATGGATTGCTCATCTTCATTGTTTGCCATGAAATGAATTTTGTGCTGCAAGAGGCATGTTTTGCCATTCTTAATTATACCAGATGGTGATGGAAGACTTAATAGACAATAAGTCTGTTTGGAAAACATCAACAAATGAATTTAGGAAATAGCATCTATCTATATATCATTATGGATAGTCATTAGTTTTGCCACAGCAGGTATCAGTCTTTGAAGTTGGTTAGATAGTTGTAAATTAAATTATCCAGAAATCCAAATAGGAAATTCCTATTTTTAGAAAACACAGAACCCCAGAATGCTAAATTCTAGGAGAAAAAGAATAAATTAAGCCTTTTTATTTGAACAGAAATACAACTCAGTGTGATGCAGTTAGAATGCACCCCTTACAGACGCCATGAAAGCAGAAAATTGATTAAGAACATACTTATGGTGACAGGGACCTAGAATCTGTAACAGGGTTTCACTTTTGAGTAAAGAATGGTGCCAATGGACCACTAACAAGGTCAAAGTTGTGTGTTCAATACCCTAGTGATAACAAAATTTTCCTTTTTCAGGCTACATTATGCAATTTGTTCTTAAACAAGATTTATTTTAATTTTAAAAAAAGGACCAGTGGGTGTGTATGAATCCATGTCTGTTACTGGAAAACCACTCAAATGGCTTATCCTGCAGGTGGCAGTTCAGTAGAATCATCTTTAAAATGAAAGATAGTCAATCATTATAAGCACAGAAGACATTTGTCACTCATATCAGTGGAGGAAAATGTTAAATATCATTTCATGAAATGTAACCTATTGTTTTATTTTATTTTTATTTTTATTTATTTATTTATTTTTTTTTTTTGGAGATGGAGTCTTGCTGTCTCCCAGGATAGAGTGCAGTGATGCAATCATAGCTCACTGCAGCCTCAAACTCCTGAGCTAAAGCAATCCTCCTTCCTCAGCCTCCCAACTAACTGGGACTACAGGTATGTGCCACCTTGCCTGGCTAATTTTTTTTTTTTTTGTAGCTACAGGGTCTCACTATGTTGCCCAAGTCCTGAATTCCTGGCCTCAAGGGATCCTGACTCTACCTCCCAAAGTGTTGGGGTTACAGATATGAGCCACTGCACCTGGCCCCTGTTTTTGCATTTGATATGAGATAAAGTAACTTTTATATTATATACCATATTCTTACTATGTTGCCCAGGCTGGTCTTGAACTCCTGGCCTCAACTGATCTTCCTGACTCCTCGTTCCAAAGTGCTGGGATTACAGGTGTGAGCCACTGCAACTGGTCCGTTTTACTTTTGATATGAGATAAAGTAACTTTTATACCATAGGGATCTAGTGACAACTTAACTCACACTATCTTTTATAGGAAACAGTCTTTTAAAAAATTTTCCTCACTCAGCATTAAGCAGTAAACTCTCCATAGTAGTTCCTGGAGAAGAAATATAATAATCTTGCTAGCTTACCCTTGATATTTCAGAATGCTGTACTGTTACTACTTTTTTGTAACACATTATAACAATATTTTGGCACTTGTTATTTTCACAGTGAATAAAGGAAATTATTGTATTAGTATTTATTTACTATGTTTATCAGTTGGGACAGTCCACTTCTCTCATATTTCAACTTTTATTTTAGATTCAGGGGTACACATGCAGGTTTGTTACATGGGTATATTGCATGATGCTGAGGTTTGGGGTATGACTGATCCCATCAGCCAGGTAGTGAGCATAGTACCTAATAGGTAGTTTTTCAACCCTTGCCCCCTTCCCTCCACCCCCCTGTAGTAGTTCCCAATGTCTATCATTCCCATCTTCAGGTCCACGTGTACCCAATGTTTAGCTCCCATTTATAAGTGAGAACATGCGGTATTTGGCTTTCTGTTTCTGCATTAATTTTCTTAGGATAATGGCCTCCAGCTGCATCCATGTTGCTGCAAATGACGTGAGTTCCTTCTTTTAAATGGCTGTATAGTATTCCATAGTGTATATGTACCACATTTTCCTTATCCAGTCCACCATTAATGGGCACTAAGGTTGATTCCACGTCTGTGCTAACAGCACTGTGATGAACATACAAGTGCAGGTGTCTTTTGGGTAAAATAATTTATTTTACTTTGGATATATACCCAGTAATGACATTGCTGGGTCAAATGGTGGTTCTATTTTAATTTTTTTGACAAATCTCCAAACTGCTTTTCATAGTGGCTGAACTACTTTACATTACCACTAATAGTTACAAGCATTCCCTTTTCTCTGCAGCCTCACCAACATCTTTTTTCCTTTACTTTTTAATAATAGCCATTCTAACTGGTTTGAGATGGTATCTCATTGTGGTTTTGACTTGTGTTTCTCTGATGATTAGTGATGTTGAGCTTTTTTTCATATGTTTGTCGACTGCTTGTATGTCTTCTTTTGAGAAGTGTCTGTTCATGTCCTTTGCCCACTTTTTTATGGGGTTACTTGTTTTTTGCTTGTTGAATTGTTTAAGTTCCTTATAGAGTCTGGATGTGAAACCTTTGTCACATGCATAGTTTGTGAATATCTTCTGTTCTGTGGATTGTCTTTTGGCTCTGTTGATAGTTTCTTTTGCTGTGAAGAAGCTCTTTAGTTTAATTAGGTCCCACCTGTTAATTTTTGCTTTTCGTGCAATTGCTTGTACACTTCTTCCATATAACTAAACCATATTTTGATTGTTTTTATTGTGTTGCTGACTTTTTAAAAAACTGTGTTTAAATACATATAATATAAAGTTTAATATCTTAACCATCTTACAGTCCAGTAATGTAAACTGTGTTCACAATATTGCACAACCAATCTCCAGAACTTTGTTTTTGTTGAGTTGCAGAATTTTATATATTCTAAATATCAACTCCCTATCACATATATGATTTGCAAATATTCTTTCCCATTCTGTAGGTTGCTTTTCTACTCTGCTGCTTGTGTCCTTTGCATTTCCAATAGTTTTTAACACCTTATCCTCAAGGCTCAGCCTGAAATGAAGAGGAAAGAAGTCACAGATCTTACCAGGTCTTTTTTCTTTCCTTTTTATTCCCCCATGATCTGTCCTTCTTCCCTAATAAACAGTAGCCTTCCTATGTTATGGCCTGTATTCTTCTTCTTCCTGTGATCTCTAGAGTAACTGAAGTTCAGACCTTCAATCTTTTAGGAGCTTGAAAATGTACAAATCTTTTCTCTCTCAACAAACCTTGCCTCTCAAAAGCCCACTTTGACAAGAGTCCTAAATGCATTTGTGCAGTACATAGCTTGTTCTGAGATTCCTTTGAAGACTGAAACTCTTCAGTTCATTAGGCTGAAAATCTCAAGACATCATGATTTAAAGAAAGGGAAGATATATCACTTTACTATTTTAAATGCATATTTTTTACACATTCCAACTTGAAGGAAAACTGCTAAATATATTAAGTTGCCTTCTTACATACATTCTTTGAATACTACTTGTGTCAAATATTACCTTGTGTTTTGAGAGACTATAATGACTCTCCTTCTAGGCAAGTGCTAACACCTTGGATGACATTCAAATCCAATATTACACAATCGACTTCCAGTAATTACTTCTCTGGCACTTTTTTCACAGATAAGTGTTGAGTAGTATCCATTGTCTTATAGCCACCCTGAGATCTTCAATAAAGCTATTTTATGGTTTAAAAAAAATCTTTTGTCTTATTAGAATTTTAACTGCTTTTTCTAATATTACAATCACAATGACACGTTTTCTTGTTTAGCAGTACAATTTTACCATGGGATTTCTGGAAGAAGCCTACTCTTTGTACTAGAAGTCTGGCTCTTAAGATCAAAAATACTAACAGTGTCAAGTAGAAAATTATGACATATGATCATAGAGGTTTGCTCTTCTAAATATTCTACAGGAAGAATTTCTTTATGCAATGACTTGGTAGTGTAGTTTCACTGTGTACATGACTCATTAAAGTACATCCCTAGAATTTAGGTCCAGTCTTGGGTGGGCACGGAGAAGGAGCAGTTAGTGAGTCAGCGACCACCAGGGCCAGCCATAAGAGTAGGGCGAGAGGAAGGAAATGAGGACTTCTTTAAATTCGGAGTTTAATATCAGTTTAAAGACCTGAAATAACATCCTGCCTATACCTCTATCAGACAGAGGTTTTAAACCATGAGAAATATTTTGCGGTTAGTATGAAAACATTTTCTGGAAATTACCTGATATCATTATTCTGATACTTACAGTTGCAGTTTTTAAAAGAGGATAAGCTGCCTTGTGAGTACTAAGTTTCTTGTCACAGGAAGTATTCACATAGAGTGAGCAAAACAAAAGTTTTGCTTTTAAGAATGGAAATATATTCAATAGTCAGGAAGTTATCTTGTTTCACTTATATTTTTTCACTTCCTCATTTTTATAACTTCAAAAATGCATATATCAAAGTACATCAGCTTCCACAAGGAGTATCAGCAAGACATTGCTTTGTATTTAGCCAGTAAAAGGCAGTCAGAAGATTTTTTTCCCACATCTGCTGAACAGTTACAATAATTTCTATTTTAGCAGTTTCCAATGATGTAAAGGAGAACAGAAACCAATGTGCATCTTCCTTTGAAAAGAATTACAGATGTCCTAAATGCCATTGACTCAAGGGAATTTCAGGTGCTCTTGGAACCCTCCAACCTCATCCATGTGCCTCCCTCAACTCTCAGGCAGCCACCTCCCTTGCATATCCCTGGAGTGGCCTCATTAATATCTTGCTCTTACTGTTTTTTGGGACATACAATAGTGTCAAAAAATTAAAATAAAAACAGATCAAGTTAGGAAAAAGTTGTTGTGTTTTGTTTTGTTTCATTTTGCTTTGTTTTGTGATGGAGCATAGTGGTGCAATCTGAGCTTACTGCAACTTCCACCTCCCAGGTCCAAGAGAATCTTCTGCCTCAGCCTCCCGAGTAGTTGGGACTAAAGATGCACGCCACCATGCCTGGCTGATTTTTGTATTTTTAGTAGAGATGGGGTTTCACCATGTTGGCCAGGCTGGTCTCGAACTCCTGTCCTCAAGTGACCTGCCCACCTCGGCCTCCCAAAGTGCTGGGGCAATCCACTAGGTGTGAGTCACTGCGCTCAGACAAGTTAGGAAAAAGTTGAAAGCATATTGTCATACAATAAGAGAAAGTATAGAATGCAATCGGGACGCGTCAAA
The DNA here is from genome assembly GCF_028885655.2 of Pongo abelii. Lineage (NCBI taxonomy): Eukaryota > Metazoa > Chordata > Mammalia > Primates > Hominidae > Pongo > Pongo abelii. The sequence goes on from NC_071995.2 coordinate 23,633,492, forward strand.
CTAAAGTGGTATGAAGCCCCCTCCCACACACGATTGCAGTGCAGCTCATGAAGCACAGATGAGAGATTATTTTGATCTTTTTCATGATTGGCTGTTATATACTAACATTCTGTTTTTCAGGCAAGTAGAGCTATTTAAGCTGATTTGTCTATAGCTGGTTGGCTTAATTTTATTGAATCATGCTGACAAAGACAAAAACATACATTTTGTGTTTTGCTTATGATTAGAGCTGGCATTTCAGTGAAAACTTAGGTCATTTCAGAATGGCTCAAGTTTTGGCTTTGTGGTTATGGTTGGCCTTGAAGTGTATCAAAACCATGGTCTACATTTTTACTTTTCTTTAACAATTCTTCCCTTTGGTCATTCTCTCAGTTGAACTGAGTGTGACCAATTATTCACCATTATCCTCAGTCTCCACATGTTTTCTTTCTGTAGACATCTGTTGGTTACAAACTAGAATCTTGATAGGCTCTTTTGATGATTCTTGTTCTTGTAGTGTTTTCATTCAGTCTTCATGGAGATCATCTGCTGAGTTAGTGGCTGCTGACAAGATTTTAAAACTCTTGAAAGATTACAACACAGAAGGATATTATGACTATAAGTCATAGGAGGATAATGGCAAGCCTTTAAAAATATCCCAAATCCAAGGTCCCCAAATAGCCAAGATTTAACAAATTAGATCAGTTGATTGTCCTTCCCCAATCTGGTGACTATCTGGATCTGATCTTTTAGATCTCTAAGATTTTGGGCTACAATTCCTGGCTTATTAATGTGTAAACAGCATTTTTTTTCTAATATGGCAGTTTCAATATAATAGATTTTCCTGGTTTGCAGTTTGAATGTCTCTGGTGATGCCATTGGGTATTCTGGTTAACTTTCTGCATGGCCCACACAGCAGGCAGGAAGGTTGTCAAACATATGAGCTGCTGTGGTGATTTCTCTGAAATGCATATCAAGTCATCCAGCCCCAGCTTGTGGACCTGCAAGGCTAGGAACAACCCTAGTAGTATGATTTTAAAGCTATCAGAAACCTGTCAGAATTTTTTCCATAATTCCCTTGCAATTTTGTAACATAGCTACTTGCAAAAACTTCTAGAAAAAGCATCAGAGTAAAAAAATAACTATTTTTGAATGACAAAAGACTTAAAATGACCACAGTTGTAGATGATGATAAGCATTTATGTAAATGAAATTGATGAGGAAATATGGTTATTTCTGTGACATATAACATTTTAAGGTAATAACCAGGATTATAACTGATTATACAGACAGTAAGAAAAATAAAAAATTTCTAACAACTCTATATAATTTTTGGAATACCTACACCCACATAAATATAGTCTAAAGAAGGTTTATCGTCACTTCTTATTTAACAATGCTTCCCATACAATTTAACATACCAAATAAACCTAATTATTTTAACATCTCTTTTTGATATGATTAGATATTAATCCTTTGTGTTTCTCCAGCAGCCCTCTGGAAAATCTCAAAGTTAGATTGAGGTCAAGCAGATTTTATTTAAGATTTGGTTTGGGTAAGGTGAAATAGTCAAAAATGTCAAAAGATTTTAAACAGTTGATTAAATAGGATCACGGGACACTTGAAACAATACTTAGTTATCCATGTAACCAAAATAAGAATTAAAGGTTTCAAAGACAAATACAGAAAGTTATATAGTTGACAAAAACCTCAGCTCTTTTAACAGAGAAGTCTCTTTTCTTAAGTTGTCAGACATGATCAAGACAACATGAAGCAAAGGAAATTATTTTGATAGACCAAAAACCTTTTGTTTTTAGGCAAATCACTTAGGAGGTAAAGAGAAACTTTTCATAGTCACTTATCAGGAATACACCAATAACCTAAGAAAGCTTTGTTCTTTTAACAAAAATAAGACCAAAATCTAATTTTGTCTCAACAACTTTTGATACTAAGCCTCATTTTTAAACCATTTTAATAAATTCATTTCATTTTAGCCAGCTTAACTACATAAGATTATTTCTCTTCATATTATCTCTCTCTTTTTCTCTCTCCCCCAACCCCAATTTCTATGTCCACTAAGTTAATGTCCTTCATTTCCCTCTTTTTCATTTGAAACAAACTTTAACCTCTAAAATAGAACAATAGTGTTCTTTTTCTCAGCAAAAAACACATCGTTATACTTTATAACTTATCTTACCAAAAATAAACCTTACTTTCCTTGTCTAATTTATATAAATTTGTTTTTCTTATTATTTATAGTGTCCTTAATTACATATATTAATTAATTCTTAGCTGTTAGTAACCTTAATTTTTAGCAAAAATGAGGAAGTATGCCATTTCATAACTATGAGAAAGTATAGTACAATTTTTAAATGTAGCACATGTTTACTTACAAACTCAAATATCTTTAGTGTCTGTAATAAGAAGCTGCAGAGTAGGCAAAATTTTATTTCTATCTTCTTAGAGTTTTCAGCTGAGACTGAGAAACAAATTTTTGTTTGTACAGATTCCCCTTTGCCTCAACTTTGCATTCTTGACAAGACTGTTACTTCCCTTCTTATAAGGGGAGAACACCTTTCATGTGGAAAGTTTATCTTCTGCTTTTAAGAATTAGAAGAGAGAGGTTCCAAGATGGCCAAATAGAAAGAGCTCCAGTCTATAGCTCCCACCGTGAGCGACGCAGAAGGCAGGTGATTTCTGCCTTTCCAACTGAGGTACCGGGTTCCTCTCACTGGGGCTTGTCAAACAGTGGGTGCAGGACAATGGGTGCAGCCCACGGAGTGTGAGCCAAAGCAGGGTGGGGCATCGCCTCACCCGGGAAGTGCAAGGAGTCACGGAATTCCCTTTCCTAGCCAGAGGAAGCCCTGACAGACGGTACCTGGAAAATTGGGACACTCCCACCCTAATACTGTGCTTTTCCAATGGTCTTAGCAAATGGCACACCAGGAGATTATATCCCGCACCTCGCTGGGAGGGTCCCACACCCACAGAGCCTCACTCACTGCTAGCAAAGCAGTCTGAGATCAAACTGCAAGGTGGCAGCCAGGCTGGGGGATGGGCATCCGCCATTGCTAAAGCTTGAGTAGGTAAACAAAGCAGCCGGGAAGCTCAAACTGGGTGGAGCCCACCACAGCTCGAGGAGGCCTGCCTGCCTCTGTAGACACTACCTCTGGCGGCAGGGCATAGCTGAACAAAAGGCAGCAGAAACTTCTGCAGACTTAAATGTCCCTGTCTGACAGCTTTGAAGAGACTAGTGGTTCTCCTAGCATGGAGTTTGAGATCTGAGAATGGATAGACTGCCTCCTCAAGTGGGTCCCTGACCCTCAAGTAGCCTAACTGGGAGGCACCTCCCAGTAGGGGCCAATTGACACCTCATACGCCCAGGTGCCCCTCTGAGACGAAGCTTCCAGAGGAAGGATCAGGAAGCGACATTTGCTGTTCTGCAATATTTGCTGTTCTGCAGCCTCCAGTGGTAATACCCAGGCAAACAGGGTCTGGAGTGGACCTCCAGCAAACTCCAACAGACCTGCAGCTGAGGATCCTGTCTGTTAGAAGGAAAACTAACAAACAGAAAGGACATCAACACCAAAATCCCACCTGTACATCACCGTTATCAAAGACCAAAGGTAGATAAAACCACAAAGATGGGGAGAAGCCAGAGCAGAAGAGCTGAAAATTCCAAAAATCACAGCGCCTCTTCTCCACCAAAGGAATGCAGCTCCTCACCAGCAATGGAACAAAGCTGGATGGAGAATGACACTGACAAGTTGAGAGAAGAAGGCTTCAGACGATCAGGAATAACAAACTTCTCCAAGCTGAAGGAGGATGTTCGAACCCATCGCAAAGAAGCTAAAAACCTTGAAAAAAGATTAGACAAATGGCTAACGAGAATACGCAGCATAGAGAAGACCTTAAATGACCTGATGGAGCTGAAAACCATGGCATGAGAACTACGTGACACATGCACAACCTTCAGTAGCCAATTCTATCAAATGGAAGAAAGGGTATCAGTGATTGAAGATCAAATGAACAAAATGAAGTCAGAAGAGAAGTTTAGAGAAAAAAGAGTAAAAAGAAATGAACAAAGCCTCCAAGAAATATGGGACTATGTGAAAAGACCAAATCTACATCTGATTGGTGTACCTGAAAGTGACAGGGAGAATGTAACCAAGTTGGAAAACACTCTTCAGGATATTATCCAGGAGAACTTCACCAACCTAGTAAAGCAGGCCAACATTCAAATTCAGGAAATACAGAGAACGCCACAAAGATACTCCTTGAGAAGAGCAAATCCAAGACACATAATTATCAGATTAACCAAGGTTGAAATAAAGGAAAAAATGTTAAAGGCAGCTGGAGAGAAAGGTCGGGTTACCCACAAAGGGAAGCCCATCAGACTAACAGCAGATCTCTCAGCAGAAACTCTACAAGCCAGAAGAGAGTGGGGGCCAATATGCAACATTCTTAAAGAAACGAATTTTCAACACAGAATTTCATATCCAGCCAAACTAAGCTTCATAGCTGAAGGAGAAATAAAATACTTTACAGACAAGCAAATGCTAAGAGATTTTGTCACAATCAGGCCTGCCTTACAAGAACTCCTGAAGGAAGCACTAAACATGGAAAGGAAAAACTGGTACCAGCCACTGCAAAAACATGCCAAATTGTAAAGACCATCAAGGCTAGGAAGAAACTGCATCAACTAACGAGCAAAATAACCAGCTAACATCATAATGCCAGGATTAAATTCACACAGAACAATATTAACCTTAAATGTAAATGGGCTAAATGCTCCAATTAAAAGACACAGACTGGAAAATTGGATAAAGAGTCAAGACCCATTAGTCTGTTGTATTCAGGAGACCCATCTCACGTGCAGAGACACACATAGGCTCAAAATAAAGGGATGGAGGAAGATCTACCAAACAAATGGAAAACAAAAAAAACCAGGGGGTGCAATCCTAGTCTCTGATAAAACAGACTTTAAACCAACAATGATCAAAAGAGACAAAGAAGGCCATTACATAATGGTAAAGGGATCAATTCCACAAGAAGAGCTAACTATCCTAAATATATATGCACCCAATACAGGAGCACCCAGATTCATAAAGCAAGTCCTTAGAGACCTACAAAGAGACTTAGACTCCCATACAGTAATAATGGGAGACTTTAACACTCCAATGTTGACATTAGACAGATCAACAAGACAGAAAGTTAACAAGGATATCCAGGAGTTGAACTCAGCTTTGCACCAAGTGCACCAAATAGACATTTACAGAACTCTCCACCCCAAATCAACAGAATATACATTTTTCTCAGCATCACATCACACTTATTCCAAAATTGACCATATAGTTGGAAGTAAAGGACGCCTCAGAAAATGTAAAATAACAGAAATTATAACAAACTGTCTCTCAGACCACAGTGCAATCAAACTAGAACTCAGGATTAAGAAACTCACTCAAAACCACTCAACTACATGGAAACTGAACAACCTACTCCTGAATGACTATTGGGTACATAACAAAATGAAGGCAGAAATAAAGATGTTCTTTGAAACCAAAGAGAACAAAGACACAACATACCAGAATCTCTGGGACACATTCAAAGCAGTGTGTAGAGGGAAATTTATAGCACTAAATGCCCACAAGAGAAAGCAGGAAAGATCTAAAACTGACACCATAACATCACAATTAAAAGAACTAGAGAAGCAAGAGCAAACACATTCAAAAGCTAGCAGAAGGCAAGAAATAACTAAGATCAGAGCAGAACAGAAGGAGATAGAGACACAAAAAAACACTTCAAAAAATCAGTTAATCCAGGAGCTGGTTTTTTGAAAGGATCAGTAAAATTGATAGACCGCTAGCAAGACTAATAAAGAAGAAAAGAGAGAAGAATCAAATAGATACAATAAAAAAATGATAAAGGGGTATCACCACCAATCCCACAGAAATACAAACTACCATCAGAGAATACTATAAACAACTCTATGCAAATAAACTAGAAAATCGAGAAGAAATGGATAAATTCCTGGACACATACACTCTCCCAAGACTAAACAAGGAAGAAGTTGAATCTCTGAATAGACCGATAACAGGCACTCAAATTAGGGCAATAATTAATAGACTACCAACCAAAAAAAGTCCAGGACCAGATGGATTCACAGCCGAATTCTACCAGAGGTACAAAGAGGAGCTGGTACCATTCCTTCTGAAACTATTCCAATCAATAGATAAAGAGGGAATCCTCCCTAACTCATTTTATGAGGCCAGCATCATCCTGATACCAAAGCCGGGCAGAGACACAACAAAAAAAAGGAATTTTAGATCAATTTCCATGATGAACATCAATGCAAAAATCCTCAATAAAATACTGGCAAACCGAATCCAACAGCACATCAAAAAGCTTATCCACCACGATCAAGTTGGCGTCATCCCTGGAATGCAAGGCCCGTTCAACATATGAAAATCAATAAACGTAATCCATCACATAAACAGAACCAAAGACAAAAACCACATGATTATCGCAATAGATGCAGAAAAGGCCTTTGACAAAATTCAACAGCCTTTCATGCTAAAAACTCTCAATAAACTAGGTATTGATGGGATGTATCTCAAAATAATAAGAGCTATTTATGACAAACACATGGCCAGTATCATACTGAATGGGAAAAAACTGGAAGCATTCCCTTTGAAAACTGGCACAAGACAGGGATGCCCTCTCTCACCACTCCTATTCAACATAGTGTTGGAAGTTCTGGCCAGGGCAATCAGGCAGGAGAAAGAAATAAAGGGTATTCAATTAGGAAAAGAGGAAGTCAAATTGTCGCTGTTTGCAGATGACATGATTGTATATCTAGAAAACCCCATCGTCTCAGCCCAAAATCTCCTTAAGCTGATAAGCAATTGCAGCAAAGTCTCAGGATACAAAATTGATATGCAAAAATCACAAGCATTCTTATACACCAATAACTGACAAACAGAGAGCCAAATCATGAGTGAACTCCCATTCACAATTGCTTCAAAGAGAATAAAATACCTAGGAATCCAACTTACAAGGGATGTGAAGGACCTCTTCAAGGAGAACTACAAACCACTGCTCAACAAAATAAAAGAGGACACAAACAAATGGAAGAATGTTCCATGATCATGGATAGTAAGAATCAATGACTTTCTTCACGGAATTGGAAAAAACTACTTTAAAGTTCATATGGAACCAAAAAAGAGCCTGCATTGCCAAGACAATCCTAAGCCAAAAGAACAAAGTTGGAGGCATCATGCTACCTGGCTTCAAACTATACTACAAGGCTACAATAACCAAAACAGCCTGGTACTGGTACCAAAACAGAGATGTAGACCAATGGAACAGAACAGACCTCTCAGAAATAATACCACACATCTACAACCATCTGATCTTTGACAAGCCTGACAAAAACAAAAAATGGAGAAAGGATTCCCTATTTAATAAGTGGTACTGGGAAAACTGGCTAGCCATATGTAGAAAGCTGAAACTGGATCCCTTCTTTACACCTTATACAAAAATTAATTCAAGATGGATTAAAGACTTCAATGTTAGACCTAAAACCATAAAAACCCTAGAAGAAAACCTAGGCAATACCATTCGGGACACAGGAATGGGCAAGGACTTCATGACTAAAACACCAAAAGCAATGGCAACAAAAGCCAAAATTGACGTATGGGATCTAATTAAACTAAAGAGCTTCTGCACAGCAAAAGAAACTACCATCAGGTGAACAAGCAACCTACAGAATGGGAGAAAATTTTTGCAATCTACCCATCTGACAAAGGGCTAATATCCAGAATCTACAAAGAACTCCAACAAATTTACAAGAAAAAATAAAACAACCCCATCAAAAGTGGGCAAAGGATATGAACAGACACTTCTCAAAAGAAGACATTTATGCAGCCAACAGACACATGAAAAAATGCTTATCATCACTGGCCATCAGAGAAATGCAAATCAAAACCACAATGAGATACCATCTCACACCAATTAGAATGGTGATCATTAAAAAGTCAGGAAACAACAGGTGTTGGAGAGGATGTGGAGAAATAGGAACACTTTTACACTATTGGTGGGACTGTAAACTGGTTCAACCATTGTGGAAGACAGTGTGGCGATTCCTCAGGGATCTAGAACTAGAAATACCATTTGACTCAGCCATCCCATTACTGGGTATATACCCAAAGGATTATAAATCGTGCTGCTATAAAGACACATGCACACGTGTATTTACTGCAGCACTATTCACAATAGCAAAGACTTGGAACCAACCCAAATGTCCAACAATGATAGACTGGATTAAGAAAATGTGGCACATATACACCTTGGAATACTATGCAGCCATAAAAAAGGATGAGTACATGTCCTTTGTAGGGACATGGATGAAGCTGGAAACCATCATTCTCAGCAAACTATCGCAAGGACAGAAGACCAAACACCACATGTTCTCACTCATAGGTGGGGATTGAACAATGAGAACACTTGGACACAGGGTGGGGAACATCACACACCGGGGACTGTCATGGGGTAGGGGGAGGGGGGAGGGATAGTATTAGGAGATATACCTAATGTAAATGACGAGTTAATGGGTGCAGCATACCAGCATGGCACATGTATACATATGTAACAAACCTGCACGTTGTGCATATGTACCCTAGAACTTAAAGTATAATAATAACAAAAAAGAAATAGAAGGCAAATCAGAGTGTTTTTGTTTTCACATATGTTATTTTTCACGTGCCTTTAATTCAAAATAGTTAATATGCCAGTGCAGCATATTTTGGGGATGGTGTATTCTGAACTCCTTCAAAGCTAAAAGTAAATAAACTATGTTTAGCAATTAATGTTTTTATATTTTATATTATTTGGAAATGATCTGGATAGTGAATGAATATCCATCATTTCACTTAATATAACTTTAAAGGTATAAGTTACTGAAAACATTTGGGTAACTATTTTTAAGTGATATAATTACTGTTGAAATTTTTATTTATATACTTTTATTTTACTTACATCTATTTATTTGTTTTTAACAATTATCCTTGCTCAATATTTATGAGATATTAAACAGCTAGCCATCATATTAAGTTATTTTTCTTACTGGCAAGTTCTTAACAGGAATAATCAGAGCTTATTTTGCTTGTAAACACAGGTAGAAAAAGTTGCATGTCTGTATTATATTTAATGCAGAAACACTGAAGTTATATCTGGTGTTTTTCTCATTTTTTGCTTTTGGTTTCATCATTAAAGATGATCCAGTAAACAGTAATATACCACGAGGCTCCAGTTAAGAATGTCAACAGTGGTGTGAGTAGAGAACAGAGAATGTGGCATGGCAAACTCAATAAAGGATTCATTTCAGTTTGTACCACAATGAGGAAGTTCTTATTTCTGCGAACAGTTGGGTTATAAGCCTTCATCTCATTCTTGCATCTCAGGAGACAGTAGCTACTGGGAAGAACAGAAATATAAGACAAGTTTCCCAAGTGCCAGAGAGAAGCACTAAACTACAGTATTGACATCATGCTGCCATCTTGGCTTCCCTGGAAAGCAAGAAGCCTAGATTTATTAGTGCAAGTTGGGGTGAAGCAAAGTCTTCCATAGAAATCAACTGACAAAGACTTAGTATTTATATTTGTACTTAAATATGTACATTAATAAAGATTAGGGCTTGGTAATAAGGCCTTGATTCAAGAGGTAGCCATCCCAATATTCTGTGAGACACTTGAGAGGAAACCTAGAAATAGGAAGAAGAATCTGAATCAGACGAGAAGCAGTTTCCTTGCTCATTGATTAGGGGTTACCAACAGCTCCTTAACAAGGAGTGGCTAGAAACATATATCTCTTTATATCCTTTATGGCTAATCCTCTTATTATGGCAATACAGGTTCAGCTGCTCTCAAGAACTCTTTCTGTAAAAAGCTCTTGTAAACATATGACATAAAACAAAAATGTGTTATGACTTTTGGAAACCAGGGTTGGATTAATTCTATGCACTCGTCTGTCAAGATTCTTACAGCAAAACAGAAGTAGCATTCTTTAAAGAAACAGTCCTAATAAGACTTAATTAGGAAAACTGCAAGTATTTTAGGGTACTATGTACTCATACAAAGAAGTAATAGTAATAACCAACACTTACATGGCACTTAATATGTGGCAGTCACTGTCATATATGGCTAGTATACTTTATACTTATAAAGTGTTACAGGTTGAGCATCCCTAATCTGAAAATCCAAAATCCAAAATGCTCTAAAATCTGAAACTTTCTGAAAACTAACATAACACCACAAGTGAAAAATTCTACACCTGACTTCATATAATGGGTCAAAACAAAACTGTGTTTTGACCGGGCATGGTAGTTCACACCTGTAATCCCAGCACTTTGGGAGGCTGAGGTGGGTGGATTGCTCAAGCTCAGGAGCTAGAGAGCAGTCTGGGCAACATGGCAAAATCCTGTCTCTACCAAAAACAAAAAAATCAGTGAGGCGTGGTGGCGCATGCCTGTAGTCCCAAACTGAGGAGACTAAGGTGAGAGGATCGCTAGAGCTGGGGAAGTTGAGGCTGCAGTGAGCCATGATCGCACCACTGCAACTCCAGCCTGGGTGGCAGAGTGAGACCCTGTCTCAAAAACAAAGAATAAAACTAAAAATAAAAAAATAAAACTTTGTTTTTGTGCACAAAATTATTTTTAAATATTGCATAAAATTATCTTCAGGCTGTACATAAAAGGTGTATATGAAACATGCATGAATTTCATGTTTAGACTTGGGTTCCATCCCCAAAATATCTCATAATGTATATGCAAATATCTCAAAATCAAAAAATAATCCAAAATCTGAAACACATCTGGTCCCAAGCATTTCAGGTAAGGGATAGTCACCCTGTACTATAATTGTCCCATTTTACAATTGAGGAAATTTAGTCACAGAGATACTGTGATGGGATTTTATGAGTTTTATGAGTCAACTAAGCTAGGCTATAGTACCTAGCTATTCAATCAAATGCCAGTCTAGGTGTTCCTAAGAAGGTATTTTGTAGATGTGCTTAAACATCTGTAATCAGTTGACGTTAAGAAAATTATTCTCCGTGAGTGGACCTTATCCAATCAGTTGAGATTTTCCTGAGGAAGGAGATATTCTGCCTATGGGTTGCATTACAGGCCTGCCAGGCTGTCCTACAGATTTTGGACTACACACACATATCCTACCTTTCTGTTTCTCTGATATAACCCTGACCTCTAAAGACATTAAGTATCTTGGAAGTAGCTTGTTCCCAGGCACACTGCCAGTAAGTGGTAGAACCAGTACAAGGACCTAAGCAGACTGGGCCTTGAACCAAAGGCTTACCCCACCACCCCCACACTACCCCTCCTATGAATTCCAGTCATTAGCAGTCTAATTAAAAATTTAAGACGTGGCCCTGTGGGAAAAAGCAAAGAGAAAGAAAAAGAAAACACACATGAATGCAAATAAGTCCAGTATAAAAGAGTTCACTGTGTGTAGGGATATGCAGAATATGGAGAACAGCACCAGTCCTTACAGAAGAGATTTTTGAGTTCTGTTAAGAAGTCAAAATGAAGAATTTGTATTTGCTTGGAAGAAAAGGAAAAGAGCATCTCCAGAGGAGTGCACGACACAGGCAAAAGCCCAAAGCAAATTCTGTAGAATTTGGCTATGGCAACCTGCCAGAATGAAAGTTAATGAGCAAAAATCATGAAATCTGTTAGCTCCCAATAGCTGCATAGCCGACTGAGGGCTGGAATCAGCTGAAATTCACTCTCTCATGTCTGACAGCAAGGCTGCTGTGTGCTGAGACCGTCGCTGGGGCTGACAGCCGCTTTATGTGTTCTCTTCACATAAGCCAGCTTGAGCTTCTTGAACACATGATGGATAGCTTTCCAAGGTGAGTGTGGAGAGAGAGAGAGAGAATGAGAGAGAGAGAGAGAGAGAATGAGAGAGAGAGAGAGAGAGAAAGAGAGAAACTGACTCTATTATCTACTAGGACCTAGCCTCAGAAGTTGTGCAACATTTCTTTCCTTTATTTTCTGTTCTATTTTCAATTTCAAGTGGAAGAGCCGTATTCCACTTCTTGGTAGGCAAAGGTGACGTTCTTGAAAACTGTGGGGCTGAAAATATTGTGTTGTCAATTTTGGAAAAAACAGTCTGCCGCACAATAAATCATGGGAGATTAGTCTGTTGTGAGCTAGGCCAGTATCTCCTTTAAATGCTTGTTGATAGAAACTTGGTGGGGAAATGGATGTATCACCCTCCAGCTGCTCACAGTTCCGTCACACTCTGCAAACGGTGATCTGGGCTTTGAAACCAAACCGTTGCATTTCACACCTAAACCTCAGAGATATGTAAAATGAGTATAGACACTGTCTGTGTTTTGTTATATCACAAGTTGGGGAGAGAATGCTCAGAGCTGAGTGAGTGAGCTCAGCCTGGGTGGCCAATACTCGGCTTGTGGCATTTGCTGGAATTAGAGCTAGGACGAGGCAGGTAAGGTCGTTTTCATTCAACCTAGAAAATGACTTTGGTTCAAAGCAGTAGCATGAACAGAATCTGAATGCACATGTTGACTATTCTTTCTGCCGATGGCGCATTAGCCCGGAGTTTCTGCTCTCATTAGGTGGTGCCATGATGGAAAGTGCTGTCACTACCCTGGCTCAAATGAGGCTTAGAACGACAAGAAACTGGCCGGGCGCGGTGGCTCACGCCTGTAATCCCAGCACTTTGGGAGGCCGAGGCGGGCAGATCACGAGGTCAGGAGATCCGAGACCACCCTTGCTAACACTGTGAAACCCCGTCTCTACTAAAAATACAAAAAATTAGCGAGGCGTGGTGCGGGCGCCTGTAGTCCCAGCTACTCGGGAGGCTGAGGCAGGAGAATGGCGCGAACCAGGGAGGTGGAGGTTGCAGTGAGCCGAGATCGCGCCACTGCACTCCAGCCTGGGCGACAGAGCGACACTCCGGCTCAAAAAAAAAAAAAAAAAAAAAGACAAGAAACTTTTCAGTCTAAGGACATATCATTTTGCTCTGATTGGGAGCTGTTGTCTATCATTCACAGTTTCCCCTAAATGCGGCTTCTATGCCTTAACGCTAATTGAATATTGGCTAGCTGAGTCATTCCATTTTGCATCTGTATATTTGTATTACCTTGCTTCCAGAAAGACTGTGGTGAAATACTCACTTGGAGTCTGACTTCTTTGACTGGAGAAACTGGTATTTCCAGGTATTTTCCAACAGCAATAAACACATTCTTCCCATCTATTGCTGTGCCAATCTATTTTTTCAATGCCAATACCAAGCCACACTGAGTGATTCATCTATTTTGTCAATGACTTCTATCCGTTGCTAGTGTCCTAGTAATCTAATATCAAGAATATGGGAGTTTCAAGAAACTAGGTAACAAGATAGAGCTGAAAGGGAAAAAAACATATAAACGAACTTTGAAGCAGATAAAACACCACAATTAAAATAATTATATACATATATAGCCATACAAATATATATATAACTTTTTAATCTTTTGTAAATTTGTAGAAATATTTATTAAACAGTTAAAACATGAGGGATATCCAATCAAATACCAATCTAGGTGTTGCTGTGAAGATATTTTGTAGATGTGCTGTGATGAACAAGAGACACATTATTGCTACCGTACAGTGTTTGAAACAGAGGAAACTGGGACACTGGGAGAGAGTGGAAGATGCTGAGGTCAGAGAAGGAGTCAGGGGCTAATTCATATAGGATCTTGCAGGATTTTAATTTCAGTCTAAATGTAATGAGAAAACACGGGGTGGTGGGGTTAATAGAGGGGGCTTGATCTGGGGAGCTCTATTATCTAGATGTTTCTATACAATTGTATCTGCTTTGTTGTGGACTTTTTAAAAACTTTTCTCTATATTCAATGTGTGATAAAATTTTAAGATTTCTCATGGTCTTTGGACACTTAAACCTCAGACCGGTTTTGGAATATCCTTCCCTAAAAATTTTAACAAGGGACAAATTTAATAGAGAGACGACTGATCTGGGTGACCTCCTGAACCCCCTCCCAACATGTAATTCTGTATGTTGTGTTTTGGAAAGCTTCCATTTGTGCAATGCCTAGCATCTAATCTCAAAACTATTCCCTGCAGTTGAGAAGTGGTGTTTTTCATGCTCTTAAGTGGGAAATAGACCTCCATTTCGGGCCTAGCATCTATGCAGAAGCATAAGCCATAAAGACTTGCATTTTAACAGTTGATGCACTAAATAAATCTCTTATTCGTCTTCCATTTTACTTGTTTGTCATTCATCTTATAATGAATTGTGTTAAATGCTTTGTCACTTAAACTTCCCTAACTTGCTGTTTTTCTTATTTCTTAAGCTTTTTTGAAATGTTCAGTGCCTATGTTGTTGTTGTTATTATTATTATTATTATTATTATTATTATTATTATTTTGAGATGGAGTCTCGCTCTGTCACCCTGGCTGGAGTGCAGTGAGGCAATCTCAGCTCACTGCAACCTCCACCTCCTGGGTTCAAGCAATTCTCATGCCTCCGCCTCCCAAATAGCTGGGATTACAGGTGTGTGCCACCACACCCAGCTAATTTTTGTATTTTTAGTAGAGACAGGGTTTCGCCATATTGGCCAGGCTGGTCTCAAACTCCTGACCTCAGTTGATCCACCCGCCTTGGCCTGCCAAAGTGCTGGGATTACAGGCGTGAGCCTCCACGCCCAGCCGCCTTTATTATTTAAAAAAAAAAAAGTTGACCGGGAGCAAAAAGATTGTTTGAAATGCTCGTTATATACATTAGCATACACGTGGTTTAAAATGTAAAAGATACTTAGTTCTCCATAATCTAGGATTCTAGAAAGCTAGTTTACAATGAATAATGAATCTGGAAGAGAGTGGCTATTAGAACCTCTGGGGCTTTGCCATTTCAAATGAGAAAATATATTCTGTTTATAATTGCATGGCATTTTCAGTGGTTGCAGAGACACCAATAACTAAGCACATTTGATTATAATATTAACAAAAAATTTGGCAGGGTACTTAGCAGTTTTTAATAAATTTAATACATTCAGAACTGGTAGGATAGAGTAAGTATGCCTGAAGTGGTCTATAAAGTTTGAAATGGACTCCTTTCTAATCCTTCTTTGATTCTGACCTGAAAGTGGAAATTGAAATTATGCTTGCAAGATTCCCACAGCTGTGTGACTCTTTAGCACCAAGCCAAGTACAGAAAGGATCCATGGGAAGTTTAAGCCAGCTTCTCTCTGCGTCACATAACCAAAATCAAATCTTTCCCGAGGCAACAAACTACAATACACTATCTATTCTAGGATGGTTAAAAAAAACAAATAAATAATAAAGCAAGATGTGATAATTTTAGTTAATAATGTACACCATTGTTACTCAGTTCTCTGTGGAGGATCTCATAACCTAGGGAAAGAAACAGACAGGAAGCAATTAACTACAATGGAGTCAGATACTTGAGGTAACAGAATAACATGTGGGAAACAAAGTAGACATAGATCCCAATTTTCCTTCTTCTAGTTTCAGTCCTTTCACTGATGTGCAGAAGGTCACTGTATCCAAGATAGAGCCTCCTGAAACACAGTACAGGTTGACGTATAGCAAATTGAAGGCTACAAAGATTAATTAGCGTAAAAATGGGTATTTTTAGATAGATAGTATGCATCTATATGGGTTATCTGGTGAATCATGGAATTGCCCTCTCAATTTTTTAGACATTGACTTGAGGCTTTATAAAGGAGGAATTCTGGTCAGGGGTGGTTGCTTACACCTGTAATCCTAGCACTTTGGGAGGCCAAGGCAGTCGGATCACTTGAGGTCAGCAGTTTGAGACTAGCCTGGCCAACATGGTGAAACCCCGCCTCTACCAAAAATACAAAAATTAGCTAAGCATGATGACAGGTGTCTGTAGTCCCAGCTACTCTGGAGGCAGAGGTGGGAGGCTTGTTTGAGCCTGGTAGGTGGAGGTTGCAGTGAGCCGAGATCACGCCACTGCATTCCAGCCTGGGATACAGAGCGAGAGTGCATCTCAAAAATAATAATAATAATAAATAAAAATAAAGGAGCAATTCTATGAATAGTCACTTAGAAAGTGGCCATTCAGCCACTTTTGGAGATATAGGGCCCTGTGGCTGAGCACAGATAGATCCTAGTTGGCAAACAAGGTTTTTCAATATCTGCCCATTGGGCTACCTGCTGCCAGGCCAGCTCTTCCCCGGTTGGCCCGAGAGTCCACCATGGCTGCAACCAGAGGCCTGCTCTCTAATTGGAGCCTCTCACCTTGGCAAAGAGTCCAGAGGTTATCCTTTCCCCACATCCTGGGAACTGGGCCATATTGAGGCTAAGAATACCTTTCTTCCTCTGTGTAAAGCCTCTCATTGTTTGTATCTCTCTCTAATGGCAGTGCTCTGTGCACTAACCAGCTGCCGCCAGCGAGAGAGAAAGGGGTCAGCTAAGTGTGGCAAGAATCCTCACCCTTCAATCGTCACCTCATCAATTGTCTAACAGAACAGCTGGGTGGTATTCTTATTTGTTTGACCTGGAAATTTAAATCCTTGAAGACCAGATTGGACAGAATACTTTTAATAGTTCACTAAAATTATACATCCTTACATTTATGAACTCCAGCCATTTACAAAGCATCTACTATTTTTTTTTTTTTTTTTTTTTTTTTTTTTAGCAGAAAGGGCTCTTAGAGGACTTCTAAGCCAACCTCTATTTTCTGAATGGGAAAAATATAGCTTAAGGAATAAACTGGCTTGCCCAAGGACACATAGATTTGACAAAAGTCATATATTCAAGTACTTGAAAATTATTTATTTATTGAGTACCTGTATTTGTCCATTCTCACATTGCTGTAAAGAACTACCTGAGGCCAGGTGCAGCGGCTCACACCTGTAATCCCAGGACTTTGGGAGGCTAAGGAGGGTGGATTACCTGAGGTCAGGAGTTTGAGACCAGCCTGACCAACGTAGTGAAACCCCATATCTACTAAAAATACAAAATTAACCAGGCATGGTGGCAGGTGCCTGTAATCCCAGCTACTCAAGAGGCTGAGGCAGGAGAATAGCTTGAACCAGCGAGGCAGAGGTTGCAGTAAGCCGAGATCATGCCACTGCACTCCAGCCTGGGTGACCTGGGTGACGGGGTGAAACTCCGTCTCAAAAAAAAAAAAAGAACTACCGGACTACCGGAGACTGGGTAATTTATAAAGAAAAGAGGTTTCATTGGCTCAGGGTTCCACAGGCTGTACAGGAAGCATGGCTGGGGGAGGCCTCAGGAAACTTACAATCATGACAGAAGGCAAAGGGGAAGCTGGCACATCCTACATGGGTAGAGCAGGAGGAAGAGAGGGAAGGGGGAGGTGCTACCCACTTTCAAACAACAAGGTCTCCTGAGAACTTACTCACTACCATGAGAATAGCAAGGGGAAAGTCTGCCTCCATGATTCAATCACCTCCCACTAGGCCCCTCGTTCAACATGTGGGGATTACAACTGGACATGAGGTTTGAGTGGGGACACAGAGCTAAACCATGTCAGTACCTATAACCCTTATTTTTTCAATTTTAAGATGTTCAATTTTTCACATTTCCACATCTCAAATTAGTGTGAGTCTTACAGTTGCTGTCTGCCAGGCATTGATGGCCCATAAGCATCAAAACTTAAAAGAATGAATGTCACCATCTGGGAAGAAAATTTCAAAGACAATAATGGAGTAATGTTTTCAGAAATTCAGCTTCACCAATACTCTTGATGCCACAAACAATTATATAATGTTGAAAATACCATGTATTGGCAACTTTTCATTGAAAATGCTGAAGAGGCTGGGCATAGTGTCTCAAGCCCGTAATCCTGGCACTTTGGTAAGCTAAGGTGAGCAGATTGCTTGAGCATAAGAGTTCAAGACCAGTCTGGGCAACATGGCCAAACCTCATCTCTACAAAAATACAAAATTTAGCTGGGCGCAGGTGTTGTAGTGTGCACCTGTAGTCCTAGCTACTCAGGAGGCTAAGAAGGAAGAATTGCTTGAGCCCAGGATAACAAGGCTGCAATGAGCTGTGGTTGCAGTCTTACATCCCCAACATAATGTTGCATCTCACCGTTGATGTCACCTTAGATTCAATGAGACATGGTATATTCCTATGTAAAGTCCTTAAAGTTTAGATTCTAGGAAGATAATCAAAAGAAACAAACAAGAAAAATACCCAGTAATGAGCAATAAGGGCTATGTAGAGAATTAAAATCAGGGGATGTGAAAGAGAGTGACTGAGTGGCTACTTGCATTGTCAAGGTTCTCATCTTCTGGAAAAGGTGACTTTAAACTGAAGAAGTCATAATACCAGATGAGTGGAAGAGCCAGAACTACAAGAATCTCCTGAATTCTTGCCAACAAAACTTGGCGCCTGAGAGTACAATCATTGTGCCAAAGCCTATTTACAGTTTCTTATCTCACTCGTGGTATAATTCCCATTCCAAAATGAATGTGGGCTTTGAAGGAAACTACTCTTTCATCTGGTCATCTGAAGTGGAAATGTAACTGTCGTACATGGGTTGTATTTTAGGCAACAAAACACATCCAACTTCTGATCTGATAAATGACACAGGGAGAATGAATCCAAAATTCTTGTGAAATGCAAACAAAAAAACCCATAAATGCTTAATGTCAACTTTCTTACTCTTCGAAACTTTTGCCAAAGTTTTAGATGATTAGACAAAGCCAACACTGGAATTGAAGAATGTATCAACTTGGGGTTTAGGCCAAGGGATGATTGACTCATTGGAATTTTTTTTCTGGTTGATGGCTGTTTAAATAGCAGATATTTAAAACTAGAAAGTTTATGAAGGGATTAGTTAAAAGATTCTTGGCCAGTGATCCTAGTTTCAAAATATCAGGTTGTAATTCTAAAAAACAAGCCTCCTTAAGAAATAATATTTTAAAAAGAAATGATATAATTTGCAAAGATTCTGAAACATTGGGAGCAAAGAATAATAAAATATCAAAACACCCTCCCCAACACATACACAGAAACAATGTAATGCAAACTCAAATAGGATGATCTTAAAATGGTAACAGCCCATTAGAGACAAACAAACATTAAGAGAATTAACTGATTTTTAGCTTAAACAGCTTTATGCTTAACAGTCTATCTTGAACCCTAAATAATAGCATTTTAATTTTTTTAAAAAGAAAAACTTTTATTTATATCACATGTTATAAATATTTACTGCACCCTTATTATATACCAATCTCTGTGCTGGTAGTGGTCGAATTCTTCTTAATACACCAACATCAGCTGAGGCAATATGTAAAACCAACTGTGAACAGGTTATTAACTGTTGAATAACTAAAATCTTAGGGTAAAGTGGTGCCTGTGTCCATTTCAGTGAGTCTCTAATGAAGGAAAATTGGTCTGTACTTGGAACCCATTAAGTGGAGATCCTTTATTTGTGCCTCTGGAACATGGTAAGAATAAATATGAAAGGCTTTTCTGAAAAATGCCCAAGGGGACAAACAGCAATCAATCTACTGAGCCCAGTCTCTCCTCATCTTCTTCCACTCATTGCAAATTGAGGCTTCAGCTGTTATTTCTCTCATTCTAACCACTTCAGTAAATGAGGTATTTGTGCCAATGTGTGGAGTAAAACCTCACAGACCACTAAGTATTTCTAATATCTATGCTGGGAGTAATAATGACTGAGTACTTTATTTCAAAGTGGAGAATTAGACACTGACCAATTTAAATTCTGAGGGAGTCCATCCAACATAACTGAGTGTGAAGAGGTAAAAGTAGAAATATTTTTTTCCTCAATTTCAGACAGTGATAAGGAGATAGGAATGACATCTGTAAATAGACCAGTTCCTCTAAATAAGCCTAGAAAATGATCACCTAAGGCAGCCAAGAATAACTAAATGAGGCTACTCTACTGTTAAAACATATGTGTGTGTGCTTATTTCTCATAGAATATGGAATAGTTACCTGCAGCCTTATACCGAAAAGAATTTATCCTGTTCCCTCAACCTGATTTCTTGCAGTTTCTTTGAAAATCTTATCCATGAGAATAAAATATTGTTTGTGACTGACTGCAATATAAAAGGAGAAAAACTTTTCTAATCATTATAGATGCTGGGTCATTATTCATTCTGAACTTCACATGTCATCTTCTCTAGGGATTTCATCAATTCCCTTGAACAATCTCAAATAAATAATTTCCTGTCAAGAAAACGTCACTACTGGAAATATCAAGTTTTCCAATTAACCATTTATACTTGAATCTATTTCAAAAGTCATCACAATAAAAGCACTGTATTGATGCTGCAGGCAAGTCTTCAAATATACAATATCTATTTTTACTGTGACAGTTCACTTTTTTGTATACTTTTTTTGAATTTATATAATTAAATTCCCCAGATAAGAGTTGATGAAACATAATAAAATGATTCCAGTGTTTAGCAAGGAGAAATATATAGCCAACCTTATCAAATATTCTGAATCATTTGACAAACGCATTATCAAATTCAAGAAGTAGATGTAGATTTAAATTAGGATTGTGGAAATGTTTCTTAATTGATAGTAGTTATTTTGTATTTACTTAATATTAAGGGTTTGTCTATTTTGGGGGGAAGAGAGAGACAGTCTAAGTTGTTAGAGAGACAAAACTTGTTAGACAAAATATTAAAAATAAATGGGAAGATGTGGGTCAAAAGGAACAAAATTATAGTTATGTAGGATGAATAAGGCTAGAGAACTAATATACAACATGAGAACTATAGTTAGTATACCAGTGATTTGCCAAAAGAGTAGAGTTTAGATACGTTTACTACAGGAAGAAAAAAGATAATTATATGAGATGATAGGTATGTTAGTTTGCTTCACTGTAGTTATCATTTCACCATGTATGTATATATCAAGATATGTATATAGAAGTATCATATTGTACACCTTAAAAATGTATAATTTTATATACAAGATAAACTGAATAATGACCGCCAGAGATATCTATGTTCTAATCTCCAGAACTTGTGAATTTTACATTTATATGGCAAAGGATTTTGCAGATGTGATTAAATTAAGAGATGGAGGGGTTACCCTAGATTATCTAGATGGATCCTAAATGTAATAAGAAGTATCCACATGAGAGGGAAGAAGAAGGAGATTTGATTATAGTAAAGACGGGTAATGTGATTACACATCTGAGGCAAGATGCTAACCTTCTGGTTTTGAAGATGGAGGGAGGGACAGCAAGCCAAGGCATGCAAGGAATGATGCTCTAGAAACTGGAAAGGAAATAGATTTACACCCCCTAGAGCATCTGGAAAGACCACAGACCTGCTGACACCCAGTCTTGGTCCAGTGAAACTGCTTTCAGATTTCTGGCATCCAGAATATAAAAGCATAAATGTGCTTTGATTAAAAGGACCAAATTGCCCGTGCCTATGTCCTGAATGGCAATGCCTAGGTTTTCTTCTAGGGTTTTTATGGTTTTAGGTCTAACATTTAAGTCTTTAATCCATCTTGAATTAATTTTTGTATAAGGTGTAAGGAAAGGATCCAGTTTCAGCTTTCTACATATGGCTAGCCAGTTTTCCCAGCACCATTTATGAAATAGGGAATCCTTTCCCCATTGCTTGTTTTTCTCAGGTTTGTCAAAGATCAGATAGTTGTAGATATGCATCGTTATTTCTGAGGGCTCTGTTCTGTTCCATTGGTCTATATCTCTGTTTTGGTACCAGTACCATGCTGTTTTGGTTACTGTAGCTTTGAAGTATAGTTTGAAGTCAGGTAACGTGATTCCTCCAGCTTTGTTCTTATGGCTTAGGATTGACTTGGCGATGCGGGCTCTTTTTTGGTTCCATATGAACTTTAAAGTAGTTTTTTCCAATTATGTGAAGAAAGTCACTGGTAGCTTGATGGGGATGGCATTGAATCTATAAATTACCTTGGGCAGTATGGCCATTTTCACAATATTGATTCTTCCTACCCATGAGCGTGGAATGTTCTTCCATTTGTTTGTATCTTTTATTTCATTGAGCAGTGGTTTGTAGTTCTCCTTGAAGAGGTCCTTCAGATCCCTTGTAAGTTGGATTCCTAGGTATTTTATTCTCTTTGAAGCAATTGTGAATGGGAGTTCACTCATGATTTGGCTCTCTGTTTGTCTGTTATTGGTGTATAAGAATGCTTGTGATTTTTGCACATTGATTTTGTATCCTGAGACTTTGCTGAAATTGCTTATCAGCTTAAGGAGATTTTGGGCTGAGACAATGGGGTTTTCTAGATATACAATCATGTCATCTGCAAACAGGGACAATTTGACTTCCTCTTTTCCTAATTGAATACCCTTTATTTCCTTCTCCTGCCTAATTGCCCTGGCCAGAACTTCCAACACTATGTTGAATAGGAGTGGTGAGAGAGGGCATCCCTGTCTTGTGCCCATTTTCAAAGGGAATGCTTCCAGTTTTTGCCCATTCAGTATGATATTGGCTGTGGGTTCGTCATAGATAGCTCTTATTATTTTGAGATATGTCCCATCAGTACCTAATTTATTGAGAGTTTGTAGCATGAAGGGTTGTTGAATTTTGTCAAAGGACTTTTCTGCATCTATTGAGATAATCATGTGGTTTTTGTCTTTGGTTCTGTTTATATGCTGGATTACATTTATTGATTTGCGTATATTGAACCAGCCTTGCATCCCAGGGATGAAGCCCACTTGATCATGGTGGATAAGCTTTTTGATGTGCTGCTGGATTCGGTTTGCCAGTATTTTATTGAGGATTTTTGCATCAATGTTCATCAAGGATATTGGTCTAAAATTCTCTTTTTTTGTTGTGTCTCTGCCAGGCTTTGGTATCAGGATGATGCTGGCCTCATAAAATGAGTTAGGGAGGATTCCCTCTTTTTCTATTGATTGGAATAGTTTCAGAAGGAATGGTACCAGTTCCTCCTTGTACCTCTGGTAGAATTCGGCTGTGAATCCATCTGGTCCTGGACTCTTTTTGGTTGGTAAGCTATTGATTATTGCCACAATTTCAGAGCCTGTTATTGGTCTATTCAGAGATTCAACTTCTTCCTGGTTTAGTCTTGGGAGGGTGTATGTGTCAAGGAATTTATCCATTTCTTCTAGATTTTCTAGTTTATTTGCATAGAGGTGTTTGTAGTATTCTCTGATGGTAGTTTGTATTTCTGTGGGATCGGTGGTGATATCCCCTTTATCATTTTTTATTGCGTCTATTTGATTCTTCTCTCTTTTCTTCTTTATTAGTCTTGCTAGCAGTCTATCAATTTTGTTGATCTTTTCAAAAAACCAGCTCCTGGATTCATTAATTTTTTGAAGGGTTTTTTGTGTCTCTATTTCCTTCCGTTCTGCTCTGATTTTAGTTATTTCTTGCCTTCTGCTAGCTTTTGAATGTGTTTGCTCTTGCTTTTCTAGTTCTTTTAATTGTGATGTTAGGTATCAATTTTGGATCTTTCCTGCTTACTCTTGTGGGCATTTAGTGCTATAAATTTCCCTCTACACACTGCTTTGAATGTGTCCCAGAGATTCTGGTATGTTGTGTCTTTGTTCTCGTTGGTTTCAAAGAACATCTTTATTTCTGTCTTCATTTTGTTATGTACCCAATAGTCATTCAGGAGTAGGTTGTTCAGTTTCCATGTAGTTGAGTGGTTTTGAGTGAGTTTCTTAATCCTGAGTTCTAGTTTGATTGCACTGTGGTCTGAGAGACAGTTTGTTATAATTTCTGTTCTTTTACATTTGCGGAGGAGAGCTTTACTTCCAACTATGTGGTCAATTTTGGAATAGGTGTGGTGTGGTGCTGAAAAAAATGTATATTCTGTTGATTTGGGGTGGAGAGTTCTGTAGATGTCTATTAGGTCTAAAACACCAAAAGCAATGGCAACAAAAGCCAAAATTGACAAATGGGATCTAATTAAACTAAAGAGCTTCTGCGCAGCAAAAGAAACTACCGTCAGAGTGAACAGGCAACCTACAAAATAGGAGAAAATTTTCTCAACCTACTCATCTGACAAAGGGCTAATATCCAGAATCTACAATGAACTCCAACAAATTTACATGAAAAAAACAAACAACCTCATCAAAAAGTGGGAGAAGGATATGAACAGACATTTCTCAAAAGAAGACATTTATGCAGCCAAAAAACACATGAAAAAATGCTCATCATCACTGGCCATCAGAGAAATGCAAATCAAAACCACAATGAGATAGCACCTCACACCAGTTAGAATGGAGATCATTAAAAAGTCAGGAAACAACAGGTGCTGGAGAGGATGTGGAGAAATAGGAACACTTTTATACTGTTGGTGGGACTGTAAACTAGTTCAACCATTGTGGAAGTCAGTGTGGCGATTCCTCAGGGATCTAGAACTAGAAATTCCATTTGACCCAGCCATCCTATTGCTGGGTATATACCCAAAGGAATATAAATCATGCTGCTATAAAGACACATGCACATGTATGTTTATTGCGGCACTGTTCACAATAGCAAAGACTTGGAACCAACCCAAATGTCCAACAATGATAGACTGGATTAAGAAAATGTGGCAAATATATACCATGGAATGCTATGCAGCCATAAAAAATGATGAGTTCATGTCCTTTGTAGGGACATGGATGAAATTGGAAATCATCATTCTCAGTAAACTATCGCAAGGACAAAAAACCAAACACCGCATGTTCTCACTCATAGGTGGGAATTGAACAATGAGAATACATGGACACAGGAAGGGGAACATCACACTCTGGGGACAGTTTTGGGGTGGGGGGAGGAGGGAAGGATAGCCTTAGGAGATATACCTAATGCTGAATGACGAGTTAATGGGTGCAGCACACCAGCATGGCACATGTATACATATGTAACTAACCTGCACATTGTGCACATGTACCCTAAAACTTAAAGTGTAATAATAATAAAAATAAAATAAAATAAAAGGACCAAATTTATAGTCTTTTGTTACAGCAACCATAGGAACCTAATACAATATATTTAAAATGTGGAGTAATCACTGAAGGAATAGATAGAGAATACATGACATATTTTCGTGGAACACTTATGCCCCCACTCATGTTTCTAGGTTGGATTTTTATTAAAGTAGTATTTCTGGGCTCTCAGGCCACCGCTTCTCACTCTTCTCTGATGGACACAAAATGGCTTCTCTACATGGTGGTTTGGGAGAAGCAGCTGAACACTTAGCCCAGACTCTTCTGATATCCTTTCTCTTCTTGGCACCTGCTTGCCAGCAGAGAATGTAGATTCTGCTCTGCTCTGCTCCTCCCTAAGGAGTCCTGCAATTTCTCACCACTGCTAGTGACTAGGTAAGTCTGCCAAACTCAGGGATAATAGACTTAAAGTCAGATTCTCCAAGTCTTTGTTAATAATAAAGGTGGCATTTGATACTTTTATCTGCCTTACCCTCTTACTCATCTCTCAGTTGCTTCAGAACACGCAGGTGGAAAAGCATGATATTACATATTAGTTTCTTGAAACCTCAATTTTCAAATGATAGAAGAGAAAAACAAAAGTAGAACTTAGTTCAACAGAAAACAGAGAAAGAAAAAAAGACAAAAAGAAATGGTGGACAAAATATAAGAGGCACAATCAGAACAAAAAACCACAGAGAATGTAAATATAATTGGTTGGAGAAAAAGTGTACCAGGCAAAAAATTATTCCAAAGGAAACTTGTATGTTAATGCTTATAATAGAACTGCTCAAAATAAAAATGTGATTTTTTAAATGCATTAATGGGAGCACATTTAACATTAGTGAAATACGTACGTACATTGCTAAAGGATATAAACAACAAAGATGATATCAAAATTATAAAGTTACATGCATCTAACGTCATGGTCTCAAAATACACAAAGTAAACATGCCAGAATTATAAAGACAAATTGACAACTGCATAACTACAGTGGAAAATCTTTATGCTATATATCAGTTAGCTATTGCTTCATTAAAAAAAAATCACCCCCAAACTCACTGCCTGAAGATAATTATCATTTATTCTTGTTCATAGCATCTAATCATCAGTTAACTAATTCAAATGTAAGATAGGAACAACTGGGATGTCTTATCTCTGCTCCACAAAGTTTCTTACCTTCTAATAGACTAGACAAGTCTAACTGGCATGGCATAATAGAGGTTCCAGAGAGAAAGCAAAAGCACATACAATACCTCTGTGATCCAGGCTCAGAGCGGGCACGTCATCACTTCTATATATTCTATTGTTTAATGCAACGTAGAAGGCCAGCCCAAACTCAACACGTGGGGAAACTGATGCTACATCTTGATGGCAGGAGCTGCAACATAACGTTGCTAAACACTTGGTTTTATAGAGACATTTAATTGGGGCCATTGAAGAGAATCAGAATATGCCACCCCAAAATATGCCACTTCGGTATAAGGAATATTTTGGGTTGGAGGCAAATGAGAACCAACAGATACAGATAGAAACCCTTTCAAGGCTTTTCTTACCTGACTAAAGCAGCAACTTTGAGAAATCAGGACTACCATATATCTCCACTCTTGAGGGAGTTTTACAGTCATGAAGAAGGTAGAAAGTCAACACCAAGAGCAGTCTGAAACAAATCTCACTAAAATAACCTTTGTCTTCCATTACTTTCCCCATGTATTTCCAAATCACTTTCCCACAATTTACCTCTACTAGCACAAATTTCCTTTTCCTTTCTCTTGTCACATTTCCACAATTTATCATTCTTTGTTAAAAAAAAGTATATAAGCCCTCAGGCCTATCACTTCTTTGGTGTCTTTAATTTTCTATAATGGCCTGTATATGCATATGCAATAACAAACTTTTTCTGCTATTAATGTATTTAACAGCAGAAAATTATACTGGTTTTCCAGTCTAATTTGTAGGGCCCCAGCCACTGAACCCACAGAAAAAAGTTTTTTCCCCTTCCCTACACCATCAATATAATTAATATACCACATTCACATTTCTCAGAAATTGATAGAGCATATTGACAAAAATATTGATAAAATATAGAAAATTTAATTATAGTTAACAAGTTTGATTTTATAGATACATGATGATAGACGATAGATGATAAAGATATATAACTTTGCATGCAACAAATAAACAATGCACTTTCTTTTCAAGCACACATGAAATTACAAACTAAAAAGGCAAACAACCAGGAAATTTTCAGCAATTTTCAAAAAAAATTGTTATTTAGATAACAATATCTATCATTACACAAATTAATTAGAAAAACAGCTAAGTGGAAAAAATAAACTATACAATTGGAGACTGGAAATACACATCTAAATAATTCATAGGTTAATCAAGAAATCATGTGGTAATTATAAGTATTCAGAGTTAAAAAAATAAAAGAACTGCATAAAACTTTTGGAATGCTATTCCCATACACCAACAACAGTCAAGCGGAGAACTAAATCACGAATGAACTCTCATAAACAATTGTCACAAAAAAAAATAAAATACCTAAGAATACAGCTAACTAGGGAGGTGAAAGATCTGTACAAGGAGAACTACAAAACACTGCTCAAAGAAATCAGAGAGGACACAAACAAATGGAAAAACATTCCATGCTCATGGATAGGAAGAATCAATATCATTAAAACGGCCATACTGCCCAACGCAATTTATAGATTCAATGCTGTTTCCATTAAACTACCATTGACATTGACATTCTTCACAGAAATAGAAAAAAATATTTTAAAATTCATATGGAACCAAAAAAGAGCCCCAATAGCCAAGTCAATCCTAAGCAAAAAGAACAAAGCTGGAAGTATCATGCCACATGACTTCAAACTACACTACAGGGCTGCAGTAACCAAAACAGCATAGTACTGGTACAAGAACAGACACATAGACCAATGGAACAGAATGAAGAACCTAGAAATAAAACTGCACACTACAACTATCTGATCTTTGGCAAGCCTGACAAAAACAACCAATGAGGAAAGGATTTCCTATTCAATAAGTGGTGCTGGGATAACCGGCTAGCCACATGCAGGAGATTGAAACTTGACCCCTTTTACACCATATAAAAAATTAACCCAAGATGGAATAAAGACTTAAATGTAAAACCCAAAACTATAAAAACCCTGAAAGGCAACGTAGGCAATATCACTCAGGACATAGGCATGGGCAAAGATGTCATGACAAAGATGCCAAAAGCAATTTCAACAAAAGCAAAAATTGACAAATGGGATCTAATTAAACTAAAGAGCTTCTGCACAGCAAAAGAAACTGTCAACAGAGCCAAAAACCTACAGAATGGGAGAAAAATTTTGCAAACTATGCACCCAACAAAGGTCTAATATCCAGCATCTATAAGAAACTTAAACAAATTTACAAGAAAAAAACAACTCCATTAAAAAGTCAGCAAAGGACATGAACAGACAGTTTTCCAAAGAAGATATACATGCAGCCAACAATCATATGAAAAAAAGCTCAACATCACTGATCATTACAGAAATGGAAATCAAAACCACAATGAGATACCATCTTACACCAGTCAGAATTGTTACTATTAAAAAGTCAAAAAATAACAGATGCTGACGAGGTTGTGGAGAAAAAGGAACAATTATACACTGTTGGTGGGAGAGTAAATTAGCTCAGCCATTGTGGAAGACAGTGTGGTGATTCCCCAATCACCTAAAGCCAGAAATATCATTTGACCCAGCAATCCCATTACTTGGTATATACCCAAAGGAATATAAAGTATTCTGTTATAAAGACACATGCACACATATGTTTATTGCAGCACTATTCACAATAGGAAAGACATGAAATAAACTTAAATGCCCATCAATAATAGACTGAAAAAAGAAAATGTGGTATATATACACCATGGAATACAATGCAGCCATAAAAAAGAGCAAGATCATGTCCTTTGCAGGGACATGGATGGAACTGTAGGTCATTATCCTTAGCAAACTAACACGGGAACAGAAAACCAAATACTGCATGTTCTCATTTATAAGTGGGACCTAAATGATGAGAATACATGGACACACAGAGGGGAACAACACACAGTGGGGCCTTTCAGAGGATGGAGAAGAGGAGGAGGGAGAGGATGAGGAAAAACAATGAATGGGTACTAGGCTTAATACCTGGGTGATGAAATAATCTGTACAACAACACCCCATGACACAAGTTTACCTACATAACAGACCTTCACTTGTACCCCGAACTTAAAATAAAAGTTAAAAAAAAAATACTTTTGGAATGCTAGTAGGGAAATTGTAGGTGAATTTATAACTTCAAATACACTTATTAGAAACTAAGACTAAGCATTCATCCCATGAAGCTAGAATCAAAAACACTGATAAAATCTAAAGGAAGAAGAATGTAAAAAGTAAATAATAAAGTTGATTGAAATCATTCAGAGAATATTCTACAAACACAAACTAATTCTGCTAGCTTATTATAAGTACAAAGTACTGTAATATTATTTTAAGGTAGACTGTGATAAATTAAAAGTATATGTTGAAAAGCTTAGAACAACCATTAAAACTTGCTTAAGAAGAGACATAACTTATAAGCTAATAGTGGAGATAAAATAAAATCAGAAAAAAAATATGCAATTGATTTGAAAGCAGACAGAAAGAAAGGATAAAAAGAAACTAAGAACATATGGAACAAATAGCAAATAACTAGCAAGATGGTAGGTTTTAATATAATCCTATTAATAACTACATTAAAATAAATGGTTTAAATTACATTAAAATATAGGTTTAATATAATTCTATCAATAATTACCCTAAAATAAATGTTTTTCTGATCTGACAATCTTTGTTTTAGGTTACTTAAAACCTTTGTTTTAGGTTATTTATAAAACAAAGATTGTCAGATGAGAAAAAACAAAAGAAACCAACCACATGCAGTCTATAAGAAACCCAAGTTTAAATATAAAAATATAGATTGGCTAAAAAGAAGAAAGTTTTTTTAAAAAAAAAGATAAATTGTTTTTTCTAAAAAAAAGCTAAAGTGGCTATACTAATTTCACACAAAGTAGACTTCTATAAAAGGAATATTAACAGGGATAAAGAGGGACACAGCACAATAATAGAAGATTCAATTCACCAAGAAGATATCATAATTCTAAATGTATATGCATCTAACAACAGAGCTTCTAAATAAATGAAGCAAAAAATTAATAGAACAAAAAAGTGAAAAAGGCTAAACTACCACTATTCTCCAGACTTCTATACTCCTCTCTCAGTGTCAAGAGAACAAGTGGGAACAAAATTAGTAAGACTGGGCAGGCATGGTGGCTCACTCCTGTAATCTCAGCACTTTGGGAGGCCGAGGCAGGCAGATGGCTTGAGCCCAGGAGTTTGAGACCAACCTGGGCAATGTGGTGAAACCCTGTCTCTACTAAAAATACAAAAATTAGCCAAATGTGATTGCCCACACCTGTAGTCTCAGCTACTCAGGGAGGCTGAGGCATGAGAATCACCTGAATCCAGGAGGCAGAATTTGTAGTAAGCCAAGATAATGCCACTGCACTGCAGCCTGGGTGATAGAGCAAGACTCTGTCTCAAAAAAAAAAAAAAAAAAAAAAATTAGTAAGACTACGGAAGACTTAAACAACACTATCAATTAACTTAACCTAATTACCATTTATAGAAAATGCCATCCAACAAAAGGAGTATAAACATTTTTCTAAATGCATATGGAAAATCCCATAAGATAGGTTATATTCCAGGCCATAAAGTAAGTCTTAATAAATTTAAAAGAGTTGAAGTCATAAAAAGTATGTCCTCCGAACAAAAATGAAACTAAAAATCAACAACAGAAATATATCTGGAAAGTACCTAAATATTTGGAAATTAAACACCACCCTTTTAAATACCCATGTGTCAAAGTGAAAGTTAAAAGGGAAAATATAAAATATTTTGAATTAATTAAAAAAGAAAACACAGTATCAAAATGTGTGGCTCTAGTTAAAGTAGTATATAAAGGGGAATGTATTACATTAAATGCTTACATTAGAGAAGAAGAAAAGCCTTAAATAAATGCTCTAAGCTTCCACTTTAAGAAACTTTAAAAAAGAGCAAATTAAACTAAAGGCCTTTAGAAAATGGAAATAATAACGATAAGAGTAGGCATACTTTAGAAAACTTAATGGAAATGGCTAAATCCCTGAAAACACACAACCTCCTGAGCTTTTACCATGAAGAAATGAAACTCCTAAACAGACCAGTAATGAGTAGCAAAATTGAATCAGTAATAAAAGAAAAAAAACTCCCAACCAAATAAATCCCAGGACCAGAGGGATTCACAGCTTAATTCCGCAAAACATACAAAGAAGAACTAATACCAACCTTCCTGAAACTATTCCAAAAAATTGAGAAGGGAATTCTCCCTAATTCATTCTATGAGGCCAATATTACCCAGCCAACAAACATATGAAACTGCTCAACCTCACTAATCATCAGAGAAATACAAAGTAAAACCACAATGAGATATCATCTTA